>NW_028277090.1:0-353750 GCF_059951505.1 Python bivittatus | reverse complement strand
TGTGTTAATAGTCTCAGCGGTTGGCCTGAACTAAGAAAGTTCTCTGCTGCTCTGTTTATCATTTATTCCATTTTGTCTTATTTATTTCCACTTTCATCTTCTTTTAATTCTGCGTCTTAGGTTGTATAAGGCTGGTCAGTCAAGGAAATAGAGCATCGCGACACCACTATTTTCATCACGTCATCTTTGTGGCTTCCTAAATGAATTGTTTTTAATCAGGCACTGGCATTTGCATTCATAAATCCAGCAGTAATTTACAAATATTTCTGCTATTATTGGGTAGTGTCTCTTGTATTCGTGTCATTGAAGTTTTAAAATATACTGCTGATTGTTATTGCTGTTTTAATTTTGGTGAGCAGCTTAGAGTCTGCAAGGATTGAGGCGCCAGATAAATTGCAGGCATAAATTAATACCAGCCCTTTGTTTCTCAACCTTGGCAACTTTAGGATGTCTGGACTTCAACTCCCAGAATCCCTACTGGCTGGGGAATTCTGGGAGTTGAAGTCCAGACATCTTCAAGTTGCCGAGGTTGAGAAACCCTGGTATAATCATTAATCCATTACAGCAAGTTGACCCAGATAACCTTCTTCCGTGAGTTTGTCGAATTCGCTTTGCACCATCAAAACTGGTAACCGCGTTTGCGGTAGCCTTATTAAGCTGTGGTTTGTTTCCCCTAGGCTTTGTTGAATAAGCCTCTATTTCACACATCGCACCCAACCAAAAATTGCTGAAAGTGACAAGCCAACCAAACGCAGGGATGAACGCAGCCCATGTGTTTTGGGTTGCCTAAGACTGTAACATTCTGGCTGGAGCCCTCCACGTCGTGTGGTGGAACATGGTCTGGAGGGTTTGATCGTCTGCTGCTTTGAAATTGTTAGCCTAAGGCAGTGTTTCTCAACCTTGGCCGCTTTAAGATGAGTGGACTTCAACTCCCAGAAGTCCCCAGCCAGCCATGCTGGTTGGGGAATTCTGGAAGTTGAAGTCCACATATCTTAAAGCGGCCAAGGTTGAGAAACACTGGCCTAAGGGGATGAGTAGGCTAGACGGAACAGAGAAAAGATAACACAGTACAAAAGATGGAAGCATGGGGAGCTCCGGACCTCGTGGATCCTCACTGGCAAGATCTGAAAGCCAACAACTTAGATGTTGGCACACTTGGGCGCATCTACCCTTTTGCAAATGCCAGAAGGATTACAAGGAGAGCTTCACTGGCCCTAGCAGCTGCTTTTCATCTCTCCCTTAGCCAGCCAGGGCTAGAGAGTTAAAGCCTACGGATGACTGAGTCAGCACGTTGCAAAAGTGGCCTCTCTTCTGAGCGTTTTTTCAGCACCAGAGCATCAAGGACCAGGCAGGTGATGCTAGGAAAAGGCACATTTACCGGCAGTTGTGCTCAGCACAAGCCACAGGAAATAATGTGAGAGTTGTTTTTTCCACCGTGGGCTACGTTGCTGGGTGGATCAAATGTGGAGGGCTGCTGAGGACACCAGCCCAAAACAAGCGATAGGTGGAGACAGAGCTAGAGGGGGAAAAGACCCCTGTTCTCTCCTCTTTCCAACAACCGAGTCTCCCTCTTTCAACCAGCCGAGCCAATGCAGAGAAGGGGCAAAGAACTCTTTTAGGGAGTCTGCCCTGGGTTCTTGTGCTTGTCAAGGCATGACTGATGCATGGATGGTCCAATGCACATACTGCAGTCTTCTGACCAGCCCAGCTGCAAATCTCAGCTGTCTTGAAACTTCAACTCTTATTCAGAAAGTGGCTCCCCCGGCAGAAAGCTCACAGTCGCAACTCATCTTTGTGGCAGACAAAAATGGAATCATGTACCCAGAGGAGTTCTGTCCACTGCAGAATCCAGATGTTAAAACTGTTTGACCAGGTCTGTGCATCAGAGTTTAAATGTCAGGCTGTTTCCTTCTACTTCTCAGTGCCCACAGATCCTTGGGTGTTCTCTTGAGGGCCTTGGGCAGCGCCAGATCTATGTTGACCTCACAGATCTTTCTAACCTGGGAACCACCAATTCCTCCTTGCCAACTAATTTCTTACATTTATGGCCACATATATGCATCGGAAAATATAGTGTCTCTTGCTCTCCTAGCAACAACACGAAGCAGGCATTTGTTGAACACCCTGCTCTTACATGTGCAAAAAGCCTGATGCAGTGCACGCACTTTGTTCTTATGTATGCAGAAAAAGCTGTCAAGATACAGTTGTATTATTTTAAGGAGAAGAATGCCAATGCCAGTCTTTTCCTTCTGGGCAAATCAAGGTCTGCCATCACAAAAGTAGCATGCTGCACGCAACACGAAAGAATCCAACACATACCAGGTGGCTCTAGCAAGAGAACCAAACTGCATTATGGACTCACAAGGTATATTACAGTTTCAAGAAGCTGAGCTAATTTACAAACGTGTTTCCAGAAAAAGAAACAGTCAAGGTGAATTCTGAACTCAGCAAGGCTGTCCTGATGCAGGAAAATCTCAGGGAAGCATTTCTGGGGAAGCAACTGAAAGCTGTCCGCAATTAAAATGTACCGATAAGAGGGCAATCTCATTTCCTCACATCACAGAGCAGGAAGCTGGAAGAATGTTACTCTTCTCCCCATTTCACAGAGCGGAATATGGAGACTGATACCCGGTGAACTCTCTAAAAGCTACATGACCAACCTGTGAACTTGAATACGCTTACAAGAAAGTAAGCCCTATTGAATCTGGAGGGAGTCCTTTCTGAGTAAATGCACACAGACTTGCTCACATTACTGAACAATCTAGTGGACAATCTTGCTATTTGGTAAGTGTGAACACCATTGCAGCCTTACCAAAGCTAACTGAGAGTTGAGGTCTCATCTACAAACTTCTTCAAACACTTGTCTGCTGAATTTGTCTACCTTTTAGAGTCAGGAACAGTGTTCTTCTGCTATTAGCCCTTCGTGGCTGGGTTCGTACAACCCCTAAAGCCGGATGAACAGAACACAAGGGCTATGTTCGCACAGCTCAAAGTTAGAAACTATCTGAGGCTTCATGGCTCACACAACATACCACGACAAAGGAACAAACCGAGCTACAACCTATCCATTCCCATTTTTGGTTAGACCAGTGTTTCTCAACCATTGCAACTTTAAGATGTGTGGACTTCAACTCTCAGAATTCCCCAGCCAGCATGGCTGGCTGGGGAATTCTGGGAGTTGAAGTCCACACATCTTAAAAGTTCCACGGATGAGAAACCCTGGACTAATGTGTTGTGTGAACTCAGCCACTGCATTCAAAGCTGTAGCTTCATCTGAGTCCAAGAATTCTGTTGCTTACACGAGAGCTCCAAGTGTTTCACATCAATTCTGGCAGGAAACTTATTCACCTTCTGGAAATCTCTCAAAAAGTGGTTTTTCCAGCAGGCCTCAGGATCCTTTGAAAACAGGGAGCCTGCAAGATGGCTTTATGACATGGGAGCCTTTGAAACTCTCTCCTGTGGTCTTATTTATATTTATGCTTAATGGATTTTAATGGTTGGTTAAGATGTGGTTTTTCTTGCTTCGTTTTATGGTATGCTGCCCAGAGTCACACTCGGGAGATGGGCAGCTAGATAAATTTGATCAATAGATAGTTAAACAAATATAATCCGTACAACAGACCTGCAGGGTAGGCTGGTGTTATTATTTCCCCGTTTGCAAGTCAGGGAGGAAGGGATGATCTGAGATTGCCCCAAAGGAGCCTGCTGAAATAAAATTTGACCAAGGAGCAGGGCATTTTGTTCCTTGGCTATCCCAAAGCCTCTGTCCCAAAATTCTGAAAAATCAGTTTCTGTCCAGGCTTCTTCCACACTGCTTCAAGAGGAAAAGAGTGCCAGGGTTCACCAAAGTCCGCTCTCAGGCTGGCAGCACTGGAGTCCCAGCATGGGACAAATTCTCCCTCCTGGTCAGCGCCAAAGCCAGAGAAAACCGCTCTCAACTGGCGCAGCGTGGCAGTGAAGCCAGCCCAACCCAGTGGCCTCATTCTGCCAGGGGGGCATCTAGAGCAACCTGGAAGTGCATTTCTGGGATTCCCCCAGGCCATTCTTGGAGGCCTTTGGCATCAGCCCAGCCCGAGACTACGCCAGCCCCTTTCCCCCTCCAACTCCAACTTGGGCGTCTCTTCCTTCACCTTCGGGCCGGCACGCCAGGGGTGGGGGTGGCAGGGCAAGGCAGGGGAGGGCACAGGCGCCTCGTCGTGCTCCACGCTGCCCCGCGCAGCCACCGGTTCAAAGCCCGACCCCGAGGGCAGCGAGCGAAGCCGGCGCCTCGCCTTCTGCATCGATGCCCAGGGCTGGGAGGAACCACCGAGCCCCCCGACCCTTCGCTGGGGCAGAAGCGAGCCTACGCACCCCCCCCCCCGCCCTTAATGCACGGCAAACGCCCCGCGCCCGCTCCGGCCGCCTCCCTCCAGCCCAACTCGCGGCTGACTAGCCCGACTCTCCAGCCGGGCCAACGGCGTGCCGCGACTGGCTAACCCGCGCCCTCGGCCGGGGGAGGGGAGGGAAGGAGGGGAGGGGAGGGGAGGGGGGTCCGACTTTCCTGCCCGGCTGCGCGGGGCCAGCCCTGCCCGAGCCGCCCCGGCAGCCCCCGTCGGTGGGGGGCGCCCCCGACTCGGCCCCAGCCCACCCGCAGCGCCGATGGCTCCGCGACCAGGCGGCCCGGAGGCGCGGGCTCCCGCGGGACGGGACGGGACGGGACGGGACGGGACAAACCGGCCGCTCCCGGCCCCGGCTGCGCTGCCCCCTCCCCGAAGCGCGGCTGGCGAGAGGCGGGCCGGCTCACCTGCTCCTGGATGAGCTGCCGCAGCGAGCTCCTCTCCATATACCCGCGGCTGGGGGCGCTGGCGGCCGAGGAGGAGGAGGAAGGCGCACGGGCTGGCACCACCGGCGGGGAGCCAAGGCAGCCCCTTCCCCGCCGCCGCCGCCGCCGCCGGACAGGCGATCCGCTCCCGCTCCAGTTCCAGCAGCAGCAGCAGCGGCGGCGGCGGCGGCGGCGGCGGCCGGGACTCCAGAGTGAGTGGCGGCCGGGCGGGAGGGGAGGGGAGGGGAGGGGAGGCTACGGCAGCCGGCGGGCGGGGTCGAGGAGGGGGTTGCGCAGGGGCGGGGGCGGCCGTGGCTCCGCCCCCCAGCCGGGCGGACGGGAGTCCTAGCTGCGCAGGGCGGCTGGAGGAGGGCGCCGCCCCCCCCGCTCTTCCCACTCTGGAAGGGGATTGGACGGCGGGGAGGAGGAGGAGGAGGAGGAGGAGGCGGGGCCACCAGCCGGACCAGCCTCAGTCCCGTCGAGCCCGGGCTGAGCCCTGCAGGCGTGTCGGGGCTTGGAAGTCCGAGGGGGCTCCCGGGAACGCTCGAAGCACTCTTCTTGGCTCAGCTTCCCGATGTGGTCTGCAGCCGTGGGGTTTCCTCGTGGTCCCCCATCCAAGGATTAACCAGGCCCTATCCCACTTATCTTCCAAGTCCAGATGAGGAGATCAGCCAGACTCTTTGCCGGCTATCCCTTAAGCCAGGCTTTCTCCATCTAGGTTCAGGTTGCCCACCCTGGCTGATAGCCTCTGTGGAGGACACTCAGAGCAGAGGTCTCCCCTCCCTCACCCGAGACCTTCTGCAAGGCAAAAGGAGATTTTCTGCTAAGCTCCCGATGCAGGAACCTGCTGTGAGGACCTCCCGGCTTAGCTGGGCAGTAACGCCAACCAGTACAAGGCTTCCGAGGCCACAGACATCAGTACTTGAATCCAAGAGCATTAGGGAGCCGTAATTCCCGACTGTGTCCAAGACATGCTTTATTCACTTCCTTGGATAAAGCCTCCTGAGATCTGGGGGGAAAAATCAGACTGCTTTTTGAGTTTGGAGGGTCTTTTCAAGGTGGGATCAGAGTAGTTTGTCTTTAGAAAGCCTCCTGCTTCCACCTCCACTGTGAGATCCTCCAAAGGAGATCCTAAGTGACAATTCTCCTTCCAGCGACATCTTCATGACCCTCCAGAACAGTGTTTCTCAACCTTGGGCACTTGAAGATGTGTGGACTTCAACTCCCAGAATTCCCCAGCTGGGGAATTCTGGGAGTTGAAGTCCACACATCTTCAAGTGCCCAAGGTTGAGAAACACTGCTCCAGAAGGTCAGAAAGCTCTGGACGGAAAGTCCTGATGTGCTTAATCATGGCTTGTAGTTTATTTCACCATGGACTGCTCAATAAGCCACCCTCAAAGAAGGTGATGCCACACACCAAGACACGTGCTATGGCTTGTTAGTCGCCATGGCTGGCTTGCCTAATTCATTAAGCATAATTTGGGTTTTATAAAGGATTGATGGTGGTTTGCTGTGTAGTACCAACACCATCGAGGGGGACATCTCAGCTTGACTTTGTCCCTTCAGCAGCCTATCATGGCAATCCATTCAATTTTGAACTTATATCTGTATGCAGTTAAAAGTAGAGTTCGCAGTTGTTTGCTGGGACTTTGAGAAGTCTAATCTTAGCAGCGGGTGAATGATGGTTCTAGCCGGTTAACACTCATCTGTGAAATGGAGATAGGAGAGGCAGCGGCTTTGAGCAGCTGATTCGAAGGCCGTAAAGCTGCAAGAAGAAGTCGGCTGAATATTCATATTGCTCCGTGCATATTTACGTGCTCCAGGAAATGAGCAAATGGGGAAATGGGGTGTTTATGGAGGAAAAAGATTCTGTTGTCATATTTCTTCTGGAAGAATTCAAGGCAAATCCATGGAGGAGGCAATAAAAGTGCTTGGATTTTGCATGCGGGTGCATAATACATTAATTTCTAGGTGAGAGTCGCTTCCTACTTAATGGGCTTCAGACAGAGGGGCTGGCAGGTAGCTGAGAAGTTGCCAACTGACCAGGAAAAATATGACTTTTGCTTGACTCTTGAAAAACATTCATTGCTGCTGCTGGTGGGTTGGTGGCTGGCTGGCTGGGGTGGAACCAAACTCCGCTGTTACCCCAAATGATGCTGTTCCTCTACATACCTTTATGTGCAGGGCCCCCATCACACAATGATGGAAACTCGATTTACCATGACAGCACCAACATTAGTAGCCACAATGAAATCATGGCTGCTGCAAAAATCCTTCTTTTTCCTTTGGTGCCTGCGGGTGAGGATTCTATATGTTTACTCTTACTAACTAACATGGAGCATAGCCAACCATGGTACGATATCAGAGCTATTTGCATTGGACAAACTAAACCACAAAGTAACCAGCTCCAGATTTGCACAGCATGTTTCGTGATCCCAGTTCATGGGGTTAGCTGGCAGTTGAATCTGTCGGTTGAACCCAGAAAAGCATGGGTCAAGTAAACCATGGTTCAGTTAACCGTGGTTGTCTTGAACATACTGTATATATTAGGTCTCATTGCAAGATCAACTCAAACCAAATTAAAGGTGACCCTTTCACTGTAATTGGATTCTTGCTATATAATTGCTTAATTTCTTAGCCTACAATTGGCACACAGACTGTTAAACCTGGACCAGAAAAAGCCAGCCTCAGGTCAACTCTCAGCCATGGAAACAATGGATGACTTGGGCCAGTCACTGTCTCTCAGCCCAATCTATCTTGGAGGAGAAGGAGAAGGAGAAGGAGAAGGAGAAGGAGAAGAAGGAGAAAGAGAAGGAGAAAGAGAAGGAGAAGGAGAAGGAGAAGGAGAAGGAGAAGGAGAAGGAGAAAGGGAAGGGAAGGGAAGGGAAGGGAAGGGAAGGGAAGGGAAAAAAAAAGAGAAAGAGAGAAGAGAAGAGAAGAGAAGAGAAGAGAAGAGAAGAGAAGAGAAGAGAAGAGAAGAGAAGAGAAGAGAAGAGAAGAGAAGAGGAAAGTACTATGCATATCACCTTGAACTCTTGGTGGAAAGAAATAAAGGTAGGATATAAAACTTAGAAAGGAAGAAACCTTTTTCTCTTGTTCACAAGTAGGAAACCTGGTATTCTGGTATGTCAGTCCACTAAAATAGCCTTGATTAATGACAAGGCCTGAGGAGAGTTGTAGTTCAAAACATCTGAAGGATGCTTCTCCATCTTAAGTGGTAATAAAGCAATCAATAGGCACTTTACACCATGCCAAAGATCAAAATAGAATGGGCTGGTGTTGTATAGTTTGCTTATAGTTCTGAGTGTGTTGTACAAACCCAGAAAACTGTTTTAATTCAGTAAACAATGTTGCTGTCGAATCTTGTGCAAATGGATTGCTTTGGCACGAGGGGTAAACCACATCACACCCATTCTCTTAAATGAGTGGATTTCTTTCAGATACGGGAGGCAGAAAGATACTATCATGGCAGCTGACCATAATAACACTCAACTGTTAGTCCAACTGGATTCTGCATATATGCAGTAGGAAACACAGATAGAGACATCTGCAGGAACTAGTCAAAGTTCCCGCATCCTCCATCTTCCAGTCCACAGATGCAAAAGGAATCCCTGCAATTTGCTGAAGCAGCAAGGAGCATTATCAGCAAGCATAGAGGTTCCAGAAGTACCTTTAAAGGAGTATTGGGATGGTGTGACAGGTAAAATATAAAATGTGTCATCCAATGTAAGCTTGGGGGAAGAGTTTTCCTTCCCAGGAGCCCACCCACCAAAGTAACCATAACCAAATGATTAACAACAACTAAGATTCCAGAAGTTCTCCTTCTCCATCTATCAACAAGGCATAACTACCCTGTTCCATGATTCTGCCATTGTCCATATCAGTGAGGGCTCCGATAAGAGGAACCGGATTGAACAGGGTGGTTGTGGTGGGGGAAAATAGGAGGAGGAAGGAGTATTAGGTATGTTCACTGCCTTGAGTTATTTATTAAAAAATAAGAAAGGCAGGATTAAAAAAAATCTAAGTCTACACCGATTTAGGATAGTTTCAGGACCTTGGAGAGAGGCTACACTGTTTCTGCTGCTTTTCAGGACCATGGACAGCAACCCCACTCCTGAGCTGGAGCTACGGGAGGCTGCGTGGTCTAGTCAGAAAGAGTCTTGGGTCAGATCTCTCTAAGACAGTGTTGTCCAAACTTGGCCACTTTAAGATGAGTGGACTTCAACTCCCAGAATTCCCCAGCCAGCAGGGGAAAGTCCTTGTTGAAGTCCACTCATGTTAAAGTGGCCAAGTTTGGACAACACTGCTCTAAGAGGAGAAATCTCTCTGCTGTTGCCTCTAACTCCTTTAGAGACATTGGTGGGGAATGGCCTCCAAAGGTTTCTGGATCACTGGATGCATCTCAGAGTAAGGGCAGGAATACCTCGCTGGGACTAATGGGGTGAGCTGTGGGATCCCAGGTGGAGGGACCTGCCTGGCCAGGGAGGTTGATGCCATCATTTTCTGAATATCCTTGGCCTTGAGGTATGAGAAGAGCAGCCACTAGCAGTGGGGACTGAAGGATGAAGTTATGTGATCCAATCTCTGACACCATACAACACACTCAACCCTAAGGCTAGGTTAGAAAGCATAATTTATGGGCCCACATAATGTATGGTACTCTAAGAAAGAAACCATATAATGGCTGAACATGCTATCTTAGTTCATCTAACTTACAAAGACCTCTCTCTCTCTCTCTATCGGATTTATATGGCCATCCATCTTAAATACATGACTCTGGGTAGCTAACAATATTAAAAATGATATAAACATCTACAAATGTTACTTTCTTACAACACATGGTAGCTCAAATGATCCAATAATGTATATAATTTAAAATTATGCTTCTTAATCATTGTTTGCTATTTTATTACACAGGTGACAACTGTACATTAAGTTATAACCCATGGGTTGAAATGTTGTTGTATTATTGTTGTTGTTGTTGTTGATGGTGGTGGTTGCACAATCAGCCAGATGTTTAGACCAGATTTGGCATTTTTATCCATCTATCGAGTCCTTCCCAAGGACCTGATATTATTATTATTATTATTATTATTATTATTATTATTATTATTATTACTACTACTACTACTACTACTACTACTACTACTACTATTATCCCAACCCCCTTTAGCCTAATCTAGCTTGCTACATCAATTTACCCCAATTTACTTTTGTTAACCAAAGTTTGGGGTTCAGCAAGTCTGGAACCCAGTTCAAATCCCAAAATAAAAATTGAAATAAGTTAAGACTCTCTTTTCCCCTCCTCCCTCTGTCAAATTTGTGCCCAGGAAAAAGATGGAATAATAATGATGGTTTAAGCAGAGCAAGAGTAATTACAACTTTCACCCAGACATCTGGATGCAATTGTTTTTTTTAATGCAAGTTGGAGCTTGTGTGACATTTGTAACTGCACAACAAGGTGGAACATTTATTTTAAAAACTAGGTTCTCCACACTGGGGGAAAAAACTTCCTCCGGAATGCCTGTTTCTGAGGCAGCTATTAAAAGCACAGAAGATGTGCTAACAAAAAGAAGAGAAAAAGTGAGAGAAGGGAATGAATCTCCTGAAAGCAGAGATTAAAACTTTTTGAACTCCGGCTTATGGCATAGCCTAACTTGGAACCAGGGTGCTGAACACAGATTCAAAACCTCCTGGCTTTGATACACAAGTTGCTTCACCATCTTTTCTGCTGCTGGAGATAAATTCAGATTCTCGGTTTTCAGTTCCTTGGTAGAAGTAGGCTGAAGTTTAAATGGGAGAAGTGGAAACTGCAAAACTACGTTGTAAAAAGCCAGCTTCTATTCAGACTCCTCACGAACTATGAACACTCTTCATGTGCTGAAGATGTTTTTTTCCCAATGTCATCTCTGCTTTTAGTTTGACTTTTCTTGTCCAACTGACATGCAGCATTTTAGCTGTTGCACTTTGCCCTTTAGAGTTTTCTTTCAAAAATAATTTGTAACTTTCTTCCCCTGAAAGACCTCTTGTTTTTCTGACTTCCACATTTCAGTTGGCACCCTTGCTGTTCAAGGATGTTTCACTACAGCCTCAGGTCAGTCTCTCCATGTTCTTCAGACATTGCCCACGAGTTTCCAGCTATCCTGTGCAATTCCCCTTGATACACTCTCAAGCTTTTAAATATAATTCTGTATAAATTTGGGGCAGGCAGGTGGGAGAAAGTGAGTGACTTAAGGAGATCATGCCTGGCTGGATCCCTGATCTGGAACGGTTTTAGGAAGCAAAGGTCATTGCAGAAAACCTTGGTGTGGCTTAATTATCTGCTTATAAAGAGGAAAGGACTGGTGGTTGATCCAACAAAGCTTGCCATACTCTACCTTGCAATTTTGCAAATGTTTTCTGTTTTCCTTTCAGGTTGCTTGAGAATTTCTTTTGCATTTCTCTTTCAGGTGTTTCTCCGCTGATTTTACAGTTGGAGGTAAAATGCAGGCCATCTTTCCTTTACGTTAAAACATCCTTTACGTTTCCCAGCTTGGAAGAATTCCATGGTGCCATTTCTTGGAATTTCTTGGAAACATGGTAGCCAAGAAGGCTGTAGCTTGCTGAGAGAGGATTGGAGAATGACACACTGGACACTCACCCCCCTCTTTGCACCTTGCCACTACCTATGTACAAAAGCAACGGGCTCCATCCAAAATTGCACCCCAATTCTCTTGTCCTTTGGGGTGGGGTGGGGGAAAATCAAAACCAAATGCTCTTTTATCGAATGGAACGGAAGGAGAAAAATGCAAGAGGTAGCTCTTTTATTTATTTGTTTGCTTATTTATTTATTTGTTGCATGACACACATTCCAACGAGGAATACTCATGGGGTGGAGGCGGAGGATACAAACTCCTTTTCCACGGATGCTGTGGTTGGCAGCAAAGGGCCCGTGCCTTTCCCTTTTTTTCAACTTGAAATAATTTGCTTGTGTTGACATGGAAACATTCTGTGCTTCTTCCGCAGATAAAACCCATCCTCCCCCAAGGAGGTGGAATACACACCACACTCCAAAGCCTTGGAGAAGGCCTTCGAAACCTCTTCAGGAGTTACTCCTGAATGCCACCGTGCAATACGGCAGGAGAAGATAACTAAATCCAAGGAGTGAGGACAGGAGCTGCGTTTAATTTAGGTCCGTTGGATTGCATTTAAATTGGATTAAGAACACAGAGAGTTCTTGCCTTGGTTCCACCTGGAATGCAAATCTTATCCTGCTGGTTTAGCATATTCAACAAATCATTGTGGCTTAGGGCTCTGTGATAACCAAGTCACTGGAGCTTGTTTAACAAACCATGGTTAAAATAACCTGGCTTACCATTAACATGCAAAGGTGCCCAATATGATTATCAAAATATCGCAACCTGCCTCTTCTTTTTTTTAATATTTTGTCAAAAACTTTAGATCCAGAAGAACTGGGGGAAACCAGCATGAATCTCCCTCCCTCCCTCCCTCCCTCCCTCCCTCCCTCCCTCCCTCCCTCTTTCTTTCTTTCTTTCTTTCTTTCTTTCTTTCTTTCTTTCTTTCTTTCTTTCTTTCTTTCTTTCTTTCTTTCTTTCTTTCTTTCTCTCCCTCCCTCCCTCCCTCCCTCCCTCCCTCCCTCCCTCCTTCCTTCCTTCCTTCCTTCCTTCCTTCCTTCCTTCCTTCCTTCCTTCCTTCCTTCCTTCCTTCCTTCCTTCCTTCCTTCCTTCCTTCCTTCTGTCACCCATCTGAACAAATGACTCTGGGTGGCAAACAAAATTCAAAATAAAATAAAAACAGTGATAATAAATAGTTAATAGTTAATAGTTAATATTTGCCTGTTTTTCATATTGTTTTCTGTACCTCTGGGATTTTGATGGCTGGGAGCTGGAAGGAAAAAGAGTCCAGCTGGAGCCAAGATAGATGCCTGCCCGCCTAGGCAAAAATATGCTCCGTTTAGCACCGACCTACAGCTTCCAGGAAGCATTTCCAGCACCGGGCAATCTGGCTTCCTTTGGCAGGCCTTGTCACGGACTGAACAGTATTGCAGGACATAGCAAAGGGAGAGCACGGCTGTGGCCAAGCAAAAAATTTAACCTCAATCTTTCTTTTGCTGGCCTCTCCTGCCCTGTTAGCCCTTTGAGTTCCAAAATGGTCCAGATCCAGGTGGGGATTGCAGAGAGGAAAATCCCCCCCCCCGTTCATCCCTATAAGAAAGGCATTGGGGCACTTTTACAGACAAGAAGCACAGCCATGAATACAGATAGTCCTTGCTTAGCGACCGCAATCGGGACTGGCAACTCCATCGCTAAGCACTGGGATCATTAAGCGAGACATCACGTGACCCTGACTTGCGATTTTATTTCCACCTTCTCCATTAACTCTGCTTGTTGCAAGCCAGCTGGGAACACATGAATGGCGATCACGTGACTGCGGAACATTGTGATGGTCATCAATGGGAAGATTGGCTGCAGAGCTTTTTTTTTTTTTTTTACACTGCCGTAACTTCGAATAGTCACTAAATGAGGTGGTTGGTGAGGACTACTTGTACTAGCTCTGTCTTTATTGTAAGGTTACATTAACAGGATCTTGCAAGACTGAAAATATTTCTCCCCTCCTTTCCTTTTACTCTCTGGCAAACTAGGCAGGGTCCCTTCTGAAACGCTTCCCACTTCCCTCTCCTTCTGTGGGCTGAGATACCTTCTGCGTGACGGTCGTCTACTCTGCGGCTCTTCCTCCCGTCTCCCAAGGTCATTCCCACATACCATTGGACCTCCTTCATTTGGGCCTGTTCTGTTGAGTTCCAGACAGAGATATCCTGCTGATGGACACACAGACATGGTCGGGAGCCCCTTTCCAACATTCTGTTGGGTTGGGAAGGATGAAAAAGTGAGATGGGAAACGGGACCATTTTGAGACCATGGCCCGGGAGCAGAACGTTCATTCCTCCTGCACACACGTACATTCATTGCATCTTAATTCAACACTTTCCCCCCCTTTCCATTGTTTTTTGCCCACTGGAGTCAATGGTCCAAGAAAAGGAGAGGATGTAGAGAAACCCAAATGCCAGGAAAACTCTGCAGGTTCTATCGCACTGATCAGCTCTACTGCCTTGAATGAAAACTACTGACCAGCTGATGATTTCAAATATGGAACCATATTTTGTCCTGGTTCCTGAAAGGAAAAATAGCAGAAGCCATCAGAAGGACAGGAGGGAAAACGGAGCACCTGCCATTGGGCAGCTGAGCCTGGAAAGAGCATAGGAAACAATATATTAAGATTTGTAATTGTTTTAGCAGCCTGCATAGGCTTAAAAAACAGCCAAGCCTTCCTCAAGTCCAACTGGCCTAGTGGGATCTTCATACAGACACCCAGGATGGGTTTGCTATTGCCTCCCACTGCAATGGTTTCTTTTCCCCAGTCTAGCCTATGGCCCAGGGATTTCCAAGTGGTCTCCCATCCCAATACTAACCAGGGATGACCCTGCTTGGCTTCAAAGATTGACCAGAGTCTGGTAGGTATTGGTCACCTCCAGAGGCTCAGCTCTTGCCACTGGCTCCCTGCAACTGCCATGGCTTGTCTCAGGATGACCGAGGAGCCGTGAAATGATTCTTTAGGTCTGGGGTCCTGCAACCTTCTTGGTTTTGTTAAGAAAATGCAACACTTATTGGGGGGGGGATTTCAAGGGCCTGTGACAGACGGCAGGATGAAATTACAGGGCTGACGCTGTCAACGGGGCTGCGGGTTGCACTGGTGTCAAGGCCTGGGTCCCAGCCACCTCCCTGGCCACAGAAACACCCTGTGCCCCTCCGAGCCCAGTCTACCTCACAGGGTTGTTGTCGTAGAGCAAAAGAGGAGGATGGAGTGCTATGTACACTGTCATGAGTTACCTGAGGAAAGGAAGGACATCCACCCTAACTGGTAAGTCCATTTCTGTTCAGGTGAGTGGTTAAGAGAGTAGCCTGTATCAACAGCTGTTAAGCTTGGGTTCTGGAGAAATACATGTCGGAAAAGCCACCGTGAGGTGCTTCTCGAGAAAGGAAGTACCATTTAAGGTTAGATTCAGGGTCCCCCAAGCCCCAAGGTTTAAGGTTTGGGCTTTGCACGTAACGGGGACCCAGCCACTGTGGAATCCCTAGGCTGTGACTTAGCGAAGTGCATCAGGTCACTAGGTCTTGTGCCCCATGTCTTGGTTTCAACAATCCACGGCTTCAAACAATGTCTAAACTGAGTTTATGTACTTATAAATCTCTCGAGATAAAGGATAAGCTGTCTCTACCTCTGCCTGATTTTTCTCCACTTTCCCGTTTTTCCCTCTTGGGTCTTCCCAGTGTAAAACCATTTATAGATTCATTAGAGCAAAAGCAATTCATTGTTGTTGTTTTTGAATCTATATACAGCCACTTAATTTTAGAGGCTGCTTTAAGTTTGCGTGTGTGCTTTTTATAAGCACTTTGTGATCCAGATCAAAACCTCAAGCATTTAAAACTTACGAACGCGACGATATAAAGCCTCAAAGTTACTGCTATCGTGATTTGGTTATTAGGCTGTTTTGACTGCCTTAAAGCACTTGATTTGCCTCTGTGAGGCTCTTTAAAAGCTTGTCTTCTTTTCAAGAAACCTAATCGGAAAGCTACATATTTGAGTTTTCTATTTTTAATTGACGGAGATTTGAATTATGGAAGCCACGCTCCATTTTAGACAGATAACGGCACACTTGCAGGGGCCCAGCCTGTGCAGATGGGCATTAAGTGTTTATGAAAGCTGTAAATATCCTGAGACAGCCCTCTCCCCTTTTCTCTCCCCCCCAACCCAAAGCCCCAAAGAAAGCAGACACCAGGATTTGTCTTTTGTCTGCAACCATCTGGTGCATAAAAATTTATTCAGGTCCACAGTAGTCAGTTGAAACTCATACGACTGAATAGAGATGTAGGCTAAGGGGAACCCCCCCGGGGGGAGAACGGGCCCATCGCTTTGTGAAGAGAGACTTCCCTGCAAAGCTCAGCTGCTGAGAATTTGCTCCGGGCAGTGGGCCCGCAAATGCGGTAGAGAAGGGAAAGATGGAAATACAAAAGTTCACCTCGAGCTCGTCTCTGGATGCAGAGGGACAGGGATTACCGAAATCTCCAGGGAATCCCAAAGGGATCGGAAAGATTCCACATGCAACGCAGCTGGGGCGTGCCACTCAGAGCAGCAATGGTGAAAGCCCGTTTCTTTTAAAATCTGCCTTATGTTGCAGTCGAGCTCACAGGGACGATGGTCGTAAAGCTGGGCCCACATGGCGCCACTTCCAAGCGCAAATGGATAAACGTTTGGCGAACCGCCCTTCTATTTTTTACAAAAATGCTCTGCAGAGGAAGCTCTAGGTCTCTCCTAATACACTTGCTTACTATCGGTGGCGATTTCCTCCCTACCAGAATTTACCACGGAGGACTATTCAACAATACGACTAAGCCACACTGCCTTCTCTCGTGGTCCCATCCAGTTCTCTTTCTGCTCGGGAGAACGAAGGATCAAGATTAGGCGTGCTTTTTACAAAGCAAGCTTCAGGGCCAGCAACCACCGAGATATGGTGCCCATGAGGGCCCCCAGTTCTGCCAGCAGGGACAGTTGTCACTACAAACCCTTTCTCCCATCCGGTGTGTTTCCCCAAATTCCTTCCCCAATTTTCCCTTTGCTCCTAAGCTACTATAGGTAGTAAGCAGCATATCCGGGAAGGCTAAGACAGGGCCAGGAAGAAGCTGATAGGAGTAACTCTCTCAGCCCCACCGGAACAGCATTCCCCAGCAACTCCTTTTTTTAAAAGCTAAACAAATGAGCAAACCACACTTTTGGAAAGCAGATGGAATGTGCGTATTTAAGTCCCTTGGAGTTACCCACATACCCAGGAAAGGAAAAATGGGTTTATAGAAGTTAACACACTCTCTTTTTGCTGCTGAATTGTGCACTGGAGAGGCGGTCAACTATGTTCGCAGAACTAGAACAATCACAATCTGAGGTCATGAAGGTGCTCCAACCTGGCGCCCTCTAGAGGGTTCCACTCCTTACTTGCAGTGTAAGTTCCTTTGTCCCTTGTCCCTCCCAATAGCGAAGGGAACTATGTTCTGGCCCCTAACAGGTAAAGAAGGCTGGATTGAAGCTCGCTCTTGTGGTAAGGAGCAAGGAGGGCCAAGCGGCCACTTACAACAGGCTGAGGACAAACTGGGTCCAGGGATCATCTAACCCAGAAGAATCCACTGAAGTGCCTACCAAAACGAACAAGGAATGCAGTGAGCAAGATCTCACCATGAGCAGCAGGCAGACCATGATTCTGGAGTGAAAGGCTCAAGAGCTGCCAGGGAATATCTGAGTCCTTCTCTGCAAATCCTACAAAACATGGAGCTTGTTCCAAAATACATCTCTGGGAGACGACAGGAGCCTTCTCCTGAAAATGACCCATCTTTTAACAGCAAAATGCTTTGGATGATAACCTGCTTTTCCCTTAATGATTATCTGAACAAAAAAAAAATGTGGCCACTCTCCTCGTTAAACCCATTGTCTAAATGTGCCTATTTCTTGCAGACCAAATGTACCAGGTGTTCTGTTGGGTTCAGCTGGAAGGCAGGAAAGAAGGCAGCCTTTTGTGGGAAGGAAGAATCAACTGCAGCTCAGCAGTTGACTTCTTGGAATTAAAAGGCTGCTGCTTGGAAATGATTTTGGAGGTCCAGCTGAAGCAGCAGAAGACAATAGCTCAGTTATGAAAAGGACAAGTAGGAGCCACGGTCTGGAGAGAAGAAAGAACAGGGCCCAGTTTGACCAGGAGACTAAAGAGGTCCTACAGATGACAAAGATCTACAACCAAAAGCTTGGCAGACTTGCCAAAAGTCCCCTCTGTCAGACAGTTGAGGTTATACTTTGGAAGTCCTACTTTCTGGAGGAAACCTTTTACTGGATACCAATAGCCTCCTCCTGGTTTATCATTAAATTTCTCCATGCCCAAAGCTTTATTTTGCTTCTCCTTTTCAGATGCTTCCTACTCCTTCTCCACTGTTGCTAAATAGCGCCGCTAGCTTTGCACTACAGTGGATGAAAAGGAAAAGAGGCCAAAAATGGGGATGGGGGGGACGGGGAGAAAAAGCGATGGGGCAGCCGGTGAGCTGTGACGTACTGGTGAACGTGGGTTTTGACATTTCTGCTGCTGGTCATACGAAAGGCAGTTTGTTTTTTTTAATGGACAATAAAGGCAAACAAGAATTTGCGAAGCAGATTTAGATCGGATCCTATCCCAAGCTTCTTAGGCTACAACCTGAATCAAAGATCCCTGTAAAAAGGGGAAAGGTGAGAAAATAAAAATGGGAAGGTGGGGGGAGAGATACTTGTTTAAAGTCACATAGAAAAACACCAGGTCAAGACCTAGGAACCAAATACTGATGCAGTATTTCCTTGGCACTGATTCAGACCAACATACAAAGCTTCTCTTAAGTACATTAACCTACCTGCAAGCCATCCTCTAAGGCAGTGTTTCTCAACCTTGGCCGCTTTAAGATGAGTGGACTTCAACTCCCAGAATTCCCCAGCCAGCCATGCTGGCTGGGGAATTCTGGGAGTTGAAGTCCACTCATCTTAAAGCGGCCAAGGTTGAGAAACACTGCTCTGAGCAAATGTGAACATTAACCCAGGGTATAATGGATGCAACTAGGCAGTTTTCTGTTTTATTTTGGTTCATATATTTGGCAGCAGAGGTCACAACTGTGCACGTGTCTGCCTCCTGCTTCCACGCATGGCCTGGTTCATCCTTTAACAGCTCCCTGCCTTTCTGGCCTGCGGAAGGAATCTAACAGGGGGGAACCTGGACTTAACAGAGCCCCATCAAGGTAGCAAAGGACGGCCAACCTAAAACCAGCAGCGGTCTGGCTGAGGATGGGAAGAGCCAGATTGAAAGCCCAGAGAAGGAACTCAAGAGAAAACCCCACTCCCCGTCCCCAAAAGGACCAATCGTGAAGCGTGCAAGAGCTGCGAAGTAAAAAAACCCAAAACCAAACACTTTCCTTTTTTATAATTTCTTTCTGAGATGCTTATGGGACGGCACAGAAACCATCTTTTCCCCATTGAATCGTGTACATATTTACACCGCTGTGTTTTGGAGCCCAAGGGAGGGTTAAGAAGTTTGCAAGTGGGGTTGAAGCGGGAGCCCTAGCCCCCTAGCCCACAATGGCACTGATCCATTGGCTGAGGGGGCCTCTGTGACCCCCCCCTTCCCTCCCCTCCCCACTCTGAGCAAGAGTCTGGGATATTGGAAAAATCTGCAGATGATTATTTTCCTGGAGCGTGGAAAGACATGGCAGGAAAAAAAAATATCATCTGTGACTTTTCCATGTGCTGGGTTGCTGAAGACATGGAGAGGGGGTGCTCCTATAATGGATTCAAGAATCCTTGTGGGGGGGGGCAAGTCCTAGTTGCTTCCTCAACGGGCTCCCCGGTTGCTTGAGCTGAAAACCTCCCATAACCCCCAAAATCTTGAACTAGTGAGAGAGAGAGAGAAAGAGAGAGAGAGAGAGAGAGAGCAGACAACCAAAGAGAGCAAGTCTGCATTTTGGTTCTCTGGACTTTACTGGAACCTCTGCAGGCCTGGTCCAGAAGAATGATCCCAACCTAACCAAGGCAAGAGGAGTTTCCAAGCTGCCGCAGAAACGACATAGATGCCTTACACATGGGTGTGCAACAAGATTAATGTCTGTTTCAAGAGAGAGAAGTTCAATCTTAATTCCCCATCTTTCCACAACTCCACATCCATGGAGGTTCCTTTGTTCTGCGTTTGATCCATCCCCAAGAAGAAGACCTGGGTGAAACTCCTTTTTGGAAAAAGGGCTTCAGAGAATCCCAGAACCCTGCGTTCCCCCCCCCCCACACACAGGAGCTCAAGGATAGACTCCCAAGCAGGAGATTGAACAGAAGGGCCAGCCCAGAAACCAGATGGAACCATAAAGGACCAACCCTTAGTCTCAGCTCTCCCCAAGACAAGTCTCCTTAAAAACATTTACCAGATTGCAGTAGCTTCAGCTTCTGAAGAACAGCCAAAGATGGTTAAAAAACAAATCAGGAGAAGCTGAGATACTCGTAGGAGCTGGACGGCCCAGAAGATATCTGATGCTATGGCTTGACAGGATTGGGGACATTCCCTGAGTGAGAAAAATGCGAGTCTTGCCCATGCCAGCTAGTTGACTGTGATGATTTCTGCTGATGCTGGTGCAATGCTTGTCATCCACTCCCATCTGCAACCTCCACCCCCCCCCCCCGGGAGAAGCCGAGGGGGTAGTTTGTCCTTCAGTTGGCCTTTTGTCTTCCCCTTGCACACTTCTTTCTGGCCTGGCAATGTGCTTGAGGCAAATGAAGTTGGTTAACTGGACTTGGGTGGGGAAAAAAAACCTAGACCAGGGAGGAAAACCAACAGAGATCCCCATGTCCTTTCCTTACTCTACTTGTTCTTTGACACAGCTTTGTAGAGAGTGACTCCCACAATGGTGGCCACCGCGGCTCCCAAGGCAATTCGGATCCAGAAGGATGAAGCGCCCAACTCAATGTCGTTCAGGTGCCTGCAAGACAAAGGCAGCAGATGTGGCTTGAAAGCATCTGGAGGATCACATATTCTTCATCCCATGCATTTAACATCAAAGGTCATGACTGAGGAAGAAGGAGCTTGCCAAGATCTTGATCCTGCATCATCCTATGCTTTGCCACTCCTATTTATTTCAGCAGGGAACATGCAAGAAAACCTCTGAGGGTGATCCTCTGAATGAATCTCATGGGCACACTGGTGCTGTGGGGATTTTTGAGCATAAAAATATAAGAATCGATCTAGAAAACCTATAAGAACAATGCAAGCTGAAGATGGACATTTCCTCGCTTCCCACCACTGCTTCCCTGCAACTAGTATTTGGAGACAACTGCCTCCAACCCAGAGGTTACACCGAGTCTCCAAGACTGACAGCCCTCAAGAGAACTGTCATCCTCCCTGAATTTATCCAACCCCCTTTGAAAGGAATGTAGAATCCACTTTGATAAAAGAATGGATGAGCCATTAAGGGAAGAAAAACAACTCAGTCCAAGGAAAAGTGGAAAGTGCGAGAAAGAAACTCAAGATAACCTTGTCTTAGCATAAGACAGGGACAGAGAAACTCTGGTAGGCTTTCAAGATACCCTGCACCAATGAAGTAAAGTTCTAGTAGTCCTTGTAGAGCCTGTTTCCTGACCTGGCCTATCTCGAAGGGGTGACACCCTCTAAGTTAGTGGCCTTCCCATTTTCAGTACATTAGAACAACTCTGCTGGATCAGGCCAAGGCCTCCATCTTGGTCCAGCATTTTGTTTTTCACCGTGACCAACCAGATGTCTCTGGGGACAACAGAAGCAGAAGATGGAGACCTATTCCTCTCCCACCACTGGTCCCCTACAAGCACTGTTTGGAGGCATCTGCCTCTAACCCAGAGGTAACATTAAGACTTCAAGGCCTAGTCCTTGATAGACCTGTCCTCCATGCACTTATCTTATCCCACTTTAAGGGCAACCAACTTAGTGGTGAAGATGTGCCCCACTGGCCTTGGTAAGAAGACCCACTGCAGCAACGGAAAAGCAGCGTTCCTGCACATCGTTGTCTCCAATGGCTTCCAGAAGTTCATTCACCTCCAAGCTTTACAACCTATTCAGGTCAGTGTGTTGTTCCATGACGCGTAATGGCCCTTGGCTCACATGGCCTTAAAAGAAGAACAGACAAATGCAGGGAGGAGAAGAAAGACTGGTTCACTGGATGCAAATGGAAAGTGAGAGCTAAGTAGAGCATTTGTATCTGGAGGCAGTGTATCCGCTAAGTAAGGATATTTTATTTAGGTAAAATGGGAAAGGAAGCCTTCTTTGTCCCACTGGCTGCTACGGGACTAGACGACATGCCATTTGACCCAGCAACGCTCTTCCTCTCTTCGGAGTCTGGAGGAGCAGCGCTCTCCATCTCAAGCACTGAGCCAAGCAGAAAGGACTAGATCCCTGGGATTCTGGATCAAAAAGAACTGGGTTTGGAAAAAAATCTCCGATCTGCTCAAGCTCATCAGATGAAAGCATCATCTGTTCAAGGGTTTTCAGTAGAGAAACCAGTCAAATTAATGCACAGCCTGGCTTTGCAAACAGGTCAGGAGTAGTTCTGCCTAGGTCAAAACCTTCCCTCATACTGCAGGATGCCCCAAATGTTCGTAGGCATCTATTCCACTGTTTTGCTTTCTCTATGGTTATTAAAAGAGAGGAGCACTTTCTTCCTCTCTTGGTCTCTGAGCCTCTTTTTTGCAGTCCCCCAAACTTCCAAAGATCACGCCACTGAAATCTGGAGATCCACTGGAGATTTTGGGCGGCAGGAGCTCCCTGTTGTCCTAAAAACCATCAAAAAGTCAGAATGTGATCCACTAAAACCTGCCAAAACAGCTAAAGCTTCTCCCTCTTCACTGGCACCACTGGGTTTTTTTTCTCTTTAAATAACACTGTGTGATTGCTGGCTGCAAAAAACATCACAAACACCCCCCTGCCCTACAAGGAGACATATCAGTCTCTTCTCCTCCTCCTTCCTCTATTTTCATCCTGCCTTTTTTCCCCCCATATATATTTCGGTCAGCTCAAGGTGGTAAACATATCTAACACTCCTGCCTCGTAATTTCCCCACAACAACAACCCCGTGAGGTGGGTTCGGCTGAGAGAGAGGAGTGGCCCAAAGTCACCCATCCGGCTTCGTGCCTAAGGTGGGCTTAGAACTCACCGTCTCCTGCTTTCTAGCCAGCACCTTCACCACTACCCCAAACTGGTTTCAGCTACTTCCTACTTCTACTTTGCTGCCAACTTTCAACTGGCATCTCTCACCAGGGGGCTGCCAGTTGAAAACTACCTGCTTCTCTTTCGGAGAAAGGCCCTGGGGTCTTAGCCTAGCTTTGCTTGCAGGCAAATGCACCCGCTTTATGATGCCAACTGCCGTCTACACCAACCCCAGACCAGGCTTCACACTCCGCCACTGACACTGCATTCTGTGGATGTTTAACTGCAAAGGGGGAAGAATGAACGTAGCCACCAAAAGGAGCAGCCATGTTCTAAATCAACAGGATGGAAAGGAAGGCAGAGGCAAAATGCAGTGAGTCAGTACCCACAAGAATGAAAAGTGGGTTGGGGAAGGGGAAGGGGAAGAAAAGAGAGGAAGAAGGAATATAAAGGGGTGGGGGGAGGTCCTCAGCTTCGGTATCATGTTTATGGATAGCCATGCCTTCAGCATCTGGCAGACGTATTGCCCAAGCTGTGATATGTTTCCACAATAGGACATGCTGAGTATTAAAGGAACCAAGATAAAATTGGATCCTTCTAAAGGAATGGCTGTTATCCATCACCCACCCCCCTTTTCCCCTTCAACATAAATTCCTTTCTATCACATGGACCCCTCCCCTCCTCTCTCCAGGATGTATTCGAATGATTAAAAACTGGAACAGAAGGAGAGCGAGCTCTGAATGCAAGGGCTGAGAAGAACTCCCTCTTCTCAGTCCCTTTTTCAGTTTTAGTGGAATGTAAATAATGGATTCTTCCCCCCTCCCCACACCACATTCCTGGGGGAGAACTTTACATTCACATAAGCCAGTGAAATGCAGTGGCTTCCCTTGCAAGCTGAGGATTTGTTCAAGTAATTGACTCAGCTTCGGCTGCTGCACTGATCCTGCCAAACGTAAAATGCTGAGCGAGAGCAAGAACAAGACTAGGTCCAAGAACATGCACCATGATGGAAAGGCAACCTTTGGGATGATACAGAACTCTTGTATAATTAAAACAATGGGACAGACACGGCCGCTGGTGTCCTCCACCCAGCGCCGCAGATAGAATTTTCTTGAACTACTTCTTGCCCGCATCATGGCGCGGGACCACCACAGTGGTTATACGGCTTAGCTTTTTTTGTGGTGTGTGTGCCTTCAAGTCAGTGCTGACTCCTGGTGACTGCCTGCACAAATGCCTGCACTTTTCTTGGCAGGGTTTTTCAGAAGGGGTTTGCCATTGCCTCCTTCCTAGGGCAGAGAGAGAGGCACTGGCCCAATGTCACCCAGCTGGCTTTGTGCCTAAGGCAGGACTAGAACTCACAGTATCCTGGTTTCTAGCCTGTACCTTAACCTCTACACCAGTGTTTCTCAATTTTGGCAACTTTAAGATGCACGGACTTCAACTCCCAGAATTCCCTAGACGGGAATTCTGGGAGCTGAAGTCCACGCATCTTAAAGTTGCCAAGATTGAGAAACACTGCTCTACACCAAACTGGCTAATGATAATAATGATAATGGGGGTGATGTCCCTGCAGTTTTCTTTGGAAGTGGTTGGCCTTTGGCTACTGCTTCCCAGAGCTGAGAGAAAGGACTGGAGCCAAGTCGCCCGGCTGTGCCTAAGGCACGACTAGAACTCAGGGTCCCCAGTTTTTAGCCTGGTGCCTAATCTTTGGTTGCGAACTCACTAGAAGACAAGCCACTTTCTCTCATCCTTGGTACCCACCTTCCTCCTCTCTGCCCCAAAGCGACAAGGATGTAGTCACATCCTGATATGAATTAAGCTAAGGAGAGGCTGAAAGCTAGCTCCTGATTTTGTGACATTTCAATGGGTCTGGATAAAAGAACTGTGCTACTGCTGCTTAGGGGAGTTGTTCTGAAAATGGGCTGACGCTCCATTTCAGGGTGTGTAAGCGTAGCTTCTTCCAACTCCTGCAAGAACAAGGTCACGCAAAGCACTTCCCGGAGGAGAATCACACAGCGTCCATGGCCAAAGCCCGAAGCTCTTTTGCATGTACACAGACCATCTAAGCTAGTGATGGCGAACCTATGACACGCATGTCAAAGGTGACACACCACGACGTTCTGGGTGACACGCCAGCGTTCACCAACACCCAACTACTTTCCCCGTTTGAGTTACCAAAGAAACTGAGTTTGTTTTACTCGTATTTCATGTTTGTAATTATTTGATGTTTCTTTACATAATACATAGCACCGCACAGGATTGGACTGTATTTTTTAAAAATAAATGAATATGCAAAGAATGGTTCCTCTTTTGTTTGGGGGGTGGTGGGGGCAACACGCCAGCAGAGTCAAGTTAGGCATTTCCTGGCTTTTTGACACACCGAGCCCAAAAGGCTTGCCATGGCTGATCTAAGTGTAGATGGGTCTCTTTGTATGTGTGTGTTGGTATTTGGGATGAAGGAAGAGATACTTACGGAAAAGTGGCAGCCGTGGCTAGTTTGGTGTAGACTGTGGCGCTGAGAGGGCCCTGGCCGATGGAGGAGAAGTAAAATGGCGGCGGCAAGCGATGTTTGTAGCAGAACTCGACTGGGGAGAGGCCGTGTTGCGGTGACGTTTCCGGCAGGTCAGCCTTAGAGGCCACAAAGAGGCAAGGGATCTGCCTGTCCATGTAGTGTTGCTGCAGAGGGCAAGAAAGAACCCGGGTTAGTGCCAGGAGAGGGAGAGAAACTTTTAGCAGGAGAGCAAAGAGGTTTGAAGAATCTCTCTGGGGAGAACTGTTGTAGTCAGACATTGTTTAGACATGTATTTATTAAGCAACCCTTTAAATATCATCATCCATGTTTATTACAGTCATCGGTCAGCGCAAAGCAAGTCCTGAAGCCAAGATTAACTATAGAACTAGAGCAGTGTTTCTCAACCTTGGCAACTTTAAGACGGGTGGACTTCAACTCCCAGAATTCCCCAGCCAGCATGTGCTGGCTGGGGAATTCTGGGAGTCGAAGTCCACCCGTCTTAAAGTTGCCAAGGTTGAGAAACGCTGCTCTAGAGGCTAGACTGATAGGATTAAAAGAAATTAAAGGGACACATACAAGGAATTTTAACTAAAAAGAATATTAGGACTAGAAAATGTTAAGATGAATGAGTCAGAATAATATAAGAATCACCTTCAAAAAGGAAACTTAAAAGTGAAGATACGTGCCACTAAATAAAGCAGTGAAAAACAGCTAAAAAGGAGGCAAGGATTGTAGACTTCACTTAGGAAAAAGCCTCGGACAATTATTTAAACGTTAACTGGCTTTCCTAAAACATTATTTTTGCCTTCCACATATCTTTTCTCTACGTGGAAACCCTGAATATGGAGGTCTACATTTTTATATTGCTTTTTTATATACCGTATGTACCTCCCATTTATTTATTTATTTATTTATTACAATTGAAAAATATTTTAGATTACATGCTTATTTAAACTAAACCTAAAGACACTCTTCAATCAAATTTGATCCCTAGGGACAATTTCCTTGTCTAGACTCAGCTTTGGAATTCCCTGGAATTCTCATCCAAGAGCTTCTGAGCTCAGACCAGTTTGCTCATGGGCTGTCTCTTGGTGAGACCGTACATACACCCACGCCCGCAGGCAAACCCATATAAGTTCTGCTGATGTGCTTTTTCTCCCCTCTCTTATTTTATTCTGCATTTTCAGATGTTCTGATTCTTTCAAGAAAAAGCAACAGAGAGTCTTCTCTATGAGCAATAGAGAAGGAAGGAGACAGCTGACTAGAGGAAGGTTAGGAAGGACGTACAAAAAATCAATCTGAGCTCCTCTATTAAAAAAAACAAATAAAAGAAATCTAACTACACTTCAAAAGATGTTGCCGTGAATTAGGACTTCAAGAAACAGCCTTCAGTTACATAAAACTTTGCAGCTGAAATTCAGTGGAGGCATTAGGGAGGGGGCTCCACACAGAGATCCAAGGCATCGGGTGGGTTCCTGGGTTTGGCAGGGCAACAGACTATATGATACAAAGAAAAGTCTTGCCATTTCCAAAACTGGAGATGTGTTAAGGATTTGGACCGCTTGTTACACAGTCAGTGAGTCTTCAAACACCTATAAAAGGTTAATGTTTTCTTTTTTAAATTGAAGTTGAACATGGCAGTAAGAAAGCTCCACACATAGGGTGAAGTGGGGGGCAAGAGAGAAGGGATGGATTTCCAAAGGCCTAAAACAGCGATCTCAGGAATCCAAGAGGCAGCAAATTCATAGCTGCAACAACAACAAAAAAGACAGAGTTTCTGTGGGGCACAGATTAACTTCTGGAACTCACTCCCACAAGCTTTTGCACATGGGCTTCTGAAACCACTGGCTAACAGCCCCAGTAGCCAAGCAGAAAAACTCACCTTATAAATACTAGCACAATAATTAAAAGATTTGTGGTCTGTCACGTCATACAAGAAGCAGGCAACGTCGCAAGATGCGTCGGAGGCCTTTGCAAATTCCACGTCCGCCTCAATCTCGTGCAGCTGCAGAGAAACCCAGAGAGGAGATTCTGTTCTTTCTGAGCTGTCTGATACTGTCAGATCTAAACGCTGGTTCACCCATCATATGCAATGTGGTTTTTTTTTTTTTAATGAATCAGTGTATCAGACTTACAATTAAATGCTTTTCCTGTCCATTGACCTGCACGGTGTTAATTGAATAGGATGATCCCCTTCCCTCAGATTGACTTTGGACCTGAAAACAGGAAGGAAGGTGGAATATTCTATGCATCTGCTCCAGCCTGATAGATGTGAAGGGAATGTCATTTCAAGAATTCTGAAAATGGCTGAGAATTCTGGGACTATCAGTTTTAGTAGACACGAATGCCATCACGATACACGTTTAGAAGAGGGGATGAGCTGCATTCTGGTGCCTAGAATGATTTGGGCCTTGGGAAAAAGTGGCCATCTTTTCCAGGGCAATGAGCTTCAATTAGACACAACAAAAAATCACTGCCCCTCAAATTCCAAAGATTGGCACGGGGAAAAGGCCAGTGTGGTGTTGTGGTTATGGCGATGGGCTAGGAATGGGAAGATCCAGGTTCAAGTCCCATCTAACAAACATGGGGCAGAAATGTGGCATATCACCCACCCAAAATAGCAGGCTGTGAGCCTAGGACCTCTTGATTCTGTTCTAGCCTGAACTGAAATGTATACTTTGTTTTTAACCTGAATGGAAGACTCCTTCAGGAGGGGGAGCTTCTTCCCCAGTACTTACCCCCACATTATTCCCTAGAAAGGCCTGCAGGAAAGCAGACTTGCCAACCCCTTGAGAGCCAATCACTTTGCAGAAGAAAACGTTCCGGTGGGTCTGGCCTTTCTCCAAGTCAATCCTTTTTTCCCGGGTAACTAGAGCAAAAGAAAAGGGGCAGGTGGGAGAGAAAGGATGTTTAAGGAGAAGACTTTCCCCTCTTGCCTCCCCCACCTATCCTGCGTTGCCTTTGCAGGAATCAGGAGGAGGTAAATTTAACTCCAGGCAGCAGATTCATTTGGCATGCTCCTGCCAGCTGGGTAGCTCACAGCAAGAGCAGGACGGGAGATACTTGCTACAGTGCTGGGGTGGCTTTGTCTCAGGCCTCCAAGCCCATTGAGTTTAGAAGGAGGAGCAGTTCAGTAGATGATTCACCTGTGATGGCATGAATCTGAGAGTCCTGCTGAGAGAAGATGGGGTACCCCAGGTAGCCCAAGTGTTGCAAGCAGCGATGGACATCCAGGTAGGCAATCAGCCTGGGGAAATCCAAGCATAGAAAGAGAAGCACATCCGTTATGAGACCAGACCGCCAGCGGAGGGGAGGGCAAGTGGTCTGACAGGGGGCAGAGAGAGGCTGCGCTTACGTCCACTGGCAGAGGAATCCATGCAGGGAAAGCAGGCCTTTATCAGTGGTGCATACCGTGTGGTAGAGCTCAGGTCCCCAGGGGACGTAGGGGAACACACCAAAGAAGTTCTGCAGCTCAGTGGGCGAGAGGGCGCCGTCACGATCCTACAGACCGGAGGAAAGAAACAGCCCCTTGGCAGCAGCTCTCCCTTGGCACAGGCAGCAAGACCACCATGCCCACAGCTTGGGAGCCTTACCCAATGGCCCAATTTTTCACCAATTTTTGCAAATGCCCAAAGAAGAATGCCAATGTCCCCATCAAGGTCAGTCTGTCTAGCACTTCCACAAGAGGAACGCAAGCTTTAAAAAAAGCACGGCTTCTGGCTGTAGAGTGGTCACCCGTCCCTGACAAGATAGGGGTAAACCGTTCTGCAGTCGCTTTCTACAGGAAAGGAGTGCCTGACACACAACCAATAACCCCCGTTTCTGCCCCTCCGCTACTTACCCTGTCATGTTTCTCAAACATCCGCTGCAGGAACTGGTAGCCAAAATGGTTGAGCTCTGTTGAACAGTCCTGGGGTACCCGGATCCTGAAGGAAACAAGAGCAGAATCTGAGGCAGAGTCTGCAGTCTGATGCATTTTCCTACTAGCCACCCAAGAGACGGGAAACGTGGTACAACACAATCCTGGAATCAGTGCTCAAGAAGAGAAAATGTAGACTCCCCTATATATATGTAGGCATGTAATGGTACCACATGTTGGGATGTCACCGTAGCCCTGTTTGCACAACCAATTTCATGGGATCATGAAAGAGTCAGTGCATCATGAGAACAAGAGAACTGGGTAATCTGACCCAACCAGTTAATCCCATGAAGGTTAGATTTGGCTGGAAATAGCTTGGGTCTGTTTGGGGTAAGCTCATTTCTCCCTAGTCAGACATATTCTCCAGATCACTTGCGAGGCAGTTAACTAACCCTTTTGTTGTTGTTGTTCAGTTGTTAAGTCGTGTCCGACTCTTTGTGGCCCCATGAACCACATCGCGCCAGGCTTTCCTGTCCTTCACTGCCTCCCTGAGTTTGCTCGTTGCTTCAGTGATGCTATCTAACCACCCCATCCTCTGCCGTCCTCTTCTCCTTTTGCCTTCAGTCTTTCCCAGCATCAACTAAACCTTTCCTCCTTTGTAATTAAGATATCCTAGACAAGCCCTGTAAAAAGGGGTCCTCTCTAGTGATTAACTATGGTAGGTTTCGTTTTCTCCTCCCATTCCCACATTGGGGGATGAAAAAAGGGCAGAAGCATGTTGGGGTGGGCACACTTGCTTCCCCTCACAACTGCTCCACAGTGGCCCTGAACCCAACTGCACCACTCTGGATTGCTCTCCCTCACTCCATCTAAATGATAAAATTAAAACAAAGGCTGCCCTCCCCATTTACCCTGGGGCAAGGCTACCAGGCTGACCAAAACATCCCTTATGTGCTGCTGTGGAGCTGAGGTTAGTAACAAAAAAGGCCAGCTTGATCTTCAGAACATGGCCTTCAAAACTCCTTTTTTCTACGCTGATGCTTTCCAGGAGTGACAAATTACAATTCCTATCTCCTCCAGTTGCCTGGAGATCAAGATGCAGTCCAACCCACTTGGAGGTCAACATGTTGGGAAAAACGGCTTTAAGCTGATGGAACCACAAAAGAACCAGGAAAACTCAATGTGGGTTACTTCTAAAGAACATCTCTCTCACATCATCTTTTCCTCCAGTCCCATAATACCTCCTCACTTCCACAGGAACCTAAAAAACCAGGAGGGTTAAGACTGACTCACAGTGGGCAGAGATAGTCATCGGTCAGCTCCAGGGCATCGTCGTAGCCAAAGCGGCGGAGAATAGTCCATGTGGTCTCGTGGCGCCCTCTCTGGATGAAGAGGGTGTTGAGGAAAAGGAAACCTGGGGAGAGAAAAGGGGACCAGGTACAGGAGTCTCCTACAGGGACAGGCAATTGCAATGAAGCTACCCCAAAGGGGACAGATTTGAGTCTTCTCAACCTCTAAGGAGGATTCTGAAATCATCTCCAGGGCCAGGCACACAAAGGGTTGATTTGCTGTAATTACCATTGAGTGTAAGGCCATTGTCCTGGACACCATCTGTTGTGTTCTTCCAGACCACCATTTTTACATCTTCCAGAGCCTGAGGAGCCAAAGGGTTTCCAAAGCAGGATTTCTACTTCCCAAGAAAAGCAAGGAGATCAGTCACAAGAAGGGACAGCTCCAAAAGGAATCATCTATCCATAAAGAACAAATGGAAGCATCACACTGACTCAGAGAGGAGGTCACAGCTCAGCTGCTATTGGAAAGCTGTGATGTCCCATATGCAATCCGGGCGTATTCCAAATTCTCTCAGAAGTCATTGATCTAGGAATCAAGAAACTTCTGGGGATTGCTTTGAGATCTGGAATACTTGGAATGGCAACATTTTGGTGTTACGGTGTTCAGTGATGGAATGTTTCGGACCCAGATGTTGAGGGAGAACTCCCCCTTAATACATGGGCACTCTATACTATACTCCCCACCTTCCTTGCCTCAACAGCCTCCACAGTTAATTCAGATCTGCCAGGAGCTGGAATTAGGAACCAGTCCTGATTGCCTTCTCCAACTAAGCACAGATCCAAGCTCTCCATTGTGCAAATAGCATAGCACTGAAGCTGCACACTCAGAGAAAGTTTGCAGCTCCTCTTCAGGAAGGTACTGCCATTATATAAGCTCAATATATCCTGTAGGGGCATCAGATTTGGTGCCAACAGACATTCTGAGAATACAGAGAGATTTCCAGGTTCTTCCCCTCTCCCCTGAAAACAATAGGGTACCTGGAAATAGTTAAGTTCTTCATCACTTAAGATCTGGTTGTTGTCTTGATCAGACATGTTGAAAATCCGAGTGAGCGCCTGTGCACATGCTGGTCTTAACTGAATGAACAGAGGCAAAAGAAAAAAGGTCCAATTTTAAAGAGGGTAATATAAAGTGATCCTGCATTTCCCAGAACTCCATAATCACAGGCACAGAGAGATGGAGAAAGTGATGCACAGAAGCTACTTGCCCAATAGTCTAGAACAGTCTTCTCCAAACTGGTGCTCTCCAAGCGCACCAAACTTCTAGAAGGCCAACCTTGTTGGGGAGCTCAGATGAAATCCAGTAGATCTGGAGGCCATCAGGCTGAAGAAGACCACCTTTCCCCAGTATGGGTGCTCTTCAGAGGTATGAGCCCAATTCCCAGGATTCCCCATCCAGCACAACCATTGTTGAGAATTCTGGGAGCTGAAGTCCAGAGTTCTGGACAGCAACCAGGTTGAGGAAGGCCAGTTTAGTGCCACAGAGTAACATAATGATTGAATGTAGAGTGAAATGAAGCCAAGATTTAGCCATACATTTACTGGCCCCACAAAAGCCACTGCGGCTAGCCCTACACACCACTTGAAGCCATCAACTGTGATTTACAAAGGACAAGGGCTGGCGCTGCACTATATTTGGCCAAAATCAAACCAATCTTATTTCAGCTTATGGAGTGTGTGAACTATGCCTGTCATTCACCTCCTGGAAATAGCACCTATATATACAGCTGCCTCTTGCCCAGAAATTAGGAAAAATTAGAGGGGGGTGTGCCTTCAAGTCAGTCTTGACTGCTGGCGACTGCCTGGACAAGTCCCTGCAGTTTTCTTGGCAAGGTTTCAGAAGAGGTTTGCCATTGCCTGTTTCTTCCTAGGGCTGAAAGAGGGTGACTGGCCCAAAGTCACCTAAGTGGCTTTGTGCCCAAGGCAGGAGTAGAACTCCCAGTCTCCCAGTTTCTAGCCTGTAACCTTAACCGCTACACCAAACTGGCTCTCGTGGAAAATTAGGGACTTAGCAATTTGATGCTGCCTCAACAGTGGAAAGATGGTAGCAACTGTATGCATGTGAGAAGGGGGAGACTTGTCACCCTTGTCCAGTAGTAGTGATGATCTACTAGATCTAACTGATCTATAATTAAAAAGTCAGAGAGAGAGAATACGACCAGGTAGGCTCACTACAGTTGCCCTATTGTTTTGCTGGTACATTCACACGTTGTATTTTGGACTGTGCTATAAAGCATGCCTGGGTTCTGCAACAGAACAAGACGACCACTGTAGGATGGGTGAGCAAAAACAATACAAAGGACTAGGCGGATGCAGATGTAACTTAACCAGATGTGAACAAAGAGGAATTCATCCTGGACTTGATACAATGGAATCATATGACACTGAGGGTCACAGAGTTGGAAGAGACTTCAAACACCACCTAGTTCCACCCTCTTTGCTGAGATGATAGCACTGCTGCTACAGATGCCTAAAAACTTCCCAGGAAAGGGATTCTATCACCACCAAGAGATTCTTCTCAACGTTTAAAGTACTCTAGAGGGCAGCTTGACATCGAGATCCTCTCTCAGTTCAAAATCTTCTAAGGTAGCAATGGAGGCGAATATGTGGTAGCAAAGCAGGCCACAGCAGATAAATAGAGAGCAAACCTCATCCCATTTTAGCACTGAAGATGTTACCTAGCCGGGTAATGAAATGCTTGCAAGAAAAGAACCAAGCTCAGAGAATTCCCAAGGACCCCACATCTTCTAAGGTGTTAGTTCTCATGCAGTCTGTGAAAAATAACACGATAGCTCATCTGACCTTTGCAACAAAGAAAGCCTAGATGGAAAGTGGACCTTCTGTGCAAAAAAGCCAGTGACATAGGGTGGGACAGGGAGAAGGTGCCCAAGGATTTAGTATTTTTCCTCTATGTAGGGCTTGCGCTTGATAAGCAGCAGTTGCTAGAATTCTTTCACTATGGCTCCCTCACTTTTCTTTAATGACATTTACTTATCAGAAGTTCTTGTGAGCTTGTCCAATTGGTTCCAGTCCTGCCTGCTATACTAATTGCAACACTATCAGGCAGAGCGTTACCTGTTTCTCCTCTGGGTCATAGAGAGGGGCAGTTGGGTGAAGAACAGCTTTCTGGGCATAGTAGAAGAGCTCAGAAATGTTTTTCAGGTTCTTCGCTGAACACTGGTGTAGAAAGAGGGAAAGAGAAACTGATTCAGAGACCGGGAATTGCTCATCAGTAAAAACTAGATATATTGAAAAGACACTCAAAGTTCTCATTCTGAGGATGCCTATGGAAACAAGCATGGATTAAAGACTAAAAGTGAAGACCCTTTTGTTCCAATTCACACTGAAGCAAAAACTTTGAGGTGGTGTCATCAGAAAGAGACCACTTTTGGGCACTCCTCTTTTCATGACATCCATGTCTTGCAGAGGAATATACTGCAGGAGGATGAAGAAGGAAGAGATATTCCTCCAACAATCTTAGATGGCTGGAGGAACTTTGATCTTCTTACAATAAAGCAGATCTTGCACTACGGGACCCTGCCAAGTTTAAAGAAACTTTTAAAAAGTCATAAAAACAGAAAAGGCAGCCATGCACTGTTCAACAAAGCTGCACAGAGGCACAGACAGGGTACTTCTTGCCTAAAAATTAGCCCATAAGGCTTTGAGTCTTTGAAGATGGAGATTCTATACAATATTTATGGACAACAGAGCCCAACACGTTTTTCTCTTTCCCATGTCAATCTAATCTACTTTAAAGATTATCCAAGATGGTCAATGTAATATTATGGCGCTGCAGGCCAATTAAATGTGGTATGAAGAAATCTTTATTTTTCTGTCCTAAATCTATAGCCAACTTATATTGTTGGCTGACCACAAGTTCCAGTGTTAGGAGAGAAGGGAAAAAACCCTTTTTACTCACTGTCTTCATGCTTGAGTTATATTGTAATCATACTGCTCTCCATTTCAATGTGCAGTCATCCTTACACTGGAGCATGTTCTTTCTCTGCCAGATACATTACCTCTTCCATGGACTTTTCTATCTACCAGAGTGGAGGGAAAAGCTGAGAAGTTGGTGGACTAAATTTGGGGTCTTTGGAATGTAAAATATGTGCTGCCACTAAACCAATGTAAGAGCTTCTAGTTCAGCTCTTACAAAGGGCTTTCCCTTTCACACAAGCAATCACAACTCTGCCCACATATCTCTCCACAAGCGCTTTGAGAACTAGAGAATCAGATACAACTTTTGATGCTGGCAATTGGAAAAAGCCATTGTCATCGTTGAGGGTATTCAACCTTTCCCAGCAATAGGTTTATGAAGATTCTCAGTCATCCAGGTGGAATTGTCTGGAGGTTGAGTCATGGCAACTGGACTTTTCTTTTTGGTTAGAGATGTTTCGCTATGTGTCCAAGCAGCTTCTTCAGACTGCCATGACTCAACCTCCAACCTTTCCCAGCCTGATCACTTTGAGATGCTCTTGGGTGCAGGTGATGCTACAACGTTCTTGGAAGATGCCAGGCTGGTCAAGTGTCTTACTAGCATATGGGCCAAAAAAAAAAAGAGATGCTGTGCAGCTATGAGATATCCTCAGTCAAAGATTACTACTATTTCCCTGCCAACAATTCACACAGTTCCCCACCTCCACACAGGTCTCGATCTCAGAGAATTGATTCATAATGGGCAGAATGGCTTCCATGGAGCTCCCAGTGTGCAGGTCGGACTTGTTTCCCACAAGAATGATGGGGATCCTTGAAAAGAAGAAACATTTTGGAGAGACTCATCAAGGATGGCAGATAGGCTGTAGTTCAAAGGACCAGAAAAGGGGTGGGGTGGAGTGGGGGAGAAGGGATTTGTTTTCAGCATGGCATTTGGAAGTGTTTCAAAATAGGTACCACATTCTTAGCTAAACAAGGCACAACAGAGACCCATGATGGCCAAAGCACCACAACCCACCCGGTAAGACATTAGGTACCTGGAACATTTCTCAACACCACTGTTCACCATTGGGATCCATTTTGTCCGAATCTGGGAAAAAAGGAAGGGAAAAGCAACTGGATGGGAGAACCTCTGCACCCCAGCCCACTCTCCAAATTCTAAGAAGATAAGCTCTGGTGTAACAGTTGAGAAGACACCTAAATCCAGCTGTGCCACCAAGTCCTTTCCCCCCCACCTCCAACCAAGAACAACACGCATCCTATCTAGCAGATGCACTTCGAAGAAATGTCATGAGAAACAGAAAAGAACCAATGAACAATCATAGGGCCTTGTATGGGAAAGTCAAAGCAGGGAGAAGCCGCACCATCATGGACTTGCGGATGGGTGTCTAAAAGCCCCACAGGTATTACCTTGTCAATGGTGGACTCCTCTGTGACATCATAGACCATGCATACCACGTTTGCCTGCAAGAGAGCAAAATGGGATAGAGCTCTTATAAACACATGGAAACCTCCATCTCAAAGCTCTTCTCCAGATGTTCTTGTTGCAAAGAACTTTCATCCCAATACTGGGTTTAACACCATCAACATCAGCCAACTAGAGTCTGATGCACTGCAATTACAGTTGGCACGCTTAAACAATGCTCCCCATTTACTGAATGCTAGGATGGCAGGGAGACAGTTCTGCTGAGTGTGGAGAGTAAGAAAGATGATCTTGATGGAAATATGCAGGAACTGTTACTAAGCAAAGGGGGGCATTTTTTAAGCCCAGAGCTAAGATGGAAAAGACTCAGGCAGAGGGCCCCGATTCACTGGAGTATAAGGAGGAAGACGAGGTCCAGCAAAATCAGACTTGCAGGATTCTGTTCTTCTAGCCAATCTCAGTAAAAGTAGTTTTAACCTTTCTGTGGAGTTGAATTCTTGGTCTCGTCTACTTAGCGGGGCTGACACTGAGATCTCACTCTCTACTATGCTGCTTCTCCATATGCAGGGAGCAATGTCCATTGTTGGAATTAAATAATTACATGTTATAGCTTCCAGCCCAAAGTAGGAAAAGCAGGGGCAGTCAGCTCTCCGAAGCTCCTTTATGGAAAGCACCTCTGAGAAGAAGCATAACTCAGGGATAGAGAGTCCACCTCATAGACTAGGCCCCTTGGGGAGAGTTCTGATTGCAGATTAAGAGTCTGCACAGCCCTCATAATTTTAATAACTAGTTAGTCTTGCTTCCTACAAGCTTTCAGGAGTGGGAGCAGATATAATCAAGAGGTAGAATTAGATGCAGCCTTGATCTCTGCCTGCCCCATCAATAACTGCGAGGGATATGACCTCCTCTAAAGGGAGGTAGTCAAGATGAGATGACCTGGTCTGCTGACAATACCACAGCAGACTGACGCTGGGCAATGCTAAAAACAACTCTGCCACCCAGAGAATCTGATTCCACTGTGCCAGAGGGAGGGAAGGAAAGGAGAATCAGGTTCTGGTTCTTCCATCTGGTTGTTCAACAGCAGTCCACCAGGGCTGCAGCAGAGGAAAAGACTGAGACCCTTGCAAAGTTAAGCGTGGAGAATGGAGGATTCTTCTTTTCCCACTCCATGTCCCTTTTCTGTTTCATGTCGGGCCACTTCAGTCTGACACCCTGATGTCAAGGACTTCTTTTAATTCAGCAGCCTCTCTGCATAAACCGCAGAGCAGAAACATCTTAAACAAAGAACTGAAAATGCTAACTTAGGCTAATTCTAGACCACAGCTGGAAGGCAATGCTCACACCTTTGTTTGCCCCCTGACAGCTGATTCTCAGGCCATGTGTGCTTCCAAGGGCCAAGAAACTGTATGCATAGTAACTCTGTTGATGCTAAGTGATTCATGCTCTCAGCAAGGAGGTAGGAACTTTTGGCCTGCTCCTATGTGTCTTCTCCTGCCTGGGTCTTACTTAACATGGTAGGTTAAATCTCACAGTGTTGATGCTGCTGACAAGCACGAATTAAGCAAGCTTAACAAAACTGATAATGTTAATCCTCACCATGCTCTGAGTGGGATTTTGAAAGAGTTTTGCTTTTTGAGTGGAAGTTCAGGAAGGCAAATAGAGAAGGGGGAGGGGAGCTGCTCCAGACCCACCCCAGCCCTCCAGACCTTATGATCACCTTGGCAATCTCTTCCTGGAGTTCTTCTTCTGTCTGTTCTGATTCTGAAAGGGGAAACAAGAATGGAATGGTTTGGCACTGCAATCTTTCAGGCATACGCAGAAAGCGCTTCCACCCAGCCAACGTTCCCATCCAGCATCTCTTTCCTAACTTCAGTGATTCTGTTTAAAAATGGGATAGATGTCAAACATGGCCTCAAAAGGCAAAGAAATCAGTCTCTGCTTCCCCAAGTTGAATTGATCTCCTTTCAAATTATATAGGCTAGATGAAAGACTAAACCTTTCATCTAGCCTATATAATTTTTCAAAAGTTGAGGGTATTTTGCTGGGGGGGGGGTTTCCCACAGAAACTCTCACATTAGACTGGTTAAGTACCTGCTCAAGTTATTATGGGACTCCTTTCCCTAATCTGATGTATTCCAGAGGCATCAAGCTTCAACTCCCATAATTCCCAGCCATCCCACTTCATGATGACTAAGAATTTTGGGAGTGAAAGCCAACCACATTTGGAGGGTAGAATGCTATCTTTCAGTTGTGTCAGGTTTCTTGTTTCTGAGTGTAAGTTTTGAGGAGGGAAAATCCAATATTTTGCATTCATAAAATACAATTATATAAAAGCTGTTAAATTCTTCAGTACGGCTATTGTGAAAAGGTTGTACCATACTGGAAGTTGCAAGAGAAAAGTTTCTAGAGACACATGGAACCACAGGCCGGAAGCCTTCCATCCACAAAAGAACAGTGGTCACAGACTGAAGGGCCACTGTGGACAGGGTGTCAGGGTAGCAGTGGAACCAGGCTGGCCACTCTACCGCTCAGAGAAGGAATGAGCACTTTCAGGAAATGCAGAGGGGAGAGAGGAAACCTTCCAGTCTGAATTCCAACCTTTGGACTCACAGGCATTACACTAAACCATGATGTCATCTACTTCCATGTGGCTTTGCATATTGCGTGTTCGCAGTTAGGATCGGTTACAAAAACTGTGATCCACAAGTTCACATGCCATTCAGGCTTACTGAACAAGTCATGTTCAAATGCACCATGGCTTCCCACAATGTGTGAACCAGGTTAACGTCTACGACCTCTTCTGACTAATACACAGAACGGTCCCTAAAGGAAGACCACCACCTTGGCAGCAATAAAGTAATTGCATGGATAAAAGAGGAAAATGGAAGCAACTAAGGCTCCAGGGGGGACCACCTACCTGAGTAGTCTACAATGTGGGTGGGGACTTTTTCAGGAGTGACATCTGCGGGGATTATGATCTCCTCTGCACGAGGTGGTACCTAGAGGAAAAAAGGGTTATCGCTGGCACAATGGAGAGCATAGCTCAGGTGATAAAGGCTTGAGACAAGCACCTAATTTATTTTTAGACTGCCTTCATGTATAGACTCTGGATTTACAAATTAGTTTACAAAACAAAAACATCAATATAAAATCAAAATGATCCAGAACTATAACCTCCTAGTGGTTGCTTGGTCTCCATTCGATTAGCAATTGAATCGCTGTTGAAAAAGAAGCATTTTTGGTGTCTTTTGAAATCCGAGGAGCAAGATGGCCAAGCACACTTCCAGGGGCAACATATTCCATAATCCTGGCCTCCCAAACAGAAGGCCTGCCTTCTGGCCTGTGCGCCCCTCTCTTCTTGAGAGGATGGGACCCTGTAGAGAATAAAAAGGGTGGCCTTGATGGAGAGAGGAGAGATTTGTTACCAAATCAACAAGGAGGGAAATATGGCTTAAGCCCAAACAATGAAGGAGGAATACGAAAAAGTATCAGACACCCCCCGCCCAACTCTTTGTATAAGAGGGGGAGGAGGTAACCCATAATCAGATTTGAAAGTTTCTGTACTACAGCCAATCTTAATAGAAGTAGCCTTAGTCTTAACATGGAGCTGATTTCTTGATCTGATCTACATCTTGGGGCTGACAGAGGCCCTCTCTGGATGATCTCACAGGGCGACCAGAATCACTTTGAGCTAGTGGTCCCAAATATATAGTTGGGGGATGACCCTAGTGCCCTACTAGAAAACTTACACCATTAGCAGCACTAATGTTGAAAAATGAGACAGTGGGGATGAGACAGGCAGACTCTGCCTCTGTCAGTTAAATGCAAATCAGAGATCCTTTTCCCTTTCAATAAATCTGGTTAAAGAAGACTGAGAATCTTGCTTTTTGGCATAGGCAGGCGTTAAGGGCTTGACAGCAAGAAAAGCTACTTCCAACTTAATAGCTCTCTCATCATGAACAATATTTAGTAATATGTGTGAAAATTATATAAAACCCCAGAATAGGATAATCCTAATATCCTGCAGCTTTCAAGTTGCTTTTGACTCCAACTCCTATCATCTTTAGCCAAAATGGCCAAAGGAAAGGGATTCTGAAAGCTGTCATCCAGAACATTTAGAGGGCAGCTGTCCTTGCACAAGAATGGTCGGGCGATACTCTAATATCCAGGGGAAGTGAGGAGTCAATTTTGATTGAACCTGTGCAATACTTCTCATAGGGACCGGGAGAGGAGCAAGTGAATGTTGCTGGGAGATGGGAGCGAGAAAGAGGGACACAGATGGAGAGAAGGAGAGGCAGAGGGATGTGGGATTATGGCTGGAAGCCACATACAGACTGCACTGCTCAAATCTGCAGTCACCACATGGGCACATCTGACGCTGCACTGAATTTTGGAGGAGCTTAAGGAACAAGTGCAGGGGTGAAATTTCAGGTCTCCTTCATCTTGCCTCCAAGAAGTGGAGTGAGTGGGTAAGAGGGAAACCAGGTGTCTGGACTCCAGGCAGGGGGGTGGGCTTCAAAGTAGACATAGGAGGAGGAGGAGGAGGAGGAGGAGGAGGAGGAGGAGGAGGAGGAGGAGGAGAAATCGGGGGGAAGAAACATACAGCAGTGCTGTCAGGGGAAAAGTTTACAGAAAAGAAGAAGCTGGGGAGTTCAGAATTTTGAAGGGCAAAGGTGCTTGGTCACTGCAGGTTTGTAGAATGTGGACCCAGCAGCCAAAAAGTTCCAACCATGGATAAAAACGAGAAGGGGGATGAAAGGCCTGATTTCACATCCAAGGCTGAAAAGATTCGGTGAATCCATGGCTGTACAATTCAGTTATTTCAACATACCAAAGAAATGAAGAAGCATTCCAGAAGGGAAATGGCAGGCAAACACCACCCCAGAGATTTGCTCTGCCTGGACTCCTCCATTTTCACCCAAGGTCATTACCACCGACTGTCCTGCAGGAAGGACCCTTGAGGTCTCTTTCTTTCTTTGCTTGTAAATAATAGTGGTATTTTCATTTGCACTTATACTGCTCATAAGTTGTTATGGGAAAGTTTTTATGCTGCAAGGCAGAAGAAGAACAGCAGCAGCAGCAACACCACCAGCAACTTGTACTCACCTCTTCAGGGAACTCCTCACCCACCAGAGCCATGATCAAAGATGTTTTTCCCACTTGGGCTAAAAGAGAGAGAAGCAATATAGTTATACTAGGGTAATCAAGTGATGTGAGGGTTGGGCAGTCTCATATTAGCCTCAGAAAGGCAGCCTTTGACCGAAAACTGCTTAGTGAGTTTCCTAGCTGAACATGGACTCTATCTCTGCCATATCACACTGGATCTTCACAATGGCCACACATGGTCACTGGCTCCAATATGATTCCGTAATATAGTGTGTTTGCTTCTGGCTAGAACTTAGAGTTTTGGACCACACCTCTCACAAACCCTAGATACTGTGGACCATGGTAAAGGATTGTGGGAGTCAATCTACAGCACCCCAGTTTGCTTATCTCTATTGTCAGAAAACCAACCAATTGTTTCCAAGTCAGAAGTTTGCACTGTTTAGTTTAACCCTGTGCTATGTCCTGAATTATCCAAATAAAATCCAGGTCTCATACTTGTTTTGTTGGATTATTTTTTTGGGAATGCTATCTTCCAGCAAAGCTCCTTCTCCAACTATCTAAGATAGAAATAGGCAACCTGGTCCTCTCCAGATGTTTTCAACTTTGCAACTCATCACACTCCAGCCAACGGGCAAGTAATGATCAGAGCTAGAGTTTAGAACTTCTAGGGGGTTATCTACCTTGTGTGAAAACAATCTGAGAAAGCTTGCTCAGAGAAAGATATTTTTCTGAGGTTAGATTCAGAAGGGCACAAAGCAAAGTGTTCTTCATGGTAGGCATCTCCATGTTAGAGTTCTCTTCTCAAGAGAAGCTCAATAAAGTCAGCCATAAAAAAAAAAAGTAAAGTTGGTAAAAATTTGGTTTCACTTCAGCAAGCCTTAGGGGAAGGATGGATTTCGGCTTCTATTTATGAAATGGCTTAAGAACACTGACCAGTAAGAGACTATAGTCCAATTTTGTTACTGGCACACTGCTTTGTAACTTGAACAAATGCCTGATTGATTGGCTTTAATAGGAAGACTGTGAGCTGAAGATTTTTGTGGACCCAGGCTGTTAAACTGTCAATTGGGGCTCTGCAGTGCTTCAGGTTTGATTCCAAAAAGATCCTATTAATTTCAAGAAAAGATAACAGCTGCTTAAAAGAATTATAGCCAGGTTACATTGGCGCCCTGATGCACTATGAAGTAAGCCTTATTATAAATCTCCCAGAATGAATGGCTTTATGGAAGAAATAAAAGGAAAACGAGCTCTATGGAAAACATAACATCTCTCTCCAGAAGAAAAGAAATACAGGAAATATTTTCACTCTCTGGCTTCTGACAGCTCATTTGATCACACCCAAATTTCACAGCTAGAAACCACATTTTTATCTCTTCCCGAAATGAATGCTAGAATTCTGTTCCAGACACTGAGTTCCATCTGCTGGGCAATGCAGCTCCAAGTCTGCAGAACGGTTCTTGTTTGGACATTCTGTCTCTGCTCAAGAAGGTCCTCTCCTCCCCATTATTATTTTATCTCCCCAACAACCGTGGGAAGTAAGTTGGGCGAAAGTGAGAAGCAGTAATTTCATTAGCTTACTGGGTTCACTGGATTTTAAATTTTAATTTTTAACTTCCAGTCCTAGACCAACATTATATATACTATTTGCCTTGACCCTCTACAGTAGCAATTTTGCTCTTTTCACACCCTGAGGCTGTGCAGATATGTTGGAGGAATTGTCTCTGACTCAATCCTATCAAGATCCGAGTGGCTGTGGGTGTTTGGGCCAGCCAGATCTGGGGATATTCCATCTTTGACCTTGGATGGGGTAGCACTTCCTGCTTCAAGACTGGTACACAATCTGGAGGTCTTCTTGGATTCTTGAAAAGCAGGTGTCAGCTGTGGCCAAGAAAGCCTTTGCCCAACTCCATCTGGTGCACCAGCTGCACCCTTTCCTAGATCAGGGAACCTTTCAGACAGTCACTCATGCCCTACTCTTCTTGTGGCTTGACTACTGTAATGTGCTCTACTTGGGGCTGCCCTTGAAGACCATCCAGAAACTTCAACTGGTTCAGAATCCAGTGGTGTGAGCAGTAACGGGCATATCTTGGTATGCCCACATAACACCTCTGCATTGCGAGCTGCACTGGTTGTTATTATTATTACTATCCAAAAAACACATTATAATAATAATTATGAATTATGAATTATGATAATGAAGCTCAAGCTCAGATACTTTGGTCACCTATGCGAAGAGAGATCTCTTTGGAGAAGACCCTGATGCTGGGAAAGATTGAAGGCAAAAGGAGAAGAGGACGGCAGAGGATGAGATGGTTAGATAGCATCACTGAAGCAATGAGCATGAAACTGAGCAAACTCAGGGAGGCAGTGAAGGACAGGAAGGCCTGGCGCAATATGGTTCATGGGGTCACGAAGAGTCGGACACGACTTAACGACTAAACAACAACAACAACAAAAAACACATTATAGACAGGTGGGAGAGCAAAATCCTAAAAAACTGAGACAAAATGGAAAACACGGACTCTTTCCTTGTGTTCTTCTGGAAGCACAAATGCTAGGAGGGAAGACATATTCCCACACTGGCTCCTCAAAGAAAGGATCTGTAATGGTATGTGGGAATGACCTTGGGAGACACGAGGAACAGCCACAGACTAGACAACCGTCAGACCAGCTGCAGCTGAGTCCGCAGAAGGAGTGTGGGTGTGGCAAGCACCTCAAAAGAGAATTTCCCTAGTTTCTTGGACTGTAATGGCGAGGGGGGAAGAGATGTGCATACGTGCCATTGGTTCATCTGAGTTGGCAACTTTTGTGAGACATTGAATATATTTTGGATTTTTGAGATTTGCAAAGAAGGGGGGTTCTCACCAAGTGACTGCTCTTGTGGACATAGCCAATCTCAGAGGGCAAGCATCTATGAGACTGTCATAAAACGAAAAAGGATGCCTATCCTTAACCAAGAGTAGAATTAGCTAAAAATGCATCCTTTTCCCATTCACTATTTTGTTTTTCAAACAAAGATTACTTAAACTTCATATAAAGAAAGACTTTTCCAACCACAACAAGTTCTCCAGCCTACCTTCTATCATCACCTGCAAGGCAGGAAGCCTAGAGGGAACAGCCTCCAGGTCACAGCCTACTCTTGAACAAACAAATCCTCCATAAGCCACCTTAAATAACCCTGGCAAGTAGCAAGGGAACTCAAAATGATTATCTCTATATTGCAAGTGACATGGACTAAGGTCCCTCAGAGGTGAGATTTGAATCTCCTGATTGCAGGTTCATCATCCTCTCAACTGCTATAATACGAAAAGGAAGTTGCTCTTATCCATTATTTCAATCCTGATCCCTCATTGTTCTGATTCTCCAACATTTCTTCAGGCTATATCCTCCTCTCCTCCAACTTCTTTTCTTCTAGACTTTTAACAACTAGTTTAGATTGCTCCCTCTTATCACCTATAAGACTGCGCTGATCTTTCCACACTTCTATATATCTAAAACAGTTAACGTATATTTTGCCTTTTCCAAAACTACATCCAATAACATTCCATGCTATCTTAAACTGGTTTCTACGTGTTCTTCTATCCTTTCTCCAGGATTCTAATTATGAATGGATTTTGGCATGACGTAGCTGAGAAATATTCCAAGCGTGTAACAGAGATTAAATATGAAAATTAAATACTAATAGCAAAGTGCTGCAGCAACTTGAAAACGGACGTATTTATCAGCACCATAAGCCAGATGACAGATACTGCTTTCTATATTATTTTGTGAAGAACCTTTTAGAACAATTTTGCAAGCTATCCTCAGCCCAACTCTTTCAATTATTCTAAAAGTTATAATCGGGTAAGACTGCTTATCCTTAGCCAAAATGTCAAGAGGATATTTTAGGATCAGGTCTCTGTTTCATTAGTTATTTATTTAATTATAAAAAATACCTGATAAAATACATATAAAACGGTTGTAATCTAGTCCAACTCCTAGATCACTTCAGTTAAAGCATATAAAACGAATGCTAGGTGTCAAGAAACCTGGGAAGAAGCATTTCAAATCATTTGAAGAGTCTCTGCCTTAATGAACTCCTTATAAATGAGACTGAGAAATTCCCCCTGAAACATCCACCGCACTGTAGGGGCCATCCAGGGTCCCAGTAGATGGCATAATTTAATCAAAGGAACCCTCAGTGCGCCAACCCTGCAGGATCAAATCACCCAGGCAGATGCTAGGGGAGACGGGCGCTTCCTCACATAACCTGGCCCGACGCTACGTAGACCAGCACCCTGAATTGCGCCTGGAAGCCAGCGGGCAACCCGTCCAGCTTGCAAAGCAGAGGTGTCCCATGGGCATAGCGAGGCATGCCCAAGACTGCTTTGCCCGGCTGCCTCCTGGACCAGCCGAAGCTTCCGGGCGGTCTTCAAGGGCAGCCCCACGTAGAGAGCCCTGCAGCAGTCAAGCCATGTAGAGCTGTAAGTAGGATGGAAACTAACCCCAGCAGCGCCCAGTTAGGAGCACCCCCTCCCCAGGCTAAAACTCCCCCCACTTCTTGCGCCTGCCAAAACACCCTCCTGCCACTCCCAGCCCCGCTTCCTTCCCCGCTGCGTCCCAAGTGCTCTGACTCCACCCCGGACCCGCCCCCAAGGTCACCCCCGGACCTCCTGGCTCCACCCAGGGGTCCCTGGCCCCGCCCCTCCGACCTTTCCACCAGGCTACCTCAAGCGCTCGACCCCGCGTCCCGGAGCGCCCACGCGGCGGCCTCTCCGCCCGCCGGGCCGCCCCGATCCCTGCAGGCCGCCCCTCCCGCCCTTACCTTCCCCCAGCAGGAGGATGCGCACGTCCCGCCTCATCCCCGCGGCTTCGGGGGCTGCAGCAACGCAGCCCGTTGCCCCGCCGCTTCCCACCCTGTCGGCGCCGCTGCCGCCTCTGGTCCCACTTCCGCTTCCGGCTTCCTAAACGGCGCCGCGCACCGCCTGGAGCGCCCTCTGCGGCCGGAGGGCGAAACAGCAGCCTCTCGGCTTGGCTTGGCTTGGCGAAGCGGGCTGTGGGTTCCCCCGGGGTGGCAGGCGCTTCCCGGGCGTCTCCTCCGGTGCCACTCCGGACTTTCGGATGATTACAGCGCCCTTCGCCCGTGCTGGCTGCAGATACCAGCTGAGATAACAAGGAGAATTGGGATGCACCGGAGCCTGCTGGATAAAATCCTTATTGCAGCGTTCCTCAAGCTCAGCCGCTTTAAGATGTGCGGACTTCAACTCCCAGAATTCCCCAGCCAGCTCTACTGGCTGGGGAATTCTGGGAGTTGAAGTCCACACATCTTAAAGCGGCTGAGCTTGAGAAACACCGACTTAGGGGATTGAAAAGCAATTTCTCTAACACAGCTTCATTTGAGTCCATCTGCTTTTTAATTGTATGTTGGCCCCCTGAGTTTTGGCCCAACTACTCATTACCCAGGGTGAGATGGGAGAGTTCTGGTCCAGGGTCGAGAAGGCAGTGGGATAAATGATATTTCAGAATGCTGACTTTCCCTGAATGTACTGAACTAGCCAAGGAAAGGATAAACTCAGACCCCAGGCAATCTTCCCCAACTCACTGCTCTCTCCAGATGTGTGGTGGGAATGCAGCTGGCAGAATTCCCAGGTGTGAAATGACATGGTGGGTCCTGATGTCATTGTGCAATCACAAGTGATATAATTCACATCATGTGTGCAATGGTGTGACTTATGCAACCTTATTGTGGCCTTCCAGAGATGCCTATACAACCATGCAAATGTTCCAGGTGGAGAAAAGATTGTCTTGCTCTCTTTGTAAACAGCAACAAAAAGCTCGTTGTCCATCCCCACAATTGCGTTTTGGGATTTGGCATTCTTTTTCAATCGAGACATCTGTTACTGGCCTTACTGACATGCCCCAGCAAAGCTTTCATGTAAGTTCTCTGGAACAAAATTAATTAGCAGTATATTATTTAATTGGAAAAAAGACAAAGACATTTCCTTCTGGAGTCTTTGGGAGGAAGATACAGAGAAAAGGAAAATACCCCTTTGTGCAGCTAAGATCCCCTCGTTCATCATCTGACATCAGGTCTTCTGGGACAGATCTCATTTCCCCTTGTAGAGTGGATGCTCTATTGTAGTCAAGGTGAGGCTAAAACTGATAATCGACTTCAGAATGCATCACCTCAGGTTAATTGGTAGAACAGTTTTCCAACATATTTGGAGGGGATAATGCAAGTTTTCCACCCCAAAAATCTCCTTTGATCCAGAATAGACTAATGGACATTCGTAAAAAGCCAGATCCAGTCTGACTCCTTAGCAAAATTAGGGAAAAAAAACAAAACGAAAAACCTGTCACCCATTTATTCCTCAATAATATTTAAAAATGTCAAAATTTAGCTATACCAATTGCTTCCAAATCAAGCCAGGCTGTTGTTTTTGTTGTGCTCATGAAATTAAATGTGTTTTCAGCCCTTGAGAGAATTCCTAAGCTAGGATAGAATTTTTCCAGCTCTTTGCAATTCTTATTTGCAATAGAAACGTAAACCTATTTTGTTTGGAGACGAAAGATGAACAGGGACATGAAACACGAAACTCTGCTTTAGGACTCATGGAGAGACTTCATGGGGACTACTATTTAAAGGGAAAAACAGAGTTGGCAATACCTCCACAAAGATGCTCAAGAATGAGTAAGAATTGCTTGACAGCCCCAACAGATTCATGCAGCACAGAAATTCTCTGTCATGGTGTCTGTTCGAAATTAACCATATGTCCCTTATATAACAATTGGTGAAATTCAGCTTTACATATGCGCACACATTTTCCTTGCTTGTACTTATAATGAAAAGAACAACTGCAGCCTGAGTTGTGTATGTTTTTCTGGAAGAGAAGTTACTAACGTTAACTTTAAAAAAAATGTCTAGTTACTAAAGTTACTAAAATGTTTCTCTGGAAGAGAAGTTACTAAAGTTACTAAAATTAATGATTCTTACTCCCAAAGAAGGGCACACAAGAGTACAACCCCAAAAGACGCCATAAATAAACAGATCCAAACTATTTTATTAAACCATCTGCCCCAAATTGCTGTTGCTGAATCCCTGCATACTGCATTTTAGATTTCTCTTTCAAAATTCTGTGCTGCCAAAGCAATTACAGGAAGCAGACAAAAACAAACTTTGAAACATCAACAAAATAAAGGAGGATCCGCAATATACATTACCATTGTCAAAAAGGGGGTCACTGTGTTACAACTGACTGAGAGAAGGATCTTCAAGGAGCTTTCTGTGTGGGTGAATGAACTGAATCAAAACCTTTGTAAGGACTCATACCCATCAATATAATTTTGGGAACCCCAGTTAACAAAATGCTGCATTAAACCCAATCGATTAATTACTCTGCTCCTGCTCTGGGGGGTTGTAATATCCACTTGTCCTAAAGAAGACCTGGAAATGCCCAGTGAAGCAGGTCACCACAACGGACCTCTCCCCAATTCCCCTTCTCATCCTTCTCCAAACATCTCCAGTGCTTTATAGTTATTCTGAGCCTTTCCATTTCAGGAACTGGGAATGCTTGCTCCAGCACTTTAACCCCCAAAGATCAGTCAGCCCTTGTGGTGCCTCATGGCTGACTTTAAGGGCACAGCTGGATATTCCACAAAGTGAATGGAACCCTTGTGATGCATTTCCCAGGATGTTCTTTTAAATTCCAGGAACCCATAAGCTGCCATGCAGAAACCCTATGAGCTTTTCACAATGAAATTTTGGAAACAACCAACCATCGACGTTTCAAGATGTGGCAGCACGCATCTGTGCTGGTGGTTGGCAAGAATCGGGCAACCTGGCCCATCTTCCTGCTGGGTAAAATGGTGGATGTGGCCCCTGCTTAAAGGAGATCAGAATGACGGGTCACCAAAGCCAACTTCTGACTGCACCTGCTTGATCTCTTGCAAGAGATCTGGGTTGTCCAGCTCCAGCTGCAACACAAGGAAAAAGAGCAACTTAAAATTCTGTCAAATATATTTTGGTTCAAGAAGGAAGCCTTCGGCAGTGTGTCCTGTTTCAACCCAACACAAGTGGAAAATACCTTGTCAGCCTGCCAAATATTAGCCAATATGATCTCTCAATTAATAGCACCAAGCAGCCACCTGAGTCAGAAATGTGCTCTGTAACACAACTTCCTGTTCAACACAGAATGTGTCATACTTTTCAGTATAGGAACATCCAGCATCAGAGACCTAATACATGGTTGCCTTTTAAAAAAAAAAAAAAAAGACCGTCTCTAGAGAACAATCAGAGAACAAATGGAATTTTGATCAGAAGGGACAGGGTGACTTATCCCCTAAGTCATTTATGGCACAACCCTAAATGTGTATATTCAGAAAGAAGTGCTATTCATTTAACCAAATCCCACTTCCATACAAATGAACCTAAAACTGCAGCCTATCATAGTCAATTTAGCCCCCTCTCCTCTTTAGCTTGTATCACGTATAACAAGCAGTTCTCTGAATTGCCACTGGGGAAGATGGCGCTTTATTTGAACCTCGTGGATTGCAGGAATTGGGTCTTGCCCCTAGAAGAATGAGACAAACTGACCCACATTGCTGACAGATAACTTGGGTCTGGCTTCCTTCTTTGGGGGAAGAGGGGTTGATGATGGTAACCTGCTAAGGTTAGGGGGACAGACCCTTTTCGTACAGCCCAATTCCATCAGCAAAGTGTGACAGGTCAGAATACCTGGTAAGGCCTTAGTGGCTGCACCCTCCCAGCGATCTGGTAAACTTGAAAGAGAAAAAAAAAAACCCGCGACCAACCTTGACAGCATATTTGTATGATTGTTCCGCCTCCAGCTGCCTTCCGCCCTAAGGGGGGAAAAACAGCAATCTGTACTAAACAGGTTCTGACAAGGCAAGAAATGCTAAAAGGCTTAATTGCCTTTTAAAGGAGAATGGGGAACGGAGAATAAACCCCTAGAGGAAGGTCTCTCATCCAACTGAGAACAGTAAGAAAAAGGATGGCAACAAAGAGAAAGGAAAGGGTGCAGGGTCCGATGTGAAAATGCATTTCCACATTTCTGCCTTGACTGAGAACTTCCTTCAATCCATCCACTGATCAGCCAAGTCTCTGAAAAAGGTTGGGCACCATTTTCATTCAAAGGAGGCTTGAATTCATCCACCTGCATGCCCCTACTTTAACCCCAACTCTAATCCTAAGATTGCACAGAAGAGCAAATTCTTAGCTGTTGGATAAAATGGACCTTTGGAGACTCACCTTCATGCAGACCAGAGCAAGGTAGGCCCACACTTCCGCATTGTTATTGTTGAGGGCGTTGGCTTCAGAGAGAGCGTCCTCTGCCTCTGCCATTTCTTTCAGCTGCAGAAAAGAGATTTACTAATTGAAAACCAACATCAGCCTAGCTCCTCGTTCTGACATATAGGGATGGAGAAAAGCTGTAGTCTATCCATTCCATCTGCCCTCCGGATTCGGAAGATGCAGGGAGTCACAGTTTCATGATTTCTGGAAGGTACCAACCTGGAGAAGGCTGCTGGAGCAGCCGAAGGATGAGAGAAGGAGAGCGCACGTGCTCGTGGGTGCTTCCTTCATGCAGTTCAGTTTCTTTTTAGAAACTTCAGACATTGGGACAACTACCTGATGCTGAGTGTTGAAAAACACACCGAGGAACCAGACTGAGATTCCTTCTCTAACATTCATGGAAATGCCAGGGATCAAACCTGAGATCTCCTGCATGCAAAGAAGAGACCTTCACTGAGCTGTGGCTTTCTTAAGGGATGACTCGTCTCTTTTGTCCATAAGAGGACAGGAAAATGGAAAACTCCTCACACCATTGGTCTGCTTAGTTTTCCATTCTCACTAATCTACAGGTCTGAGGTTCCAAACGGCTCCATCTCTTACCCTGTAACAAGCGATTCCTACTCCCAGCCATGTGAGACAAGAAGGTGATTTCTTACTCGCCAGAAGGTAAATGTGCTTTGCTTTGTCATACTGCAGGAAAGAAAAGAGGGAGTAATTACTCTCCAAGCTGTGGCTATTTAGGAGTGCCTCCTCCTTGCTTGTTGTCAAAAGCTTCCTGCAGCTATTCAAATGGAAAGAACCATCCAGAGGTTATTAGCAGCTGTTTCAACATGACTTGCTCAAGGCGGGTGGTTAGAAAAGGCTCATAAAACTTCAGAAATAATCACAGAAAACAGGATGGCGTTATAGAGCCTACGTCGGCCATGAGAAAAGCAAAATCCAAAACTCAGAGGCAATGCCTTTGTAAGGCGAATGGAAGCATTATGGAAGGATTGCATATGAAAATAGCTTTGACCCATGGCTGGAACGTATTTTTTCCCAAATGGGAAATGTATAAACATTTGCTTCTTTCTTCTACCCAACCAGTTTTGGGGGTAAGAACCTGGTCAAGGAAATAACAATAACAATAATAACAATAATAATAATTGGAAATAATTGCTTCTTATTCTATTGCCCAGATTACACAAACCAGCAAGACCTGAAACTGAACATTAGCAGAGCACAGAGCCTGCACAGAGGGCACACGCAAACCCCAAACTCAACAGATCAACTCCAACTTCTCAACATAATATAATAGTTGGACATCAGCATTAACAGCATTAGCAGTGAGTTAGCTAGGTGGTTGCAACAATCCTGTTCTTTTTCCTCTAGCAACAGCGCAGTGCCCACAATTGCTCGTCAGTTCTGAATCATCTGTTATTTTGACCCAACGCATTGCCCACCACATTCCTCTATCCAGTCTAACAGCAGCAGGAACATGAACAGTCCCTCCTGTTGTGCAGGCTAGACTGAACATTTTAAAAGCAAGCAGTAACTGAATCACAAGTCATAAAACACAAATCCAGTCACAGAACCTGGAACTGCCCAGACCTCTCAAACAGCCAAATTTTGTTCTGAACTGAAAACAAAACTCTCCAAAGAGATATGTTGTGTTCCAAGCTCAAAACTCTCAAAAGGAACACTTGGAGCTCATAATCATTTGAGTGCAGAAAGTTTTGCACAACTCCACTGAAATAACTGAAGTCCTGAGGAATTTCACTACACAAAATGTACAAGTCACAAGGTCCAACTATTCCCTTTCAAACTTCCTATTCCTTTGTGTTGCTCTGGGAAGCCTCCAAAGAAAGGTCTGCTATCACAGTCTCCCTCTATGATTAATAAATAATAATAAATTCAACTTGTATGCCACCTGACTTCCAACAACTCTGGGTGGCTCACAACCATTGAAGAAATTGCAAGAAATTTTCTCCTTTGCCAAAGAAAGAAGTTTAGAAGAACTTCATGGCTCTTCTAAACAACACCAGAGTGGGGGCCATCTGGATCTCGGGGAGAACCAAGATGCTGTTCCTGCCCATCAAAGTTCTATGTAGCAATCATCTCAAGATCATGAAACCACCAGGCTCTTGTCTGTCCCATTTCTACCTGCGCACCTCCTTGCCTTCCAGATAGATGGACCCCAATCGCAGATACACAAAATGCATATCCTTCGCATCCGTCACAAAGCTGATTGTGCGTTCGTAGCAGGACTTTGCTTCACTGAAGTTCCCGGTCAGGTAGCAGAGGTGGCCTTTTTGAGCCCAAACCTCTGGATTCTGCAGAAGTAGCAGAGAAATGGAGAAGTTAAGCCTGACCTGTGGAGGCTGGCAATGAATCAGTACTTTTTCCCTAAGTAGGTGATAGAGGTGGTGAGTGGGGAGTTCTGATATGATGAGGGTTCTAAGCTGGGGAGGTTTACAGAGAAGAGCTCACTCTACCCAAGAGCCAGGACTGTTGGAGAATTTTAGTCCACTAGATCTGGAAGGGAAGATGGTCTAGAGTAGAGCTGGTCAATCTGCCATTGGGAGTTGGAAAATATCTGGGGAGACAAACACTAGCAATGATTTTAAGGTGGGATGGGGGAAGCCTAAACTCTTCGCCTTCACAGCAATGTAGATGGCTACATTCCTGCTGCTGATGAGAGCAGAACCAGCATGGCTGGCTGGGGAATTCTGGGAGTTGAAGTCCACACATCTTCAAGCTGCCAAGGTTGAGAAACACTGCTCTAGTGAGTTGCTGGCAGGCAGCCTCCCAATCATTTTCCCCACAACTTTGCTCAGCTACTAGTATAATTGGGGCTGACATGGTTGGTAGAAAAAGCAGGAGGAGCTCCCTGCAGTTCTGCAGATCGCTGTTTTTGTCACTGGGGGCCTCACAAGAACTACAGTCCACTTCATCACATGCGTAAGTATTTATCATACCAGGGTGTGTGTTGTGTGTGTGTGTGTGTGGGGGGGTGACATGAGCGTATATTCAAATACATGCATTGAGGGCCCCTGTGGATGTAGAGTAGAAAAAACTGCAGATGGTAGGGTCACAGGGTCATGAAATGAAAGAATAAAGCCATGGCCTCCTTGAGCCGATGTGCTCTACTTGGGGGCCTGAATATTACAAAGGAATCTTGGGTAACTGGAGATGGGCCAAGAGCCCCCAAGGGCTAATGAGAGATACGCACCAGGTAATCAATCTGCACAGCCATCTCCAGGCTCTCTTCTGCCTTGTCATATTCCTTCCTGAGCAAGTAGGTCTGGGCCAGCACCAAGTAATAATCACAGCTGGGGCCTCCTTGAGGGCAGATCAACTCATGTGCCAGCGCCCTGTGAACAAACTGGAAGGAGAGGGCCAACTCCCAGCTGCATCATTGCTGTCCATTTGAATCCCAGGCTGTCCCGCCTTGCTACTCCTAGTCTTCTTTCCTACTGCTGTGATTCTCTTTGGGACTGCCTCTCCCCCTACCTGGGAGGTTTCCAGAGCCTGGTTCTGCCTTCCAGCTCTGACTCTACCTCCAAAATGCAGTGCAGGGAAACAGAGCTGGCAGGGAACGCCTCTGCCTCCATCTACTGGCCTTTGGAAGCAGTGCATTCTGCCAGCTGGGGAGGCATCTGCTAAGCTCTACCCGAGACTGACCTTGTCACTGTCTGTCACAGCCTGATATGAACCACACAATCTAGTCTTTAACTCAGTGAGCCTTCATGTCCATATCTTGTTTTTCCAGAAGAAAGGGTAAGGATGAACTTAAGGGTGAGGGGACGGATCAACTGTACTTTAACATGGCGCAGCTTAGGCTAACTAATTTTTCGCCTTCACAGTGGCTTACAAGACCTCCAACTGTTAGGTTTGCCCAATTCTCTAAGCCATAGCTGATTTTCAAACTGCAATGGCTTGGTTTGTACATTCTGCCAAGCCACAACCAAACCAACCACATTCTGGCTCAGGGCAATGTATGAATTGGGCCACAGCCATTTTCTGTCCATTCTGCTCTGCAAAGCACAGCGGTGACTGGGCACATTCCTTAAAAAGCCCTTAGATCGTACAGAAGCCCTTTCAATAGGGCAAAGAACAGACCAGGCTCCGAGACAACGGGCAAAACCTTCAGGCAAATGAAGATGCCGTCTTAACCATCTTAAAAACCACAGAGCAGTAAAAGGAGCAGAGAGAAACTAAAGTGAAGAAAGCAGTGTGCAAGGATTTATAACTAGGAGACCATTTTAAATAATTTAATAGTGAAGTCAAGACAAAGGGAAAAAGAAGGGAAGAGACACAGCAATTACAGGGGAATATTGGGAGTCAGTTCTTTTTAAAAAAAAAGCCAACCATTTTCTCCTAGATTCTTTCTTCATGAGTTTCAAACAGCTTGAGAAACCCAATGCTACTCTCCGTCCTCATGATGTTTTCACTTTGTCTCAGCTCCAGACAGTGATTTGCTTTGCTCAGCTACAGAACAGAGTGGACAGCAGAGAGATTCAGGACTATTTCTCAATGCACTGGCAGCTTTTTCTGTCTGCACAGCAAGTGTTTGGTTCTACCAAGTTTCCTTACTATGGAAAGGCTCTTAGAGAAAATAGGGAAGTACTATGGTTAAGCTGAGAAAAAGGAAAAGGGCAATATTCTAGAAGTAATGGCAATCAGGGATGTTATTTAGAAAGGATCCCAATCTACGGCCCCAAAATATGGGAAAAGATTCTGGGTATCCAAAATAGAGACTGCATCAAGAAACGGGGGGTGGGGGGAGTAATACACTGAAGTTCAGATGAATGAGTGGGGAGAAATAAGTAAGCCCGATTTTAATAGAACTAAAAAAAATAATTTCTCTTTCCGTGTTGGCATGTGTCTTTGGAGTTCAAGACAAGATGCAGTTTAATAATAATAAAAAATCCCTGATCACCAGATCAGTCTCTCTTAATCACCTCCCCCCCTTACCAACACATCACAAAACAAGTATGTGTGACCTTAACCCTGCTCTCTCTGACTCTGTGGCTGGAACAGAAAAAGAGTTGGTTGGTTGTTACATCAGTGGAAGTATACACTCTCGGCAATGCCTAACTCAGTGTGCCTGAACATTTTCATGGCCTCCTCCAGCCTCGGTTGACCCTGTCCTCACCTGAAGGGCATTGACGTCCAAGAGGAAGTTTATTGTCTCCATGAAAATGGTGGCGACGGGCTGGGTGAAAATTGCTGGGCTCAGCGTTGTTTCAAGTGCAACTGCAACAGGTTTGGGCATTTCTGAAATGAAACAGAGAGAGCAAGGAATTCAAGAGAAATGCCTAAATACAGAAACAGAGGTTCAGTGGTTTTTCTTTGCTTCCTAGTGCTTCATTAAGGAAATGGAATTTCAGTTCTGGAACCTTGTTTTGCACCCTTGCATTGAGTATGCAGCTGGACCTCAATATTTATTTGAGTCGTGCAGCAGCGTCGGCAGAATCTGGCTGCTTTCATCAGAATGACAAAAGCAGTGTTGCAGCATCGGGTTGCAACCTCCGTGTGTGTGTGTGTGTGTGTGTGTGTGTGTGTGTGAGAGAGAGAGAGAGAGAGAGGGGGGGGGAGGGAGGGAGAGAGAGGGAGGGAGGGAGGGAGGGAGAGGTTGCAATGGAAGACAAAAAGGAGCAGGACTTCCAGCACAACACTGCAAGGCTGCTACTGTCAGTCTGACCCCCCCGCCCCGCCCTGGTGATCCTGGGGCTATGAGGCTTTGAAAATGACTTGGAAGAGGTGCTTTAGCATGTGAACACAAGCACTTCTTTAAAGCAGCCTCATCATTTTTCAGGAAGATGCAGCTGCTGCTTTTCAAAGTGTGCAAAGTCCTATTATTGATACAGAAGCGGATGAAGCAACAAGCGGAGTGGGGGAGCCCTTGATTACTAAAAAGCCCATGAATGAAGCCTTAGAGAAAGTAAGAGTCAGTGCTAAGGGGAAAGATGAGGGAAAGCTAAGTTGGCTACCAGACACTTCTAGACTCAGTTCCAGCCATACAGAAGAAACAGTTAATTTTGTTTCTAGCTAATGCTGGAAAAATCAAGCCTCAGGAGCCCCTAAGTCTGTCTCTGTTTTGCTTCCTGGAGCCTTTTTATGCTGCTGAAGTTCAGTGGTGCAACTGTCAAATGGTGGCTGTGTCCTTTTGAAGAAAGAAACACAAGGGAACTGAGGAAGGCTTCCTGAGATTGAAAAGGAGCAAAATAAAGAAAACTTCCTCTGTGTGTGTGTGTGTGCACGTGTCTGTGTGTGTCACCTGACTCCCATGACTGCTGGCCATTCTGCTAAGCGTGTGACAGAGAGCAGCCCTTTTCAAAAGCCTGAGATGGAGCACTGACTGAGGGCTCCTCTAGAATTTGCAACTGGTTACAATTCAGGTGCCTACCCAATGCTCTTGAGCTCTTCAGGAGTCTAGAATGCTGGGAAAGATGGAAGGAAAGAAAAGAACAGAACAGAACAACTAAGCAGCAAGATAGATGGACTTGATTACAGCAATAATAGGTGCTCCATTAGGAGACCTGAAGGGTCACGTTAGGGACAGATCATCCCAGAGAAGGTCTATCTATATGGTTGCTAAGAATTGACACCTGCTTGATGGCAGATAATCAATCAATCAAAAAATAGAGGTCCTTGGGTATGGGCAGCAATAGCCTACAAGGGTCAGAGTCTAATTTGCAATGGGAAGACCACCAAGACCACTTTCACAGCTTCTCTGATTGTTGTGAGGCTCTCTGGTTCAAACTCAGCACAAGCTAGGTAGACCTTCAACATCCCAAGGCTAGATAAGAATCTGTACTGCATACTGGGATGACAGCACAAGGTGTAGATGGTGTTTCTTTTTCACACCTTTCCCATGGTTTAATGAATAGGAGGAGGAGGAGGAGGAGGAGGATTTTGTGCCTTTGAGTCAGTCCTGACTCCTAGCAATGGCATGGACAAGCCCATGCAATTTTCTTGGCAACATCTTGGAAGTGGTTTGCTACTGGCTCCTTTCTAGGGCTGAGAGAGATTGGCCCAAAGTCACTCAGCTGGCTTCTCCACCTAAGAGCAGGACTAGAGTTCAGGTTTTCTTCCTTTGTGGTCCAGCACTTTTAATCACTAGATCAAACTGGCTCCCGCAATGGATCATTAGCACAATGCTATTCAGCTCTGCAGCTAGGTGACTGTTGCTTGTTGACGGAACTGACATTTCTGCCCTCAGAAATTCCAGCTCCCAGCAAAATTCCCACTGGTAGAGGTTGAAAGAGATAGAGAGGGCAAGATGGAGGGAAAGCAGTTGTTTATCTCCCCCCTCTCCATCTCTACTGCTGTCTATGCTGGTCTATGACCGTAATAAAGATTTGATTTGATCTGATCTGCTGTTGTCCTTTCCCCTTCCCATCTTTCTCCTTAGGACAAAAGAGCAGCCCTTCTTGTCCAGCATTCTGGGCCAGACAATGGCCAACTCAATCCATTCAGGAAGCTCTAGCTGGATATTCTTACAACAAACCTTCTCTACTGATATTCTACAGCAGCTGATATTCAAAGCCTGCCACCTTTGATTCCAGAAAGAGCAAACAGCCATCAAGACTACTGGCCATCAACAGCACATTCGCCATGAATTTCTCCAGTCCTCTTTTAAAATTATCTAGGAGGGTAGCCATAACTTCATCAGATTTTACAGATGAATTCTGCATTCTCGACATCTTCCCCCCACCTTGAACTTCAACATGCAACATGTCTCCTTGCATGGCAGGTTCCCCCATGTATGCTACTGAGGTGAGATGGTGGAACGGTGGTGGAAACTGAATGAAAGATGAAAAGAGAGGCCCTCACGAAGGTATGAAGCTCTCTCTAGCTATCCCCTAAGGCCCTTACCTCTCTGAGTGCTCATCCTAAATTTACTGGGTGTAACGGACAATCTCTTAGCCGCTTTAGGTATGATTTCCTCTTCTGGTACACGAAGGGAGGTGGCTAGCTCTTGAGACTCTCCTTGGATTCTCACTGCAGTTTCTGGAGTCTCTTCTGGAACTGAAAAGGAAATCAACCCACGTGAGAACACAAAACCAAGCCTGATTTGGCCAACCTCCAACTGGATAGCAGACCTACATTCAGCAAGAAAGTCCCCATCCACACAACTAGTCTAACACTGGCCAGGAGCTTAGTTAACTTTCTGAGTTACTTTATGGGGTGCAACAAGATCCATGGGAACAATGTCTGCCTTTTGGTAACATCCTCTTCGCTGACTCCCACCATCTGCCAATTCTTCTGTTTTTCCAGATTGCTTTACGCTGGGCCCACATTAATCCCAGGGTCTGAGATGCCAGGGTGGGGTAACGCGGAGGTCAGTTTCAAAACTGTGTCTCCTGGTTCCATAACCTTACACTGTAAGTGCCAAATTTAAGCTGGGCTTAAGGCACCATGTTTTTCAATGTAGAGATGTTGCTATGGAAACAATGGAAAGCCCACAGCAGTCAAAATTGCCAGGATAAAGGTGAAAGGATAACATGTGGCTACTTTGGCAAGCATAGCTGAATTTTTCTGATGCTGTGGCCCAGAGATTTGGCAGCTGAGCAAGAATTGAAACATCCCAGAGAAAGGTCTGGGTACACTTTGGTCCTGCTGTAAAAAAATCTCACTTATTTTACACATCTGCATTAAGGTTGTACAAAAGACGTTGAATCTCAACTGCCCCAAACCTGAAGCTGTTTCAAGCACAAAGGGCCCCATCTTGAATGTGAAACAGCTGTCTGACCATCAGATATTTCAAGCTCAAAACACTTCCAGAATGACCAACCCAGATTGTTTTGCCTTCAGAACGGCTGTTCTGCACTTGAAGTGGGATCTCTTGAAGTTGAAGTGGTTCAAACTCAAAATGTTTTGCATACCCCTGATTTGCATCCATGGGCATATCTAAAAATAATACATACTATCTTCTGCTAACAACGGAAATGGGGTAGTGGAACATGAGAACGGGCCAAAAAGGAAGGTTAACTGTACCTGGGTTTTCCCCTGTAGACACATGGTCATAATGGATACCCACCTAGAGAACATTTGGAGAAGCAACTCAAAACAGGCTCTTCCACAAGCATCCTCTGCCAGTGATCTTTTTTCATATAACGCTTTCCCTCTTGCCCTGACCTTGAAGAACTTGGTAGAATTTGTGCCATGTTGCCACTAATGGGCCATATTCAGCTTACCACTCTCATCCACACCAACCAGTGCCTGAGGGGCCATGAAAGATGGCCCCCTCTTTCCTCCTACTTCTGTACCCTCAGTAGCTGGTTTCTCTTTGGCCAGACGGGCCTTCTGGAGCTTGGTAGCTTCACGGAAGGCCATTTCGACCCGAATGTAGTTTTCCTGGATATCATAGAAAAGCCCTAAAGGAAAGGTACGGAAAAAAAAAAGATCTCCCTCAGGAAATAATCACTGAGGGGTTGAAGAAAGTCTAGAAACCTCAGGGTTATCAGGCTCTTTGGCAGCTGCCTAAAACTGAGAAGATTCTATTTATTTATTTAATAGGTTGATATACCGCCTTTATTCCATCCAACTCAAAACAATGTACTTAATGTTCCTGCCTTCTATTTTCCCCACAACAACCTGACGTGGTGGGTTGGGCTGAGAGGGAGGGACTGGCCCAAAGTCACCCAGCTGGTCTTCATGCTTAAGGGAGGCCTAGAACTCACCTGTCTTCTGGTTTCTAGGCCAGCACCTTAACTACTACCCCAAACCACCGCTCCCTTCTTTTCCAAGAATTCTTATAAACTCTCTTTAGGAATATTTATTAGGAAGAAAGGGAGAGGGTGAGAAGAATAGGTGATTTGTTTCTTTGACAGTTGTTTTCTTAATCATCGTAAAATGGACTATTTTAAGAACTCTGGCATGTGTTACACAGATTGTTATTTTTTTTAATTAATTTTGTTCTTCTGTTGTTCTTGGTTTTAATGTTCTGTTTGCTGCTCACAATCACTGTTCGGAGATGGGCAGCCATATGAATTGTTATCAATCAATCAATCAATCAATCAATCCACAGCATGGATTAGGGCAGATACAGCCTTTTTTTTCTGTCTAATTGCCTGGTGAACCAGTGAACTGGCAAGTCTCTTCGCTGATAATGGGGGAGTTTGCAACAGGTTATTTATACACTGCCTCCTGAATCCTTCTCCACCTCGGAACCAACCATTACCAACATCCCCACTAGCCATAAAGCAGCAGTGGGCAAGTGTTCTGGTGGTTAGAGTGGCACTTTCTATTTTTACAGAAAAGTGGTGGGTCAGGTGAACTACTGAGTGGCTGGGACTATATCACATGCAGGCACAGAGACTGGATGTTCAGGTTTTGTCTACAATGGTGAGCTGAAATATTTAATAAATTCATTTAATAAATTCATTTAAATATAAATTAAAATATACATAAAAGATAAACAAAATATCCTTTACGTATATTTTAAACCAAGACTATTTTAAGGTCCACACTACAGTTTTGACGGTGCTGTTTTTGAACAACAGTACCTGTGTATTTAGAGCTGAAGGTTGTCCACTCCTACCTTTGCGGGTCTTCAGCCCAGAAAGGAATAAGGCAAAGGTTTCCCTTTCTCGCCCTCCTTTCCAGAATACAAGGATTATGCCCAGCTTTTATATCCAAGGAAGTGGAGAGCTATAAACCAAATCTCCATCAATGTAGCAATTAATCTGAGAACAAATTTACCAAAGGCTTCTTCAGACCCTGTGAATCTATACAGATAGTCCTTGGTTAATGGCCACTCATTCAGTGACTGTTCGAAGTTATGACGGTGCTGAACGAGTGGTACTTATGACTGGTTCTCAAAGTTCTGGCTGTCCCAGTACCCCAGCGGTCATGTGATTGTGATCTGGGTGCTTGGCAACTATCTCACACTTATGACAGTTGCAGCAACCTGTGGTCACATAATCACCACTTGTGACCTTCCCTGTTGGCCTCCCACAAGGAAAGTCAATGGGGAAGCCCACAGGGAAGGTCGCAGGTTGCTCTGGTAAGTTGCTCCTGCTCCCACCACTTTTTCTCCCAAGGAGCCCGGCTATGGAGTTCGAGATCCCAGGGATCTCATACTCTGTAGTGTGCGCTCACCTGCAGCACCCCCCTGCCACACTCCACAGAAGCCACTTACCTGCCCGCCAGCCTGCTTGCAAGTTGCCCAAGACTTGCAACTTCCTACTGGCTTCCCCATTTACTTTGCTTGTGGGAAGCCGGCAGGAAGTTGTGAGGAGGTCCTCACATAACCGCCCATGATCCTTGCTGAACAGGGATTGCCAGGATTGCGTTGCTAAGCAATGTGGTCACATGACATTGTGCTTTACAACCATATTGCTTAGCGACAGAAATTCTGGTCCCAATTACTGCCGTTAAGTGAGGCCTACCTGTAGACTAAACAGAGAGCTGCACCCAGTGCTGATGGTGTCAACACCCTGACAATCAACATTTCCAAGCCAAATTAGCCAGCCTCATACCTAACATGGTCCAGGCCAGGACACTAGTTGGCTCCACACAGGTCGCATCCTCAAAAAAGACCTCAGCCTCTTCATAATTCTGCAGCATCACAGCCATGATCCCGCACAACAGCACACTGGACAAACAGCAAACAACAAAGCTAAGTAGGAACGATCCTCTACAGCACAGCCTAGACCTGTTCCTATCACAGTACACCCCAAAGAAGGAAAACCCAATCTGTTCTAAATCAGCACTCATTCCCACTTCAGTATTTATATGTACTGGGGAGTAAGCCTCACTGATGTCAGAGATATAGTTAAGAAAATAAGAAGAGTCCTGTTAGTGCCAACTAATTTCACTCAGCATCTTGCATTGCACAATGAACAACTGTTGTGGAGGCTCACAAGCACAACAGGAGAGGAAGTCTCTTCCACTGTTGCTCTCCAACAGCTGATATTTAAAATATGCTTCCTGTGATCTGAAGGTACCAGAAGCCCATCAAGACTAGCAGCATGCTTTGTACAAATCCATCTACTCCCTTTTCATCTAAGCTGAGGGCCAATACCACATTTAATAGCATGGAATTCCATAGTTTACATCCAACTAAACATGAACAAGATTGTAGGGCTAGCCTTTGAGGAGCCATGAGATTTTTTAAAACTCAGGCCAGACCCAGATTCAAATATTTGCCTCCCTAACCCCAATGAAATGAATGATATTGAACTCATGACTAGGTTGTCTCAAGTAACTTAATCTGAATCCAACTCACAGGCTGGGTTCACTAGAAGAAGTTAAAACTGAGTTGATAATTTGTGTATCAACTAATTCATGTGTAGTGGAAACCCAACCAATCTCTTACTACATTATGTAAAGCTAGCTATGTAAAGCTAAACTATATTTTTGTTTGAGATGGCATATTACATGAACAGCGCAACTATATTTTATTAGCTCAGGCTTAAGGGTTTAGTATGCTTTCAGAACACAGTGAGTTTTCACCAACATGAGATCTGAAACATCAGACAATCTTGTAAAAATTTTAAGACATATAGTATACGGTTTCTCATTGCTCCCGTTCAATCTAATTTTTAGCAACTGGTTGAGAAACAGTATTGTAATTGGTAATCTCAAAATAGACTGAACCTTCTCTAAGATTCAAACAAAATTCCTCACAATTTCAGGAAGGGGACCTTGCGGCTGACGAAAAGTTTCAATAATATGAAACTTTACAGTTTATAATCACTTAGCATGCTGTGGCTAATTCAAATCAGCCAGTTATGGTTTATTCAAAAACCTGTAGTGAAATACATCTTAAATACCTTCCAGATGTATGAGATGATGGGACGTGCAGACCTAACAAATCTGGAGGGCATTAGGTTGAAGAGGGTGCATGACACACGTATAGTAACTTGACAACATACTGTCTGCTGAACGTGCACGCACGCACACACACATATACGTACACACATTACACTATGTGGTAGGACATACATACATATCCTACACAACACACATCTCTCTTTTTTTTTTTCTTCACATATTAGTGAGAGCCCTGCTGCTACACAGTTAATGTCTGATCAGGACTCCACAATTCTTGCCTAAGTGGTACCTGGGCAGGTGATTGGCATCCAGTCCAACAGCCTCACGGAAACATTCCTGGGCCTTGAGGTTATTTTCAGTCAGCAGACAGAAAGCTCCGTAATCCAGCCAGCTCTGGATATCCTGGGGGTTTCGAGACAACCTCTGGGGACAGAAATACCATCAGATAAGTTAGCATTCTGTTTGAAAGCTTTGAATGGAAGGATCTGGAGGTTAGAAATAGAATGTCAACTTCATGATAGTTCATCAGCCCATTAATTAGCACAACTAAATGATCTTTATCTGACTTTATCTCGGCCTTCTCATCTTCCTAGCGCAGCATTCTTCCAGGAATTCTTAAATAAGAGTCTATCTAGACACTTCATATCGGTAGCAAGGAATTGGCAGAACTGCCAATGGTTCAGGAGTGCTGGCATCAACCGCAGGCCACAGGAAGTTCAAAAGGGGCAGAATTTGCATTGCAACATAAATTTCATAAGAGTTTTGTGGCTCTTTCCCCAGACTATGGCCATCAGTGAGATACTACAACAGAAACAACTACAGCATCCTAATGTCATTCTTAGAAATCAGAAAGCTCTTTGCTCTTATAGTGGTTCTGCTTGGAGAGAAAGTGGAGTTCCCTTACCTCCTGATAGTAAGTTGATGCCAGAGCATAGTCTCCATTGACCTGGGCTTCTCGAGCAAAGAGCTGGAGCTGCTCCAATGTGGTATAAATGGGAGGTGGAGGGCTTGGAGTCTGGAGGGACAGCACCTGGCCAGGACAGGACAATAATGAAAATGCCATTCAGTCTAGCTCAGTGAAAGCAGAGATCAACTCACCACTTGGAAGGCATTTTGCAACATGGATTCAAATACATATGGGAGCCGTGGGAAAAGGTGGGCTTGTCAGGCCCAGGTAGACCTGCATTCACATGGAAGAGTTTAATATGGGTCAGCACTGGTATTGTAACTTTTTTTTGGTTATTACAGACTAATATGGTTCTCCTCTTACAAAGACTCAGAGGGACACATGTGGATCTACAGCATCAGGTTGGACACACCTCCCTCAGGCATGTGGAAGACATGTTGGAACAGATGGTTCTGATGCTGAAAAGGGCTGTGCTGAGCGTTTTGATCTCAAAACAGGCCCATTTCAAGGTTAGATCACTTCCAGGACAATCAGAATGAATTAAGTCAGAGTCAGACTGTTCCATTATAAAACATTTTGCAAATCCCTACCTACCATATGGGCAGAAATATATTCATTCCCTATCTCCTTGGAAGTTTCATAACATTATACAGACAAACACACATCTTGAATTTTCACCATCACCATGTGAGTCACAGATGTTTATGTTGCAAACTAAAAGCTGGATTAGATCATCCTACCCTGACTGTGACATAGACCATCCAATAGCCTCAACAGTAAAACAGGACGGCATGTTCTTCCAAAAGTCACCTACCTGATTCAAAGCAACATGCATCTGATCCACCAGGTAGACATACAGCTCACTTAGGAAAGCTTGGAGTTGGTCCAGATTCTCAAAGGCAGTTGTCTTTAAGTACTTCTCCCGCACAATTTTCACAACAGCATGCTGTAAGGAAGAGAAAGACTCAATCACAAGGACCCAACACATTTGGAAGGGAGGGAGCAACAGACTCATGAGACAGATTCCAATTGCCTGCTGAGCCGCTACAGATCTAAAGGAAGGGGACTTCTGAAACGCTAAAAAAAGAGTCAGATGAGGCGGAAATGTGACATTTCAAAATGCCATTCAACCCTCTCCAACAACATGTTATTTTTTCAGAGAGAGAGCCACATCCTGACAAAACCTGTATATACCTTGAGTTGCTCCTTAAAGGCAAAATATTTCCCTGAGGTGTTGAGCTCATAGTTGAGTTGACACTTCTGATCTTCCAGGGTCTGAGAATCGACACCAAACCCTTCAGCTATCTGCCTTCCAAATAGTTCATGGTATTCATCTAGGATAGATGCAGCAATGCTGGTGATCTGCATGTGGTAATCTTCTACAGCCTAAAGAAGTCAAGAAACCAGGAAGACCTTTAAATGAAGCTCCAACAAGTGGAGCTTGTTGTTGGAAATAACTGCTCCATGAGAAGGGGGCATACTGCTGGCAAGCTCTTCTGGCTGTTGACCCCCACTGCCTGCACTGTCAACCCCCCCCCCCCCCAAACCACCAAGTCTAGTACAAGCGGATGCTGGCATATCCAGACAAAAAGAGCATCTAGGTGTGGAAAGAGGGCTGAGTACTGGGGTGAGGTCAAAAGCAGATGCTGGGTAACAACTTCCGGGTGAGGTTCTATGGTGGGCTAGATGTCTTCGAAGGAATGGAGACAGCGCTGCGGCAGTGAACGGCAGCCAGCAGTGATTTCTGACTGGCGAAGTCTTTCTGAATAAAAGCTACAATTGTCACTGTTGGGGAGAATCTCTGCTATAAAAATGAATGTACTGCCTAGAATGATGTTTTGTCAATACCTATTTTGACAACCAACGTACCATTTAAGCAATGGCAGAAAGATATATTTAGTTTAGTATGGCAAGGGAAAAAGCCAAGGATTAAATATAAAGTTCTCCAAGATGCAAAGGAACGAGGAGGATTGGGATTGCCTAATTTAAAACTGTATTTTGCAGCCAGTGGTTTGGTGTGGATGAGAGTGGGTGCTGCTGAGAAATAAAAGAATTTTAGCATTAGAAGGGCACGATCTGAGGCGTGGTTTTCTATGGTACAATAAAGTTAAGGTTAATGTAGTTTTAAAAATCACTATGTCAGAATACCATATTGAGAATATGGAATAGATATAAATCCAGACTGTGCCCAAAAATGCCTTTATGGGTCTCAGCGCAAGAAGCATTTTACAGGAAGGAAACAGTAGGTAAAGAAAAACTGTTAACTAATCGAGAGCTGTTAGAACAGGAACATGGAGAATATAAGATGAAATCAAAAGAGCAATTGGCTGCAGAGGGCTTTAGTTTTCAATGGTTTTCATATGCACAGCTAAGAGAAAGATTCAATGTAGATAACAGGATATTTGGAATTGGGCTGGCTAGCCCCTTAGAGGCCTCGCGTTGCTGCCCTGAACCATTGGCCTCCTGGACTTTTTCCTTTACCTTTTGTAACTGTGGATATAGGCTTTTAATTGTATATTTATTTGTTGTTTTTAATGAGTTGTGAGCCGCTCAGAGTCCCCCATTGAGGGGAGATGGGCGGGGACAAATCTAATAAATAAGTAAATAAATAAATCGAGTGACAGAAGACAGAATTTGAAATTGAATTATGTACAAATAATGAACATGTAATTGCCAAAATGTATAAACTCTTGCTGAAATTTGAAATGGAGGTTGAAAAAGTGAAAGAGTGCATGGTGAAATGGGCTAAGAATTTTGAATATAATATATTGTTGGAACAGTGGGAAAACACATGGTTGAAAGGACTGAAATTCACATTATGTTATAATCTAAAAGAGAATTTTTACATAATGATGTAGTTGGTATATGACTCCAGAAAAGTTATCTAGAATGCATAAAGGTACCTCAAATTTATGTTGGAAATGTGGACAACATGAAGGGTCATTTTATCATGTTTGGTAGACTTGCAAAAAAGCCAGAAAATTTTGCGTTCAAATACATATACGGTACAAATAATTTTAAAGACTAAGATTCAGCTGAAACCAGAACTTTTTTTTGTTGGGATTAATGGACAGACAAGTAGAAAAAAGCCATGGAAGATTATTTTTATATAAGATCACTGCTGTGAGACAACTGTATGAGCAAAAATTAAAAGAGTCTGAACTACCCACAATAGAGGAATGGTTGGTGAAGATGATGGAACTAGCAGAGGTGGCAAAATTAACTTGTTTGCTTAGGAAAGATCAACTACTACATTTATTAGTGACTGGAAACTCCTTGTGGACTTTTTGCTGAAAAAAGAAAAAAATGAACTGATGATTTATGGATTTCACGATTAGAAAGGCCAGATTATGGAAAGAAGAAAACTTTGTCTCTCTAAGGTTACATCAGAGGGTAAAATATAAATGTACTTATAACTGCTGTAAAGATTGGAAGCCACTTTTTAATTATTCTTTTTTTCCTTTTTCCTTCTTTTCTATTTCTTTTTCTTTCTTTTTCACCTTTCTATCACGTATCTCTATTTCTCATATCTTTAACCTAAATTTTGTATTGTTTTTATTCTGTGGAAAAACTTCTTTCATAATATAACTATATAAATATAAAAATAAAAATAAGCAGATGCTTGGTGCCAGGAGTTAGGAACTACCATCTTTTCAAATCAAGGACAGAATAACATAGTGTTTGCAGAGTCAGACCAGTACAACAAAGAACTGGGGTCAGTTCAGCCATGAACTTCACTGGGTGACTTGACCTAGCCTCACTTTCCTCACAAAGTTTATCTCTGTGCGAGAATAAAATCTGAGTGAGGAATTGGCATTCTCATTTTAAGCATTGATCAAAACAAGTGTAACTGCATACGAGAATAAAGATTCTCCTTAATGTGATGTTAGGGCTTCCAGAGAATCTCAGTGGTGGTTGTTATTTTTAAATTAAGAAGTTTCTAGCCTCTAAAGCTTTAAAGAAATGCTTGGAAGCAGACATAGGAGGGCAATGCCTACTGAAACCCCAGCAGCTAGAATAGGGGATGGGGGTACTCTTCTTAGCTCTCCAAAAAGGAATACAAATAATTTATACACAATAGGAAAAATTATGCATATCTGAGCAATCTCTTTAGGTTACATAGTGGGTGTTCTTGACACAAAAACTAGACCAGACTGGCAAAGATTTCCCTTTTTTAAAAAAATGCAATACACAAATTGCTACTGAATAGGCTTTACTTCATACCTTCATGGCTCCTGCAGTCCTTCGAGGGAGTTGAGGGTGGGGAGGAATCATCTCCTTGACTCTGAATATGTTAGAAGAAAGAAAGAAAGAAAGAAAGAAAGAAAGAAAGAGAGAGAGAGAGAGAGAGAGAGAGAGAGAGAGAGAGAGGGGGGGGGAAGGAAGGAAGGAAGGAAGGAAGGAAGGAAGGAAGGATTGTTTTGATAATCTGACAATTAATTTTGCAATCCCGTTCATAATTTACTTTGAAGTCAGTTCTATTAAACCTAACAGAATCAGCTGCAGAATTAACACACAAAGGATTGTGTTGGCAAGTTGTTTCAACCTGAGTTAATGTCTCCCCACAGAAATTTTTGTAGAGGGTTAACTCAGCTGAATTGTAGGCTTTGTAGGAGCAAACAGTGTGTTGGAGCTCTCCAAGGTCCTGTAAATCCAGTTTGATACAATATGCTATTGGATGACCACCCCTTCCTTCTGTGTCCTTGGAATCCTGTGGGCTTATGATGAGATCAAAATTCAGGAGGACATTCAACCTTTGTAATGGCTGATATGGCCCAACATATGGAAAGAATGGGATGAGTAAGAATAATGCCTTCCACTGACAGAGAATGAGCAGCACTATCAAAGATGCACAAGAGCCTCAAAAGCAGACTTTGACCCAAGCCCACTTATATATATCACTACTGCACTCACCGGCTGGCAAGTTCCTCTGGCAGACGCTTGGGCACCAAAGCTTTATCCAGTGTAAACTCTATCACAAGAAAACTTCCACTTTCTATATATTGCTGGAAAGAGAAAGCATTTCAGATTTCTTCAGGAGCATGGCCCAAATCCTAGAATATTTCCATAGACACATTCCCCAAAAGTTTAGCCCAAACCCATTAGGTTTCAATTCTGGGAACTTAAATCTAAACATCTGGAGAACAGCTAAGTTAATGGCAAGCCATTGCTGCAAGGCACACCAGAAGTAACCTAGTGACAAGAGAGAGAGAAATGCACTTTGAGCATATTCAGAAGCACTCATTCACAGTTTTCGTGTGACTCACGATCCAGACTTGAGAGTCCAGGTGGTATCTACAGAACTACCTGACATCTTTTTAAACAATATATTTACCTGTCCTTCCAAGTTCTGGCATACAGATACAGCAGTGTCCACTGTGATCTCGGAGGTGTCCTTTCTTATAATATTGGATGGCTGAAGAGGAAGCAAAAAAAGGAAGTCTTGTACCTGGACAGCATTTTAGAAAGCTCCCCTTGTTTCATTTGTGGTGCCACCTAATTTAAAGTTGGGGAGGGGCATGAGCTGATGGACTAAGGCAGTGTTGTCCAAACTTGGCCACTTTAAGATGAGTGGACTTCAACTCCCAGAATGCTGGCTGGAGAATTCTGGGAGTTGAAATCCACTCATCTTAAAGTGGCCAAGTTTGGACAACACTGGACTAAGGCTTTAAACTAAAACTGCTGGTTCTTCTTTTCATATTTGTGTTGGTTTTTAAATCTGTGTGGTTTTTAACGATTGGCTTTACCATCTCATTCTGTTTTTATGTGAATCTTATTCTACAATTAGTCCTGTTGCAAAATCCTAGGGCTGCAATAGTGCTTTGACATCTATTCCAGGAAGATGCACGAGCATTGTAACTGTCTATAACTTCTTAAAACAGCTGCAATTTCTCCTGGGACAGCGTGGCTGGTATAAAGAACAGCAGACTGGTAATATGATGACACACGCATATCCCTGTGTGCTGATTCCTCTTTATGGAATTAGATCCAATGTGCTGTACTGCTCTACCCTAAAGGATTATTTGATTTTTTTTTCTGAATATAATCTGAAGAGCTGACAAGTTTGGCTGATAAGACAATAAGGTGTCATAAAGCAGTGCTGATACAGGGACCTTATTTTGTTGCTGCTGAAAGCAAAGGTTGTAATAATCAAGTCTTCAATGACTAATAGTCAGACACCTTCTCATTTAGAGAGCATCCTCCACAGACAAAGCTCTAGCCCAGATTTAGGAGCAAAATACATTTTCCTTCTAAATTCAACAGGACTTCATCTCCTTGCACTGATTTTCTTGCCATCCTCACCTTTCTCAGCATGAATTCTTTGGGTGGTTTGTCATCTTTTACATTCTTCCCAAGGATACTTTTGGTATGGGGGCTGTACATTCCCACTGGCCCAAACTTATTAAGAGCTGCCTGGTGGCCCACATCGCGAAAAAGGCTGAAGAGGCACTTGGTCTGAAACAAAAGAGGCACAGAGTGAGAATAAGGTGGGCTTATCTAACAGTGCTAGTTTAATTACAAAAGCTCTCTAATTGGAATCATGGAGGGCAATTCCAGGAGCTTGGTTTGTTTTTTTGCTGTCTTTAAGAAGGATGGGAAGCTGAAGAATTTTAGGACTGACAAAAGAAAGGGCGTTTTTACACAAGACATAGTTGAACTGTGGAACTCATCACCTTAAAAAATGTACTTATTGATTAGACTTGAACCCGCTACAATGAGGAGCGACTCCTGGCAGTTTACACTCATCCATACAAAAAAGAATAAGTAATGGTAGAAATGTAAAACAAGCAATGCTTAAAGTAAAGTACACGTAAATAAATAATCAAATAATCCAACAGAAATAGGGACGGCCATCACTTTTGTCAATTCAAAAGGAAGCTGGAGAGAGGAGAGAGCTATCAATGGCTACTGATCTTGGTGGCTTTATGATCTCCTGAGTCACAGACAGAAGTCATTAAATTGTAGCTACTGGAGAGCTATGGGGAAAAGGAAGTTGTTGCCATGGGTGTCCACAAGGTATGGTGAAAATGGCCAAGTTATGTGTGAAACGCATGAAAACCAGATAGAGCTTTGATCATACTATTGTGGTTTCATCTTGACTTTTGTTTAAACACACCTTGCAACACCCCTGGTTGTTGCACTCCTGTCCATGTTTGTGAATTTCTTGAAGGCATCTGGCCAGGCACTAGGGGACACAGAATAGCAGACTAGAGAAGTCCTTGGCCTGTTCCAGCTTTAGGTCTCTTCTTAGGCTCTTACTGAAAGATCCAAGAAATAACTCTTCCCAGGCTAAGGGCCTCTCTAGTCATCCATTATTCTGTGTCTCATAGTAGCCAGACAGGTGCCTTCAAACTTCACATGAGTCCTCCAAGATGAGCTAATGGAAAAACACAACACATTCCATCAAAAAGAGCAGAAGAATTGTCCCTCAAACCTTTCCTAAAATGAGCTACTTGTCATGAAAACACCTATAATGCTGTTTGAATCCCAAGAAAAATGCAGCAAATATTCAGCAAAATGAGGAGTGGCCAGAGGGATGAGGGGAAGCCAGAGAAATAACCCTCCACTTCCTTTTCTTCCAGTGTTTTCTTGGGGCAGTTGAATGCATTGCTTCTGCCTTGGCTGGATTCCAGAAAAGCACAAGTCCTTCAGAATAAGTTCTGGAATCCTTTGTGAACAGAATGGTGAACCACTTTTGCAATTTATGAAGTATCCAGGCACGTGGGAGAAGGCAAATGTGGCTTAAAAACATAGAAATCAAGTATTCATGGAACAGGGAGGGAGGGAGGGAGGAAGGGAAAATAGGAGTAGATGGAGTCTGGACTCATACAATAAGAATGTGCTTGCATTCCTTTTTTAACATTACTGGCTTATAAACAGGCATTTTATACTGTTGCTTCCCAGTGATAAATGAAATGGTTATTTTCTCCCATTTTAGACAAAAATGTCTGACGGGGACCTATCCTGGCTTCCCAAATGTGGCCTATCTCCCAAATTAGGCCATTATCAAAACTTAGATTTGTTTTCAGTCTCCTGCTTGTCTAACAGGATCTGGGACAGTGCCCAGAAGACCCAAGGAAAAATCAAATGATTACAAAACACATCCCAGGATAAACTTGTACCTTTGGTCTCACCTCTTGCTCACATCTGAGAAACACAGCTCACTTCGAACCCTCTGGACATACAGCAAGGGCGTCAGTATTCTTTAATGCTGAGAAGGTTTCATTTTAAATAAAACATTTTTAAAAAATGATGCGTTCTTTAAAATTGCTTTCAGCTTTAAGCTCCCCGGAAGAAAGGTGGGATATAACCATTTTAAATAAAATCTAAAGCGAAAGAGTTCAGATCGATCAGCCATGCCACTCAATCTCCTACCTTTTCAAACACCTCACTGTCATGGTAAGGAAAAATTCGGAATGCTCCCCGGATTTGCTTCACCCCAGGATACAGCAAAGGCACTAAGTTGACAAAAGCCACACCGTGAAAGGAAATAGGGTCGTCATCTGCTCCACCACCACCTCCACCTCCCTGGAAAAAGACAGTTTAAATTATAAGCTTCCCTGCTGATATCACGACAGCTCAAATGGAGTAGCCAGAATCTCTGCTCTAGTATTAGAAGAGTCATCTTTTTTGTAGCACATGTAAACCCACACCTACATGTAATCACACCACACCTATCACTGTTTAAACAGTAAAGAGAGCCCCAAGGAGGGCCCATGTAACGCCTCTGCTCCGCAAGCTGCATTGGGTGCCAGTTTGCTTCCGGTCCAATTCAAGGTGTTGGTTATCACCTTTAAAGCCCTACATGGCATGGGGCCAGGTTACCTAAGGGACCGCCTCTCCTCTATGACTTCAACCCGTCCCACCCGATCACACAGCGAGGGCATGCTTTGGACCTCCTCGGTGAAAGAACTTCGACTTGGCGGGGCCCAGAAGGTGGGCCTTCTCTGCAGTGGCCCCCGCTCTTTGGAACATTCTGGCCCTGGAGGTGCAATTGGCCCCCTCACTCCTGGCCTTCTGTAAGGCTTTGAAGACCTGGTTCTGCCACTTGGCCTGGGGTGGGGAGAGAATACCTCAAGCATGGGGATGGCTAGCCCCATAGAGGCCTTCTGCCTTCAGCCTCAGATTTTTCATCCTCTTGGTCTCTCCTTTTTAGTAATGTTTTTAATTAAGGTTTTATCTATTGATCTATTTTATGTTTTTAATGTTTGTTGTGAATCACCCAGAGTTCCCCCATTGGGGGGCGATGGGCGGTTGAAAAATTTAATTAATAAATAAATAATAAATGAATAAAGAGAGCCAGCCTGGGGTAGTGGTGAAGGCAACAGGCTAGAAACCAGGAGACAGTGAGCTCTACTCCCACCTTAGGCATGAAAGCCAGCTAGGTGATTTTGGGCCAGTCCCTCTCTCTCAGCCCAACTCACCTCACAGGGTTGACCAAATATTAAAGTAAAGGAAGATGATGATCAACTGGTACTTCACCTTCTCTCCTTTGCCACCTTTGACTTTCGTGGATGTGACCACTGGCACTCTGGTAATTTCTACAGGCCAGCACCTACAGTCGGCAATCCGCTTTCGAAAGCTGTTATACAGGAAGAGACGAAAGCAAACCAGTTACAGTTGTTTTGTAGTCTGATGCTCAAGGGGCACGGTGTACATTTATATGAATGTCACATGATCAGCAAAGGTAGGAATATATAGTACGCACAGAAAAAAATGAACTTATGATTTACGGTTTTGATGAGTAGACAGGCTAGATTATAGAAAGAAGAGAGTCATTTTGTAACCTAGAGCAAGAGGTAAATTTATAATTATAACTGCTGTAAAGATCAGAAGCTACTTCTTCGTATCTTTTTTCTTTCTTTTCTATTTTTTTACTTTTTTCCCTTTCTTGCACTTTGAGCTGTCTCTTTGATTTCTTTTTCCTTTTTTCCCCTTTATATTAGTTTGCATTTATTGTATTGTTTTAATCTTTCTTTTTAAAATCTTTAATAAAACTTATATATATAAATAAAAAGCACAGATGTGCTTCCAATCAGATGTTAAAAACCAACGAAGGCATGGCAAAGATCGCTAACCCACCTCTCAGGATTGTTGTGGAGAAAACAGGAGGCAGGAGCATTATATATACCCCCTTGAGTTGTACAAAATAAGGCAGGATATATTAACAACAATAGTAGTAGTAGTAACCAGAGATACTTGTAGATAACATTGGTTTGTTTTTTAAGATCAAATTTGGTTGTCATCTCTAATCTCCAGACCAGGCACGTATGAGTTGGGGCTCAGAGATGCAGAGGGAGATCTAACATTAAGTTTCTGTTTACTGTTGATGTAACTGTCACTATAGTTGTATCATTTTTTTGCAAACTGCACAGACTTGTTGCAAGTCAAGGGGGAAGGCAGATGAGAAGTGGCTTTCAGTCTCATCTAGCCGAGGAAAAAGAGGATGGGAAGAGAATTCTTGTAAACCAGCATTTCTCAACCTTGGCCACTTGAAGATGTGTGGACTTCAACTCCCAGAATTCCCCAGCCAGCCATGCTGGGAGTTCTGGGAGTTGAAGTCCACACATCTTCAAGTGGCCAAGGTTGAGAAACACTGTTGTAAACTGTTGAATTTTTTGATGGAAAAGCAAGTAATAAATATGTAAAATGCACAGCAAAGACTAGTGCGAGCAAGGCTGTTGTAATAACACTTATTTAGCATTTATGCAAAGCTTTAGCTCAAGTAACCCATTGATAAATATAAAGCAAATCAAGATCAGCTTCAGCTGGAGAACTTGGAGAAGGCTAACAAGGAGTATGAAATGATGGCAAAGTCTCCAAGTCTCTGCTCTTAACTGTTTGACTCCCACAGATCCTTTATCTTTCCCCTGATCATCCCATTAAGTTATGAATTGCTGGAGAATGGCATGTGTTTTCTCACCACAGCACAGCTATAGGATCGAGATAGCAACGCCTTTCCAAGTCCCACACAATCCGTTTTCTAAGCATTTCAGCTTGAGTCCTGCTTTCCCGGTCCTAAAAAGAAAGAAAGAAAGAGAGAGAGAGATTGGTGTAGTGGTTAAGGCACAAGGCTAGAAACCAGAAAACCATGGTTTCTAGTCTTGCGTTAGGCACAAAGCTGGTTGGATGATTTGGGGCCAGTCTCTCTCTCACTCAGCCCTGGGGAAAAAACGGCAAAGGAAAACTGCTTCTGAAAATCTTGCTTTGAAGACTACAGGGATTTGTCCAGGTAGTTGTCTGGACACTGACTTGAAGGCATGGAGGAGGAGGAGGAGGAGTGAGGAGGAGGAGTGGGGAGGAGAAGGAGAAGGAGAAGGAGAAGAAGAAGGAGGAGAGAACCCAGTCTGTTCAGGTCTAGAACTCAACAGATCAAGAAACTAGACTGCTCTGTAATAACAAACCAATACACTGACCAAGAATTACATTAGCAAGTTTGTTTTGTAGGTGGACCAGGGGAAAAAAAAATAACAGGGCACTGAAAAAGTAAAAAGAGGCACCAACTAGAGGCAGGGACAGTCCTCCTTCTGCAGGAGGAACAAAATACAGAATTGTAGGGAGCGACTGGTCTTGAAGAGAGCTTGCCATCGCCTAACATTGTCTCTGCATATTTTGCACGCTCGAACTCACAACGGGATGGGTAGCATGATCATCCCAAATCTATGTTCTTCCCTGGCTGCTAGAGAAAAAGGACTTTAGGGGAAAGGAAGCCATTGACTTGATCTAATATGGCAGTCCTCACAGGCTGAGGTATGTGGAAGCTGTGGCAACTGGGACATGGCTGATCCCAGACTCTCATCAGAATTGCCAATGGCGAAGAGTGCTGGGAATTGTAGTTGACCAACATCTGGAGGGCCACGGCTCCGTTCTAAGCAGTCTGGTTCTCCGGCTCTGGCATAATCACCTCTGGGGTATTCAGCTCTCCATCTTCCTCCTCAAAGGCACCGCCAACAATGAAAGCATCTGGGATGTTTTGTCCTCCAGGGGCTAAAATGTTGGCCACCGGCCACTTCTTAGGACGGGGTACGGGTTCTCTCTCACCGCCAAGTTTCAGGGTCCCGTTCTTGAACAGAAAGGGACATTCTTTCTGGAAGAGTCAAAAAGAAGCATTTCTTGAATTCGCATAGTTAAGTCACTCGTATACAATACGTCGTCAAAAAGCTAGCAGTTGTATTCTCACAACATGTTTAGCCATGATGTCAAACTCGGGTTAGTGTTTTGCTTTGCTTGGTGCTTGCACGGACCCCCCCAATTGGTTAGTTGATTATTCACTGAGTTATGCAAGATCAGAAAGTGAGTTAATTCATAACCAAGTTAAATGTCTTCTATGAACTCAGTTATCATATGGTACACAATGAAACCCCTTCATGGATCACTGCCTTGTCGTGGCGAAGGGGCTTGCGTAACTCAGTGAAGCCATGAGCTATACCGTGCAGGGCCACCCAAGACGGACAGGTCATGACAGAGAGTTCTGACAAAATGTGGTCCACTGGAGAAGGAAATGGCAACCCACTCCAGTATCCTTGCCAAGAAAACCCCATGGACAATGTTAAAAGGCTAAAAGATATGATGCCGGAAGATGAGCCCCTCAGGTCGGAAGGTGTCCAATATGCTACTGGGGAAGAGCGGAGGGCATTTCCAAGTAGCTCCAGAAAGAGTGAAGCGGCTGGGCCAAAGCCGAAAGGACGTTCAGCTGTGGATGTATCTGGAAGCGAAAAGAAGGTCCGATGCTGCAAAGAACAATATTGTATAGGTACCTGGAATGTAAGATCTATGAACCAAGGCAAGCTGGATGTGGTCAAACATGAGATGACAAGATTGAACGTCGACATCTTGGGAATCAGCGAACTGAAATGGACGGGAATGGGTGAATTTAATTCGGGTGACCATTATATCTACTACTGTGGGCAAGAAACCCTTAGAAGAAATGGAGTTGCACTCATAGTGAATAAGAGAGTGGGAAAGGCAGTAATGGGGTACAACCTCAAAAACGACAGAATGATCTCAGTGCATATCCAAGGCAAACCATTCAATATCACAGTCATCCAAGTCTATGCCCCAACCACTGATGCTGAAGAAGCTGAAGTTGACCGCTTCTATGAAGACCTACAACACCTTCTAGAACTAGCACCAAAAAAAGATGTCCTTTTCATCATAGGGGATTGGAATGCTAAAGTAGGAAGTCAAGGAGTAATCGGAATAACAGGCAAATTTGGCCTTGGAGTACAAAATGAAGCAGGGCAAAGGCTAATAGAGTTCTGTCAAGAGAACAAGCTAGTCATAGCAAACACTCTTTTCCAACAACACAAGAGACGACTCTACACATGGACATCACCAGATGGTCAATACCGAAACCAGATTGATTATATACTTTGCAGCCAAAGATGGAGAAGCTCTATACAGACAGCAAAAACAAGACCAGGAGCTGACTGTGGCTCAGATCATGAGCTTCTTACTGCAAAATTTAGGCTTAAATTGAAGAATGTAGGGAAAACCACTAGACCACTCAGGTATGACTTAGATCATATTCCTTGTGAGTACACAGTGAAGGTGATGAATAGATTTAGAGGATTAGATTTGGTAGACAGAGTGCCTGAAGAACTATGGACGGAGGTCCGTAACATTGTACAGGAGGCAGCAACTAAAACCATCCCAAAGAAAAAGAAATGCAAGAAAGCAAAATGGCTGTCTGATGAGGCTTTACAAATAGCTGTGGAAAGAAGGAATGCGAAAAGCAAGGGTGAAAGGGAAAGATATAAGCAGCTGAATGCAGATTTCCAGAGAATAGCCAGGAGAGATAAGAAGGCCTTCTTAAATGAACAATGCAAAGAAATTGAGGAAAACAATAGAATGGGGAAGACTAGAGATCTCTTCAAGAAAATTGGAGATATGAAAGGAACGTTTAGTGCAAAGATGGGCATGATAAAGGACAAAAAGGCAGGGACCTAACAGAAGCAGAAGAGATTAAGAAGAGGTGGCAAGAATACACAGAAGAACTATACAAGAAAGATCTTAATGTCCCTGATGTCCACGCTGGTGTGATCACTGACCTTGAGCCAGACATCCTAGAGAGTGAAGTCAAGTGGGCCTTAGGAAGCATTGCTAACAACAAAGCTAGTGGAGATGACAGGATTCCAGCTGAGTTATTTAAAATACTAAAAGATGATGGTGTTAAAGTGCTGCACTCAATATGCCAGCAAGTTTGGAAAACGCAACAGTGGCCACGGGATTGGAAAAGGTCAGTTTACGTTCCAATTCCAAAGAAGGGCAACGCCAAAGAATGCTCAAACTATCGCACAATTGCACTCATTTCACATGCTAGCAAGGTTATGCTCAAAATCCTACAAGCTAGGCTTCAGCAATATATGAACCGAGAACTACCGGATGTACAAGCTGGGTTTCAAAGAGGCAGAGGAACTAGAGATCAAATCGCCAACATTCGCTGGATCATGGAGAAAGCACGAGAGTTCCAGAAAAATATCTACTTCTGCTTCATTGACTATGCAAAAGCCTTTGATTGTGTGGATCACAACAAACTGTGGCAAATTCTTAAAGAGATGGGAATACCAGACCACCTTACCTGTCTCCTGAGAAATCTGTATGCGGGCCAAGAAGCAACAGTTAGAACCGGTCACGGAACAACCGATTGGTTCAAAATAGGGAAAGGTGTACGACAAGGCTGTATACTGTCACCCTGCTTATTTAACCTATATGCAGAGTACATCATGAGAAATGCCAGGCTGGAAGAATCACAAGCCGGAATTAAGATTGCAGGGAGAATCATCAACAACCTCAGATATGCGGACGATACCACCCTAATGGCAGAAAGTGAAGAAGAACTAAAGAGCCTCTTGATGAGGGTGAAAGAGGAGAGTGCAAAAGCTGGCTTGAAACTCAACATTAAAAAAACTAAGATCATGGCATCTGGACCCATCAATTCCTGGCAAATAGAAGGGGTAGAAATGGAAGCAGTAACAGACTTCATTTATTTGGGCTCCAAGATCACCGCAGACGGAGACTGCAGCCATGAAATTAAAAGACGCTTGCTCCTTGGGAGGAAAGCTATGGCAAGCCTAGATAGCATATTAAAAAGCAGAGACATCACCTTGCCGACAAAGATCCGCATAGTCAAAGCTATGGTTTTTCCAGTAGTAATGTATGGCTGTGAGAGCTGGACCATAAAAAAGGCCGAGCGCCGAAGAATTGATGCCTTTGAACTGTGGTGCTGGAGAAGACTCTTAAGAGTTCCCTGGACTGCTAGGAGGTCAAACCAGTCAATCTTAAAGGAAATCAACCCTGATTGCTCATTGGAAGGATCGATAATGAAGCTCAAGCTCAGATATTTTGGCCACCTAATGCAAAGAGAGATCTCTTTGGAGAAGACCCTGATGCTGGGAAAGATTGAAGGCAAAAGGAGAAGAGGACGGCAGAGGATGAGATGGTTAGATAGCATCACTGAAGCAATGAGCATGAAACTGAGCAAACTCAGGGAGGCAGTGAAGGACAGGAAGGCCTGGCGCAATATGGTTCATGGGGTCACGAAGAGTCGGACACGACTTAACGACTAAACAACAACAACAACACAATGAAAATAAATTGGACACAGTCCTATCTTGGAAAACATCCTCTAAAATAGTTACAGAAGGGGGACTAACTAAACCAACATTTATACAGGCTCTTTAATTTGCAAGGAGCTTTAATTGTTAATTATGTGAGGAAGGTTCCCATTTTTTTTTCTATTTTTACCAAGAAAAAGGAGAGACAGCTTACATGTAACAAAAGTTTACTACCACATGAGCAAATTTTCACATTGGTCCTACTTTGCCCTTCATGGACTCAGATTCTGAGTTCACACATCACAGAATAAGCCACAGTGCAGCTGGGTTCATGCTTTGTGTATCACTAATAGGCCAAGGTTTGCAAATTGTAATATCCGAGTCCACATGTTAAACCAAACCAAGCAAACCCTTGTTTTGATTTTAACACAATGTGTGAATCCAATTTTTGACTTCTTGTTGTTCTCCTAATTAGAATAAGTCAGTGGGGGCTGGAGGTCTTCAGAAATAATGATTTCTTCCTGATTCCTAGTCTAAGCTTGTCTCTTCCATACATTGCATGAAACCTGGATCTGGAGAACCACAGTTAACTCTGCCAATGTAGCCTCGTTTATAGACTCAGATGGGTCTCAGAAAAGAGGCTTTGGGAAGACCAGGTTAGTAACACAATGCATGATCAGCTGAGATCTGCTAATGGAATTATTCTTTAATGAATAAACTCAAAATCCAAATTCACAGAATAGTAGTAAAAGCCTCGCTTTAATATGGAGAAGTGAGATCTATCAGGCAGAGTTGGTGAAGGGTTAAAATCAGAACCTTGGAGCAACAGGGCTCAACTTTTGACATCTTTCAATAGCTGGATGTGGCTCCATTGGGACCTGTAGCAGACTACACTTTGAATATGCTGAAAAAGAAAAGCAGCATTTGCCAGACTGGAAGGTGAAGAAAACAGACTTGGAGAAAAGGAACAAAAGAATTTGGCATTTCAGCAGCTGACTCACCTCACCAACTGCTGGCACCTGAAAGCCAACCATGTAATTATATTGGGGCCCTGTGGGGATAAATGACTCAGGGACAGAATAGGCAACTTCCACAGTCACTCTCAAGAGATTGCCTTCGGACAGCTGCGCTGGAGACAATAGGCTCTCCTGGACAGATACTGAGACATCGATGGAACACTGCAAAATCAAAGCAAGCTTAAGATAGACATGCCCAAGACACAAACGTGGAAGAAGAAGAGAAGCACAATGAAGACAGTAAGCAGCTTGGAGGCTAAATCCTACAAGAAGTGGTTAGAGGAACTTGGTATGTTTAGCTTAAAGAAGAGAAGGCTAAGGGGAGACATGATAGCAGTCATCCCATACACGAAGGGATGCTGCAGGGCAGAGGGGGTGGACTTACTCTCCATAGCACTGAAAGATAAGACAAGAACCACTGGTGGAAGACTTACCTTGAGAGATCCAAATGTGAACTAAGGAGGAATTTCCTGACTGACAGCTATGGAGCAATGGAACAGCCTGCCTCCTGAAGTTGTAAGTGCTCCATCACTGGAGGTTTTCAGGAAAAGACTGGACAGCCATTTGTCCAGGATGGTCTGAGAATTCCTGCCTCCAAGGTCCCTTCCAACCCTAGGATTCTATGAAACTCAAATATGCTTTTATGCCAGTTTAAATGGAATTCTGGGAATCAGAGTTACTGAGAATTCCTTACTAAAGATTTTTACTCCAATCCCTTATAGAACTAAAACTTCCCAGTTTCTTTGAGAAGAGGAAATGATTGCTCATCCTATTATTTCTATCTACTATAGAGTAGAAATAATCTGTTGGAAACAACCCATCAGACAGGGCAACACTGTTGCATGGTACATAGTTAGACCATCAAGACACAACTGCAAATTTCCTGGACAGATACAGCCAACGGCAGCGGTTCTCAATTGCTCAGTCCCTGTAACGGAGAACTTGGGTCCCCCATATAGAAACAAAAGCTTACTTTTTTCTGAGAAGGACACAATTACATTTATAAGCACTCTGCTATACTACTTACCATTTAAAGACTTCATTCAAATTCCAACAGTCTACCCTCTATTCCACCTAAACTACTTCGAGTCCCCCCTGAGGTAGACATACCACTTAGAACTATTGATTTGTAGAACTTCTGTATACCATCCTCATGTCTGCCTTCTCCTATTCAGGCCAGCAAATGGGGAAAAACGGAATGGGAAGAAAGAGAAAGGCCACCAGTTCCAAAGAAGAATAAGGAATTGATGGGGACATAACTGTAAACTTTGGAAATCAATAAATGATATATGATTGTATACATCATAGAGAAATTCTATTCTTCCAAATTATGAGACTTAGAAACAGCATATTAATCAGTAGCTTACAAGGACAGAAGAACATAAGCCATGCTTTGCTAGTCCAGCAATCTGTTCTCACAGAGGCCCACCATCTTCCCAAGGAAGCTCACAAGCCTCCCAGCAGATAGCCTTCAGAGGCAGTCCCACTGCCATCAAGGCTGATAGCTACTGATCCCCATGATTTCCATGAAATTGGCCAACCTTCAGAAGATGCTGCTACCACATTGCATGGCAGCAAATTCCAAAGTTTAATTACACATTGTGTAAAATGTTGCGGGACATATCCTAGACAGTGTTTCTCAACCTTGGCAACTTTAAGACATGTGGACTTCAATTCCCAGAATTCCCCAGCCTGGCTGTCTGAAGAATTCTGGGAGTTGAAGTTCACACGTCTTAAAGTTGCCAAGGTTGAGAAATGCTGCCCTAAATCTCAAAATGAAATATTCCTGCATCTTACACCTAAAAAATAGTTTCTACTAATTCTTTAAGAATAAATATAATACATTAATTTCCTTAAACTGTAAGCCATCCCTGAGAAGTGAAGTCCTACACAAAGATTGCTGTTAAATAACTTAACTAAAGTGGGATTAGCACTAATTTGGAACTAAATTATATAAACATTATAATTTGGACATTCATATGAAAGCATGTCTCTTTTCTCTTGTTGTTGTTTTAATAAATACCTTGGTTTCTGGTCGGAGGGCCTCCAGAGGAGAACCAGGCAATGGATACAGGGGAAGCGTTGCATTAAATGTACACAATCCTGCAGAGAAAAGAGGGAGGGGAAGGGGGCAATCTGAGGCCATCAAAAAGAAAATTTTCTCTTTGGAAGAAAGAAAGAAAAAGAATTATCTAAATTCCTTTAAACGCTGGTGAAACACTTATCATTATCAAAGAGGTGCGTGTGAGAGAACATGCAGAACGACAGCAAGGACGTGTGGGCTGAAGATCTACACACATCTACACACTTTCAGCTCGGCAGGACTTTCTTTTGTGCAGTAACCCAAAGCATTGCCCTGTTGCAAGACTGACTCGGGCTTACTCTTTCACCCACCTTGCAGGAGAGGGAGGAGGTCTGCCACGGCCTGTCCGAGAGACACAACCTTCTCTTCTTTTTGCTTCTTCTCCTTTGGTAAGACTTCGATCACAGTGACTGGGAAAACCAAGCATAAAATCCAATACACAAGAAGCAGCAGCACTTTACGGTGGGTTTGCTTTTCAGAAGGAGCTGTAGCCCCTTTACCACTGACTTCCTCCTCTTGTTCACGCACTATGGCATGCCTTGATTTATTTTAACAATTGTTCACAGAATAAGCTACAAATGGTTCACTCATTTGCCTTACTGGGGTCTATTCAGGCTGACTGTAATGCTTGGATGCAAAGCACCTTTCACCTTAGTTTTATTCAGAGGCTGGTCACGGGACATAAAATGCTAGAGTCAGAGGGGGCAATGGAGGCTCCTGAGCCTTCTCAGTGCACAAATTCAAATTAAAGCATTCCTAACAACGGCCATCAAGCCTTCACTTGAACGCATCAGCAGCAACAGAAGTTTTTACCTCCTGCAAATGACTCGGCAAAACACAAAGGACCTATTCTTTCCCAGATGTTAAAGCTAAAAAGCAGAGGTAGTCTTACTCACATAACACAGGTTTATGGGCAAGATCGTCCAAACCGTGAAACCCATCAGGATGGCACTCAAAAGAGGTGGTGAAATTATACCTCACGTTTCCTTCTGCAGATGCATCCATTTTGGGGGAGTCACCCAGGAAGTAGCCATTGTACTCAATATGCACGTACGTAACTGGACTATCTCCTTTGATGCCTTTCTACAGGACAGACACCAGCAATAGTTAGCTCTTCCTCCAAACGGGACAAATTCTAGCATCACCCCCCAAAGCAAAACTGATTCTCCTTTTTTCCTACTTTCCTTGATCTTGAATTCTTCCCAGCACAACCCGTTTGGGCAAAATCTCAGAGCCATTAAATAAAACCTGCAAAAAGTTTGTTTGTTTTAATGAAAATGCTTCTTTCAAGTAATTTAAACATTTCTTCTTCCTCTAAGGCAGCAGACATCCCAAAATAAGTTACATAGGGGGCCCAGAAGAAAGTAACCTCAAAGCAAATAAATCCAGAAGCCAGTAACCAGCTTTTAAATACCTTGGAAAATAAAAGAGGAAATTAATATGTGGTTCAATTATTAGAGCATTATGCCCTTTTGTCATTCTAATTGAAAACATGAACATTCAGTGATGATCATTATACATCCAGAAGATCCACTGTGACGATCCTCAATCTGGGAATTCCAAGGTGAATTAAAAGGGGACATTTACCAAGTTGTGACCATCCAGCACAGTGATGCTGACTGTCTTGGGGGGTGGTGCATCAATGTGATGAAAGGAAGGTGAACCCGCCATGAGAGGGAAGGTTCCGTTGGTATCAACAGGTTAGCTATAAGCCTAACAAGAAGAGAAGAAAAGGAACAAATAATAATGAAGCCTTATTTATTTATCACTTGATTTTTCTCCAATGCTTTCTTATGTTCCCCAAAATCCTGCCAGGTAAATGAGGCTGAGGAAAGAGCAACTGGCAGAAAATCCTGCAAATGCTATTCAGTCCCAGATTCCCGGGCAAGATCTCCATGCTGGCAAAGGCTTTGGGGAGATGTGGTCCAACACATGGAGAGCACCACATTACCTACTTTCTCTGCAAGAGTCACACCCTGTAATCAACTATGACTTTCCAACCACGGTTTATCAGCCAAGCCACTACTGCTGGATCCATACACCATACTGTACTACCGTTTGCCTGACAGTAGCTTGGAATATTGTACGAATGGAGTCATTAAAGTTAGCGGTTCGTTCAATGTATTTATTTATTTCTTAGGTTTAGATGGCTGCCTAATGCGCAGGGTGACTCTGGGTGACTCACCATGAAAACAAGGAATTCGAAAAAAACTCGACACAAGAGAAGAAGCCTTAGGGCCACTGGGGTATGGCATGGTGGGCATCCAGCCAACCAACCTCGGTTAATGCAACAAACCACTGTTAAGCTGTAGCTTAACTAGGCTAATCACTTCCATCTCATTCTCAGCCTCTTCTAACTAAGCCAGGATCCTCTGCTCCCGAAATGCCCTACGAGGCTGGAATCGAGGCCCCCAATCCTGAAAGCAACAGCTCCCATCAAGCTGAGGTGGGGAGACCTTGCTTGTAGGTCCGCAGCAGGGGATTATGGTTGGATCTCCCCCCAGGGAAGCCCAACGGGTCCCCATGGTGCTTTGTTTCCTGTAGGCACTGGCGGGTCCCTGTAGGCACTGGCGAGACACTCCCCTACTCCAGCTTTACTCCGCCCCTACTCCAGCTTTACTCCGCCCCTACTCCAGCTTTACTTTGCCTTCACGCAAGGAGTCCAGAAAGGGGCACGGGGAGGGGGGCTGTAAGGGGGGCAGCCTCCACTGCCCCCTTCCTGCCTTACTGGAGGGCGAGGGGCGTCCGGGACGAGAGCTCGCATCCGCTGCACGCGATCGCCCGGCCCCCCAACTTACCAGCTGCGTCGTTTTCCGTTGTCATAGCGACGCCGCTGCGTCACCTTCGCCGCTCCTGACGCACCGCTCGCCCGAAGACAGGCGTGATCTCCGCGCGCCATTTTTATGGCGGGCAAGGAAGGGCGTGGCGGGCTGCTTTCCCACCGCCTCTTGCCTTGATTCCAAAGAGGTTCGCTCGTAGGCCTTGCAAGGAGGGGAGAGAGTCACTAAAGGTTCCCAATGGACCTTGCGGGGCAAGGGAAAAATCATAGGGGAAGCCTTTATGGAGTCGCACGAAATCATGTAAGGGGTTTGTACGACTACTTCTGCATAAATAAGATCCCCAAGCACCCTTCCCCTTCAGTGCTTTGCGAGGAGCTAGGGTGTGTCTTCCAGCTCACGTTGCCTATGTCGCATCGGACCCGGAAATGAATGCAATGCAAGCCACTCGTTTATCTTCCCTACCTCTATGAGGGAAGAAGAACTTGGTTTCGTTCTAGATTCGAGGCGAGTTTTCCCGTACAGTAATTCCAAGTGCGAGTTGCACGTGGTGCTTAACTATCCCGAGTTTCCTTTGGCCCTGGTTTCGCCAGTGTTTTTCAAACCTGGCCACTTTAAGAGGCGTGGACTTCAACTCCCAGAATTCCCCAACTTGGGGAATTCTGGGAGTTGAAGTCCACACCTCTTAAAGTGGCCAAGTTTGAAAAACACTGGTTTAGCAGTAGTGGTCCCCGAGGTCTGCAAAGTGAGGCTTAAGGCTTGGAATGCAAATTCTGCTAATTGCAGAAAAGCAGGCTTTAAGGCCATTGCGAACCAGGATGCAACGTGCCATGTTGAGTAATTTTGCACCTACACACCTACATTCCCTAGCCCTCATCACCCAGTTTTTTTTTCAGGGTGCCCAGTGTTGTGCAGTTAGAGGACTAAGTCCCCAAAAGAAGAGCATTCACTAAGAAAAAATGAATCTTTTTAGTTTGTTAGAAAAAGTTGATCTCTGGGGGAGATGGGTGGCATATAAATTTAATAAATAAATAGGAATGGGAAAGGTGGTTTGATAAACCATGATGGTCACAGACATGCCAGAAAGATATACACTGAAGCTTTGGTTAAGGGATGCTTTTGTAAAATGGCTTTAGCAAGATATCGGTGTCGAGTTAGGGTACCAGTCATAGGTGTGTCACTTAAAGCTCTTTGTGCTAATGGTGAAGGTAGTGCCTATAGCTGGCCAGTTTGGCATATTGTGGCTTATAAGCCACCAGCCCAACCAAAGAGCTTTTTGGCCCCAAGCATGCTCAGGCTATTCTGTGCAAGTGAGGATCTCAAAATTAGAGGCTATTTTAGAAGCCAACATAGTATTGCGTACCTCCCATGTAGGAGATATTTGAGGGTGAATGACATTGGAGGATGAGAACTGGGTTAGTCTATGACAGTGTTTCTCAACCTCAACAGCTTTAAGATGTGAGGACCTCAACTTCCAGAATTCTCCAGCCAGCTCTGCTGGCTGGAGAATTCTGGGAGTTGAAGTCCGCACATCTTAAAGCTGCTGAGGTTGAGAAACACTGCGCTAACTGGCTGGGGAATTCTGGGCGTTGAAGTCCACACATCTTCAAGCTGGCAAGTTTGAGAAACACTGCTCTAAGTTGGCTGGGGAATTCTGGGAGTTGAAGTCCACCCATCTTAAAGCTGCTGAGGTTGAGAAACCCTGATCTATGGGGACAAAATTCAGAAATCTGCCCACATGTTTTCCGACGAACACATTTGATTAGAAGGCATCGCCTTTTCTGAGCTGCAGCTTGTGAACGCTGATGCCTTTTAATGAGATGGGCTAGCCGGAAAAAGATGCTGCCAGATTCCTTCTGGGGTTGAATAAATCATAACACGAAATCATTTCTGGAAGGAAGAACGGCCGTATCTCACGAAAGCAACAGCGCTGAGCTCACTCTATTCATTTCACCAGGAATCTGGAGCCAAGAGTTAAACTCCTCCCAAAAAAATCTAGTAGGGAGTGGATTGTTACGCTGTAGAGATTAATACGGAATCATTCCAAGCTTTGGGAGTGTAGGAGTCCCCAATTCCTGGCCCATTGATTTCAATGGGCATAAAGGAGAGGGAGGGAGTGAAAGAAAGGAGTAAGAACTGGAGAAACAGAGGCTCCCAAATGAAGAACTTTGCCCCTACCTCTCAGCCTTGAAAGTCCCTGCTTCTGAGTCTTTTCCTAAAACTTTTAATTTTTTTAAAAAAATTCCTTCTGATTTCCTTTACAGTTATCATACTGACCTTTCTATCCTGTTAGTTTTATTGTACACCGCCCAGAGTTGGTTCAGAATCAAGTGCTGCCTAAACTGAATAAATTAAATTAAAGTAAATGTTTTCTTAGAAGTGGGGTGTGTGTGTGTCAAACATCTGGAGGCCAGGGACACCCCATAACAGTGAGAGGGCTCTGAGAGCCAGCAAAATGGGAGGCCCCACATCACCCCACTGGATGAGATGAGCAGGATTTGTGGGTTTTCTTTGTGGTTTTGTTAAAGTGCAATTTATCTATGACTTGGCTGGACTCTTTTCATTGCATTCCCCCTTCAAAACAGCAGGAACACAGGACCTCAGTTGTGAGTCAACACGCCCAGGGAGAAGTCCAAGATTGCCAACCCCACCTTAGAGGGAGGTCCATAAAGAACACCAGGTTTCTATGATGCTGTATTTATTTTTACCTACATCTGCACTACAGCGTACCAAGAGCCAGTCTGGTGTCGTGGTTAAGGCATCAGGCTAGAAACTGGGAGACCCTGAGTTCTAATCTTGCCTAGGCACAAAGTCAGCTGGGTGAACTTGGGCCAGTCCCTTTCTCTCAGCCCTGGGAAGGAGGCAAGGGCCAACCCCTTCTGAAAAACCTTGCCAGGAAAACTGCAGGGCCTTGTCCAGGCAATCTCCAAGAATTGGATACGATTAAATGGATTAAAAAAAACACACATCTGTACTACAGCATACTGGGTTAGATCAATGCTGATGCTCCTGTAATGTCCCCTGTCTTCCTCTAGGGGGCAGATGGACAATTGCAGTACAAAGATGATCTTCTGGTGGTTGGGAGGGAAGGTGAAGAGACGGTCCTCCTGCCCAAATAGTCTGAATCCTCCTCTCTCTTCCAGATCTGGGGCTGGCAGAGACCACATGAATGAGAGGCCTCCCATAACATTTCTCCACTGGGAAGGTGGGAGCAGCACCAGAAACTTCCAGAGTTTGTTCCCTGAGAAATCCAAGGAACAAAGACATCAAGCAGGTGAGTTTGTCTCCTGAACTTTAAATCTAACCTCTTCGGTTGTGCCTTGTTTGGCTATCCTTTTCACAAAGCTTGCTCTCCTAGTCTGGTGAGACAAGGACGAATATTTTTTGATTGTTATTAGCTTGCACAGTACTTGACTTTAAGCCGGGGGTTCCCAACCTTTTCTATGCCCCACACCCCTAGGAAATGTTGGATGAATGTTCGCACCCGCTACAGAAGTAATATCACCTTTGAAGATGAAGAAGTCTGATTTCTAATGCGGGTGAACAAATTGAACTTTGAAAAAATAAACTTTTAACACAGTGCATAAAATTGTCGCACCCCCTGAAATTCCATCTTGCACCCCAGATTGGGACCCCTGCTTTAAGCCATATGGGCAAAAAGTCTTCTGATGACAAAAAACTCTCCCACCGCTGTTGGCTTTGATCAATTTGCCAGTCCTGTGCCCCCCAACTATTTGAGCGTACTAGGAAAAGCAACAAGTGGGTTTTGAGATGCCTTAAAAACTGGCCCATTTATTTTTCAGTAAGTTTTTGTTCTGGCTGCGAGAAACAGATGGGGTATCCCCCCCCTTTTTTTTTTTGTTGAGAAAGTGTTCATCGGGGACAGATTCTGGTTTTTCTCCTGGGTGAATTGCTGCCTTCTTTTTAAAAAAAGAAAGATAGATGTCTATTTATGTGTTTATTCTGTTATGTGCCACACATTTTGCAGAGACTTCGCAAAGGCTCGCATCGTTTTGTAAACATGAACTGGAATGTTTGGAGGTGCGCAGTGGGACAGCTTGCGATGTGGTTGGCTTCTCTGTTACTCCATGCATTGTGTGAGCCCAACCCATAGGGTTGGTTTATTGTTCATACTGTAAACTATGGTCCCTTAATCCTGGGTTGGTGCATGTAGTGAATAGAGCAGATACGTCTGTGCAAGCTCAGTCTTAGAACAGATGCTATATCTTCACTGTAGTGTAGAGGTGAGCAAGAGACAGAGGACATTCTGATGGAAGATGAGCTTGGAAGACCTCCAGAAGTTGTGTTCTTTGAGTCTATTTCTTTTTCCCTGGCTCTGTTCCCCACCTCCAATCAACTCATCCAGGCTGATTGGCTGATCTGCGGGAGGCACAGGACTGGAATAGCATCGCTATCTCAACCATGTTGGCAGAGTTTGGCTTTTTTTTAACCATCTCGGTTCCTGGCAGTTGAATATGGCACCAATAGAAAAGAATATATGTAGCTCAGGGTTGAACTGTGGAGTCCTTGGGGTTCTCTGAGTTTGGGGTTCTCTGAGTTGGTTGTTTTCTTGCAGATGTTTTGTTACCCACTTAGGTAACATCTTCAGTTCATATTCAGTTGAATATGGCTCCCATCCCTCTTCTGCAAACCTGAACTCCTCTCATTTTTGCCCAAGTGAAACCTAAGAATTTTTGAAGAAGTAGGATAGAAGCAGTATTGATACTTTTGAACTTTGGTGTTGGAGAAGACTCCTGAGAGGACCATGAATAGCCAAGAAAACAATCAAATGGATCACCAAACAAGTCAACCCAGAGTTCTCACTTGAGACACAAATGACCAGCCTCTAATTATCTACTTTGGACATACTATGCAAAGACCCAACTCTCTGGAGAAGTCTATAATGCTGGGAAAGGTGGAAGGAAAGAGAAGAAGAGGATGACTAACAATAAGGTGGATTACAGCAGTGATGGGGCACCATTGGAAGACCTGAAGGACCAGATGGGGGGGCAGATCTATGTTGGCACTAAAAGTCAACACCAATTTGATGGCACATAATTAATCAAACATAAGAATTTAAGGAGAGCTCTGAACCTCTTTAATTCAGCTTTCAGTGTCCCACAGGGATCAACCAGATACCCTCTTCTGTTGTGGTTGCCCAACCTTCTGGCTTCCTAAAGTTCAGGTGATGTCTGTAGGCCCTGATAGCTCTTGCTTCTGTCCAGACCTCTTTTAAAAATTGCTTAAATCAGTGCTCTTTGATGATAGCAAATTCCAAAGTATAATTATGCATATGATAAAGAAATCCTTCTCTTTATTAGGCCCCGAATCTCCCTGAATTTAATTTTAATAGAAGACCCCAAGTTCTAATACTGTGAAAGAGCAAGGGAAAAAAAAGTCACTTTTCACTTTTACCATCCCATGCATGATTTTATAAACACTGATCCTATCTCCTCTTACTCCTCTTTGCTCCAAGCTCGAAATCCAAAGCTGTAGAAATCTTATCTGCTGGGACAGCTACTGTAGCTTTCTCAACCATTTGACAGCTTTTAATTCACCTTTTCAAGTCTTTTTTTTAAAAACCTATCTGTTTTTCTTCATTTCTCCTGAATTAACCATAATAGGTGGAATTTACAGAATGCTTTCAGCATTACCTTTCAATATTTCCTGAAAGGTTTTTTTTTTTCCCCCACCACCTGAAGGCATTCAGCAACTTCACTGAGCATTTTGTTCTGCATATTATTTTAAGTAAAAAGCTTCACACCATGAGCCTGAAAAGTGCAAATATCCCACGGGCACCGCATCTTTTTCGGACCCTAGGCGGCATCACTCAGGAATCTGGTCCCACTCCAGATCTCTTGACATTTTAAGAGGCCAACAGTGTTCCAATCTTGCGCAAGATGTCAGTGTTCTTCTGCAGAACCTCTTAAGAAATTTGCCCATCTCATTTTTTCAAAACGTTGTTTGAATTTCATGGGGAACTGTATTTGAATGTGTGGGGTGGGGGGTAACAGACATTCTGGCCTCCAGAGGTACTACGCAGCCAATCCCTGCCTCATAACCCCTTAACAGCAAGAGAATCCAAGCAAGCGATCTGAAAACCAGCCATCCTGGCATAGCTGAAGATCTGAAATTGGAGAGGGGAGTAGCTTTCTCTGATTGACTTTAGTTCTAATCATCTGAAGAAGTCTAAAAATATACCGAGTCTGGAAGTGTCACACATCAGATGGGATATCACTTGTTGAGGACTTCCTGCAGCTGGAAGGAGGCTTAGAAAAAATGCCTGCAGCTGAGCTCGGTGAAGGAACATCCCTGCCCATCACTCGGCCATGGCTAATTGGATATTAATTGAAGGAATTTCACTCTGTGCATGGGATAAACAGATGCGTTCCAGGCATATTGCCCCACTAACAAGCCTACCTATTAGACAGTCCTAGTTTCTCCCCCTACTCTCTGTTGACAGAAAGCAATCTTTTGCATTCTGATCACTTCTGCTGGGTAGCGTATCTTAAAGCCAGTGTTAAGCCTGTGAATTGCCTGGGTATGTCTCTCCTGAAATTCCACTGGTTCTTTAATAAAGCGAAGTGTTCCCTCCCCCCCCCCATATGCTAAAAACAAACTTCTTGTCATTGCCGTCTGCCTTATTATACCCACTGCAGCTAAAGCAAGAGAGATTTTGAGGGTGGTTTGTCTTCTGTGTTGGGCTATTGGTGAAGTGCTTAAGGGGTTTCATGACTGTAAAAGAAGATACACATTAAGTGTGAGCCTCGATGACAGATAGGGATTTGCTACCAAATGCAATTTTCCACTCTTCGCAGGTACATTGAAGAAGGGGGGAGCAACTTGTCAATTCCTTCAAGCCATGTCTTCGTGGCTTCTGAACAACACAACCAACGTTCAGGGGCAAAATGCTACTCCCTCCCTTTTGAAAGACCAACAAAGATCTAAAATGGTATATTAAACTTCTGGAAGGCTTAACCAATCTATTTTTTGTATAGTCTGCCCTGGAAACTTGGGGAAGGAGAAATCAGATATTTCTGCCCCGTACTGTCCAAGTGACACATCTTCAACACATCCTGGTCCCCACAAATTGGCCATGCCTGCCATAAGAATGTGGCATTCTGGTTGATCTGTTGTCTTGTTTGCTCAAATGCATTTCTCCTGTTTAATGAGGGACTAGCACTCCAGTTTTCCTCCTTCCTCCTTGTCTTCCTCCTTCTAATAAGAAACAGTTTCTCCTCCATGGAGAAACTGCTTCTTATTAGAAATATCTTATGAATTGAGTTGCATATCCCAGAATTGAATTCAGGCCCCAGTATGAATTCTATGGCCAGCCTCGATTCTGAGTCAGGTTGGGGCTGTCAACTGAGAGTGACTTGCAAAACAAGCTGACAGATCTTTGGCAAGAGAGTTGCTTGGACAATCACGCTATCAAATGAAGGTTTGTTGTGCTGGGGTCTAAGCTTTTTCTGGCTGACAGCCCGCCACAGACCTTATCCTACACCCATCGTCTCTCACATAAAGGATTGATTTAAGGGAGCAGGTGCAGAGGCAAGAGAGATGATGAAGGCTGTAAGCTGGGAGAAAAATGGAAGAAGTTCCCTGTAGCTGCAAATATACGTGCTGTGTCGGAGCAATCTGAAAGCAGGGGAGGGAAGAGTTTCCATTGAGGCATCAAATTAGGCTACCTTGAGCTGAGGGTTGCATTTGAAGCCACCCTCAGAAAAGTGGACCAGGACAAAGAAGGAAGTGGGCCCAGGAGAAAAACCGCATTTGAATTTAATATCCAAGAAAAAATGGTCAAGTTGATCACTCTTCCGTCTTATCCTTGTTTTACTGAATAAATCATAATGATACAGAGTTTGCATAACACACTAAACCATAATGTGGTTTGCTTAGAACATTTGGCTCAGATCAGTTCCTCATTAGTGGCTCACAGTGTCTCCATGATGTCATACAGCTTTGGCTGGCGTAATATTCAGCCAGTCCTCATGACTATTATTCTGGCACGGGGATGGTTAGATGATTTTAGAAGACAATATAAATCACTGCTCTGGAGTGGGAAGCAAGGGGGTGGTCAACGTGCTGCATGAGCACAGCCTTTGAGAGCTGAGAACACCTGGATGACTCCAGCTTGAAGGGAAGAAAGCTCATATTGATCAGAGAGAGTGGGAGATGTGCATATCTCCCACTCTCTGATAGTTGATTAAAAAAGACTAGATTGTTGTTTAATAGGGACAAAGGAATGAGACAAGGAGGAAGGAGGAAACAGTACATTCAGGGAACATAGCCAGGACATAAAACAATGATGGGAGAAGAGGAAACTGATCACTGTAATCTAGTCTATGGGGAGATCTTCCTATCACAGTCTGTAAAATGAGAGAAGCTATAGAGTAAAAATAGAATGGAGGGTAAAAATGCTCAAATAATCTGCCCCAACAAGACATTTCTGCCCTAGGTCCAGTGGAAGGTAAGATGTGAATCTTAGGCAAAATGAAAGCTTGTCTAGAACATTTTACTTTCCCTGCTGAGCACTTTATTTATTTACTACATGCACATCCCACCTCTTCCTAAGATGCCCCACATGCAAGTCTCTTCTAGTCTAATGAAACATTCTGGTCATTCTGTAACGTCATGCTAACCCAACAGATTTATTTCATTAATAGATGCCTAATGTAAGACCAACCACCTCTCAAGGAGAAGGTTGGAGATGATGTTGATCACTTCCCCTTTTGATAGGTGGATCCCAGTCTAGATCCTCCCACTTCTGCTAAAGATGTCTCACCGGAACAAAAAACGGGCTTCCAAAAGTGGACACTCTAGGAGCAATTCAACAGAGGCTCCAGTTCTCACCGGGCCGAAAATGGACTCATTGGGTTTCCAAGCGATGGAAAGTAATGTTCCTGGGTTGTCCCAAGTCATCCTTCAGAAACTCAACATGAAGAGTTATGATGAATACAGGTAAGATGGATTAGCAAACACAATGAGGGAAACATTGTTTGGGGGTGGGCAGAGGGGGTCTAAAATGGTCACTGTTTGATTTTTGCTAGGAAACTGCCATCCCCATTAGGTAGACCAGACCAGGAATCAACTCCACAGGAAGGCTAAAATTACTTTTATTGCAATTAGCTATAAGAACAGAACCTTCCATATCTGACTGTGCTGGACTTCCTCCCCCTTCTTGTACTTCAGTGAATCAGGGAAGTGTCTGCCTGATCCACTTCCAAATGTTATCTCACTGTTCTGGACTTTAAAAATATTTTAGCCCCTTTTGCCTAGGTAGCAGTTCCTGTATATCTCTGTCAAGGTCATCTTATTTATTTATTTATTAAACTTTTCAACCGCCCATCTCCCCCCAATGGGGGAACTCTGGGCGACTCACAACAAACATTAAAAACCTAAATATATATAAATACATAAAAATCAGTTAAAAACATTACTAACAAGGGGAAGGAGAGTCCAAGAAAAGAATAAAGATAATTATATTTATTATATCTTCCTTATTCTCTACCCAAACTGACTGCAGGAAGTCAAAAGGCAGGTTGACTAGCCAAAATCTTCAAGTGGCAAACCTGGGCCATGGGCAGCTGAGTCTAGCTGGGCTCATCCATTTCAGTAAATCCAGGTGTAACTATACAGTAGTTACATCATACACATTATCTAGTTCAGTGTTTCTCAACCTTGGCAACTTTAAGAGGTGTGGACTTCAACTCCCAGAATTCCCCAGCCAGCCCAACTTCCAGAAAAAGCTAGTAAGGGAAGGACAAAAATGACATTTGAGTTAACTTCATTCATATTAAAATCAAACATCAATAGTATGACTACTGGCCAGACATGCATTTAATGTTTTTTTCTATTCAATTGCATCAGAAGCAACACCTTTTAACAATCTTTGAAGGTCTCTTGGAGCCCCCCTCCAACTTATCAGGGCCACGGGTATTCTGGGACCTCAGGAACATTCCTCTGGCTTTATGTAGGATGGTTGTTCTTCAGCATTTTTTTGGCTTGGACTGCTTCCTTCTAGATCTGCACTGGAGGGCAAGACTCCCTGCACAGATTTTGGCATCCGATCCTACTTCGAGATGTTTCAGAAAATGGAAGACACGTTCAAATTCTGCGTCGAGTGCAAGAAACTTCCAGATTCGCTACCTGACCCTAAAAGCCTACGGCGCTGCAAAAGGTAAATCATGGACCTTTTTCCCTCCATCCGCCTTCAACACATTTTTCACCAGCAGAATCATTAATTAAATGAATTTATGCAAGACTGCAGTGAGAGCTTTGGAAAAACGAGTGCAAGTTTTGATTTTAGACATTGCTGTCAAGTTGCTAGTGCAGAAGTGAAGGCGTTTGATCCATCTGTTAGGATGACACCCTGGCTTTGTCTCAGGACCTCAAGACCACCCCCATGGTGCCCCACTCCTCCAATTTTCCCCACAACAACCCCTGAAGTAGGTGGGTTAGTTTGTACTGGACGTTTGGCTTGATCCAGCAATGTAACAATAGCCAACAGGTAACCACAGCCTTTTCTTTGCAGTCAGTGACAATGATTAAATTTTGGTAGTGGAAACTGCCTCATTGGGAGGGTCAACACAGAACAGGTGGTCGGAATAATAAAACGTAGCCAAAATAAATACAAGATGCATATTTCAAGCCTTATGTGTCTATTGCTAGGCAACCGTGTCTCTCCGCTAAAAGCAAAGATGTTTTAGAAAGGAAGGAGTAAGGTTGACACAATTGTTGGTCCCCGGCTCAAGATTGTCAGAAATCACATCTTCTTCTCTGGGAACATTCTCCCAGTTGATTTCTTGGCAATGAGGGACCATGCTATTTATAAAGTTCAGTGGCACTCGCTTCCTTTTGTCCCGAGCAGAACTCTTGGGTTTTGAAAATTAAATCAACAGAGCAGGCAGACTTCATTTAGCCTGATGGATTCTTTGGAGTGTCCCCCAAACCATAATTTGAAGACACCTTTTGACCAGCAGGCAAAACCTCACATGTACTGGGTGTGAATCATGTGGACACCTCCCCCCACAATAAAACGTTCCTGATGATGCCAGGCAAGATTAAAAAATGTAGAAGAAAGACAATGGCTAAGGGAGATGGGTGCAGTCAAAGAGATAACGAGATATCCTTGGAAGAACGAGGAGCCAGGATAGCGGATGTTCATCCTTAGAGTCATTAGAAGTCAAACACAGCACCTAACTTGCAAATCTAGGGTTTGTAAATTGTTGTCCTTCTGTTTCTAGATGTCAGAACATCTATTACTGTGGCCCCGATTGCCAACGGTTGAACTGGCCCATCCACAAAAAATTCTGCAAGAAGCTGAAGCTGGCAGCCCTTGACCGACTTATAGAATGGCTTGTGTTCACAGGTAGCCTGAGATTCATTTGGCTGTTGTCCATCTGAAGGGGTTTCAGAGGACACAGTTCTGTTTGAAGGCCTCCTCTATCAGAAAGGCTCCCCAGCAGGGGCCTGGGGGGAGGGGAAGGGTGTAAAAGAAAGTCAAGAAGGCAGCCACAACCATGTAGTTGAAGCAGCTGGGGAGGACTTCAATCATGTGGTTGCATTACTTCTTTGGCCTCCCTGTAGATGCTCCATGCACCGATCTAGAAGGTTGGACTTGATAGTCTCCACAACCTCTTTCAATTCTAGGAGTCTAAGATTCTGCTAAATTCTCATTGTCTCCCTATAGGTGACATCCCTTTCCTCACAAGACCCTGGACAAAAAATATCCAGGACCTGCAGGGCTGGGAAGACTGGTTCTTGATGCAGGAAAATCTGGATGAAAAGCTGAACGTGATCAAGACGGGGCATTATATGAGCATCCTCTGGGCCAATGTGGGCAAACCAAAGCCCAACGAGGAGGAGTTGACTGAGTCAATCAAGAGGGTGACCACAGACTTTGTCTCCCGGCCGGCCACCATTGGCTTTGGTTTGAGCATGTTCCATCTGGATCCCTATGCCAAACCACTCACAGTGCATGTAGTTGGAGCTTCTCACGTTGAGACTCTCAATGCTCGGGTGACAGATTATGATGAGCTGTCCCGGATGTTTCCAAAGCACCAGGGCATGGAGGTGGTAATGGTGGGGGTAGATGTGGTAGACGGACCCATCATGAGACCTCCGCTGGTGGCCTTTGGACCCCGGGAAAGGGTCTACCTGAGCAGCTACAAGGACCTTTACCACAACTTCTGGGAATCACAGGTGGAGAATCAGCAAGCGGCTCGACCAGATATTGTGGTTGGCTTTCATGCAGGTACGAAGGTTTGTTCCATTCTTCTTGGGTTCCTGGGTTGTCTAGCACCCTGAGATTCAATGCAGTGTAATGACTAGGACCGGGGAGGCCCAGGAGCCCAGCACACCTCAAGGACATTGTGATGGGAAAAGCTGGCCTAGGCAAAACCTCAGATCATGATCCTACACCCAGCTCAGGAAAGGTGATTCAAAGCTGGAAAAATGATGAGTGGTCAACCCAGAGCAGTGCGGCGTTTAGGGTGTGTGGCTAAACTTAGAGAGCTGGTGGCTTCCAGATGGGGAGTTTTTGCACTAGTCCTCAGAAAAGAATAGCTGCCTTCACATAGCATACTAAGCCACAGTTAACTGAACTTCACGTTACCCAGGGGTGCATGCTACTCATCACACCTGCTGGACTTGGATGACATGCTTGACTGGGCTAACATGGGGTGGAGACATTTGTGGTTCAGTGTTATGGGAATCCTTCCATGGTTTTAATACATAGTAGGCAGGAGTGTCTGCTTTGTGTCTGAAAGGCATTGTGGGAAGAGAGCTGTGTTAATCTACGGCAGTGTTTTTCAACCTAGGCAACTTTTAAGCTGTGTGGACTTCAACTCCCAGAATTCCCCAGCCAGCCATGCTGGCTGGGGAATTCTGGGAGTTGAAGTCCACAAATCTTCAAGTTGCCAAGGTTGAGGAGCACTGGTCTACAGTAACGCAAAATCAGGGGAAGTTTGGTGGCAGCTTTTCCAAAAAAGTTGCCCCCAGACTCCTGATTTTTTCCAGCCTGAAATGTATCCTAAAAGAACACAGTGCAAAAGGAAAAGGGTGTGTGTGAAAGAGAGAGAAAAGGGAGCAGCAGCAGCTTATATCCTGCAACGATCCCTTTAACACCATCAAACAACAACATCTGCCTATCCCAGGTCCTTGGGAAGGGCTTGATAGGTGGATAAAAATGCCAAATCCAGTCTAAACATCTGGCTGGCTGTGTGCACAACAGCAACAACAAGGAAAAAGGGTCTTCTTGGAATGACTTCACCAGAGTGTACCCCAAAGTTCTGGTTTTCCTCCTCTTTAGAGGTCAGTGGAAAAGGGAAAGAAACCCAGAAGCCTGAGATGTGCTTCTTCTGATGGAACATCAGCACTTCAGGGCCAGGATGTGCTCAGTGCACAGGCTTTATCTGCCAAGCATCAATCACCCAGCCCTGGGGATAGAATGACACTTGAACTGCCTGGTAAGCAAGCTGTTGAAAGATATATTGGCTACATTCACACATTGCCCAAAGCCTTATTATGAGTTGTGTTTGATTTTGGCTTAGTGCAAGATATGAGTCAGGCTAGTAGAAGCTTAGTCAGCTATTTGGGATGAAGCAAGCCATGGCTTGGCCAAAGGTGCAAACACAGGCAACATGCTTACCGTGATTTGTGGTCCTTCTCAGCTGTATCATCCGTTAATTGGTCTGATTCCCTTTTCAAAAGAGCTAAGCTTGCAGATATATTTAGCAACCCAGCAGTCTCAAAGTTCTCACAAGGTTGTTGTGATACCTCTTATTTTTGCATTTACGGACTCCTCGAAGGAGATGCAGCCTGTCAGCAACGTTTCACATAACGTGGCCTTTCAGCCTTTCACTAAAACATGCGAGAGAGATCCTGCCATAGTCCCGGCCAACAATGTGAGATATGCAACAGGCGCTCTCCCCAAGAGAAATTCTTGGGTTCCAGTCAGTTTCAGCAGAACATCTGGTGGACCTCAACTCAACCCGAAGTGACAGATTTGGTCCCACTGCCTTGTTCCGCTTCCATCAGCTGTTTGCTGCCCATCAGCACGGTGGGATTAAGGCAAAATGGGTAGGATTAAGCTGGATGTTATAATCTCTGACATACGGATGTGGTTAATCAGCTTGCTAACAGAGTAGTCACTAACTGGTGAAGGCAAGGACAGCTGCACATGCTATTAAGCTCAGGTGGAACTCAGTTGTCTCAAGAGGGCTGGTTTGCCCGTGGCTGGAAAGTAACTGGGGTCTTGTAATGGGGACAGTCCTGGCTACTTCCCAGCTCTTCAACCAGACTTCAATCCATGAAGTGTGTTTGGTTTGCTGGCTGACTGGCTGCGGAAGCCACCTGTGATTCCCGTTGGTTGTGGAGTTGCTTTTCCGAGCTTCGTGCTCTGTAAGATAGGGAGATTTCAACTTCTGTAGTCCTCTGCAAGTTGAAGGCCTAGGCGTTGGGTAGAGTTGCTCATGGATGTCTGATAGAAACCACAAGGATGCCACATGCAACCACTGTTTATGCGATGATATCATGATGTGCATGACATCGCTTGCCCCTCCCCCTGCAGATGTCATGGTTAAAGTCCAGACATCTGGAAAGGAAGAGATGGGGGAAAGCTGGTCCAGATAGCTTGGCCCAGCTTGCATGGCAAATGTGTTGAGTTACAACCCTTTGCATCCCCAGGTGCAATGGCCATGCTAGTTGAGGATAATCATAACTGGCCAGAGTCATGCATTTGAGATGGGCAGCTCTATAAAATGAATGAATGGATGATCTGGAGGGCACTAGGTTGGGGAAGCCACATCTAGAGATACCATTCTTGTTCAAATCCCTGTCCAGCCATTAGAAGCAATGAAATGGGGCAGCTGGCTTGTTTCTTCTAATGATGGCCTCTCACTTAAACCTCTTGGAAAGAGGAATACCAAGATTCAGGGATGATAGGTGCAGCAAAGGCGGCTTTATGACTCCATGTTCAGAGGCAGCATACCTCTGAATGATGGTTTCTACAGAACAATAGCAGGGGGAGACAGCTATGAACTGTTGGTTTTTGAGTGCAAGGAACAGATGCTGTGACCTGGGGACCTTGATGCCTAGTGGGGTGGGGTATGTGTGTGAGAGGAGACTCTGGCAAAGTTCACAGTAAGTGTGGGGGAAGGTTCACTTCCCCACATGTCAGTGGTCCAAAATTGATGGTCAGTGGTCCAAACAGATTTGAGCCCAGAGATCCAAGTCAGGCTATATAAGGTTGCCAGGAAAACAGACCAGGAGCGGCTGCCTCCTTCCAAGAAATTCCATGACAGAGCATTGGTTTCTCAGGGCTGATGGTGACCCCCTCTTTGAGCCTTTCCCTGCTCAATCTGCCCATCTGAACCACTGGAGCCATTCCTAACACACCTTGCCAAGCCCTGAAAGGTGACCTGGTTAATTTCAGTCATTCTGCAGAGCGTCTCTGCCTGTCTTGAATTCTCTGGCACAGCAAAGAGGTTTCTTTCCAGGAACAAGGTGTACCCTTGATCATCATCTCTTTCTGTAACATTCCATTGCTATTAAGTTATTAAGTACTCCAGGCAGCAGAAGGCCTTTCTAAATATACAACGGCCTTGCCACATCCCTCAAACTTCCAGAATGCCAGGGAGGGTTTAGCAAGCTGGGGCCAAGTTTTCCATCTGCTCAGCCCAGCGATGTCTGGACCCTGCGCTTAGAGCTCACCATCAGCCACACTTCCCAGCTATAATGTGCAAGGGCGTTCCAACAGCTGTACAAACAGCTAGATTTTCACTATTCCCCTGGGTAGGTTCCAGACATTGTTGCCTTCAGAACCAGGCTGAGATTTAAATGCGCAATGGACAGAAGCTCCTTTTACTTTTCAGAGGCAGCAAGGGAGAGATTCCAGTCTCGTAAGGTATGGAACACGAGGCTGGTATTTTCCTCTGGCAAAAGGGGAGGAATCTTACTGCAAGCAATTTTTTCCTATCCTGTCACCAGGCTGATTTTCAGTGGTGGGCATATATGGAGAATCCAGTTCAATGTTCATCTGTGTCCTTGTCTCAGGTTCAGACTGGCAAAGAACAAATAAGGTGATAAAAACGTTCCTGTAGTGCAGTGTTTCTCAACGTTGGCAACTTTAAGAAGTGTGGACTTCCACTCCCAGAAGTCCCCAGTCAGCATACTGGTTGGGGAATTCTGGGAGTGGAAGTCCACACCTCTTAAAGTTGCCAATGTTGAGAAACACTGCTGTAACGTGATGGAATATTTGGCAGAACCTAAGAACATGGAGGAGGAGGAGGAGGAGGAGGAGGAGGAGGAAAGATCATTACAGAAAATATTCCTGGGTCCAGGGGATGAGGGAAGCATGAGAAATTGACTCTAAGGAACTCTGCCTTAATTGTTGATCTGGAGAATTGCTTTGGCAAGCTTTTAAAATTCCATCACATTACTATAAGGCTCTGTCTAGAAATCCAAGTAGTTCTTGTTTTATGACTTAGCCAGTCTGGCAGGGCTTAACAGGAACACAATAAATAACATCAAGAAGCGATGATGGTCTATCTCAGTGTTTTTCAAACTTGGCAACTTTAAGATGTGTGGAGTTCAACTCCCAGAATTCCCCAGCCAGCATGCATTCATTACTCCAAGCATACTGGCTGGGGGATTCTGGGAATTGAACTCCACAGATTCTTAATGTTGCCAAGTTTGAAAAACACTGTGTATCTGAACATTCTCCCACAGAGTAATTCCACGTGGACGTTGGGTTATCTTGGGAAGGAACATTTTCCTTGACATTCTAGTGTTCTAGGTGAAAGAAAGACATTTTCCGCATCAGCCTAAGGGTCAACCCACTGTGTGCATTTCCCACTAGGATGGTTCAGCTGCTGATGCTCTGAGAAAATATATTGCCTTACAACTATGTCAAGGTTTTAAACCCATTTGTTCTTGCCACGCCACAAACTATGATTGAAGGTGATGTAAAAGCTGAGCTGATAGAAAGGATAATCTGGTCCCCCCTACCTGTGAAAGGAGAGAACAAAAGCTTGTCATGGCTTGACTGGGCCAGGAAGGGACTGCAAACTTTCCACCTGAATGTGCTCTGCACTGTATTTATAACATTGTATAAGCTGCCCTGGGAAGAAATTTGGAAGGATCGAACAGAAGTCTGGAAAATAAGTATACAAATTAATTCCAGGAACCATAAGTTTGGTCTAGTGGTGAAGGCACCAAGCTGGAAAGCAGGAGACGGTGAGTTCTAGTCCCACTTTAGGCATGGAAGCCGTCTGGGGCAGTCCCTCTCTCTCAGCCCAACTCACCTCACAGGGTTGTTGTGGGGAAAATAGGAGGAGGAAGGAGTAATAGGTATGTTCGCCACCTTGAGTTATTTATAAAAATAAGAAAGGTGGGATAAAAAATCCAAAAAAACAGAAATGCTTTCCTGATCTAGCATCCTTTAGGTGTGTAGAACTTCAGTGTCCATAATTCTTAGCCAGCCTAGCTCTCCCATCTACAGGACTTTAGAGAAGAGACCCATTCCTTGTCTCCTTTCCTTCGCAGGGTTCCACGCCTGCCCTGATCTGATGGTAAGCTGGCTTCCCACATTGTTGCTTCTCCGAGACTACAAGATCCCTTCTTTATTCACTATGTACAGGTAAAGTTCTCCTTCCAGTTCATGACTGGTTATGATTCCCACAGAATCTGAGTTTTGGGCCCATTCAGATGGGACGTATTCATGTTTGTATCCCATGGGTGATTAAAAACCCCAAAAAAGCAGATACATCCATACCCCACCTATACTGATTTTTTAGAAAATCATACTCATTACCAGGACTTAGCCTACACATGACTCTTGGACCCTGGGAAGAAAAAGGGGAAGGAGCATGTGAAAAAAGAATCCTCTTCTTAATTCAGGCATACAGCATTTTTCATTTTCTGATCCCTTCTTGTTGAGAGCAAGGAAGGTGACCTTGGTTGAGATAGATGAGATCCATTACCAAAGTGATGACAGGGAAAACACAAGTCCAAAACAAGCAGAAAATATGTGGAAAAGGCTCAGACACCTCCCTAATTCACATGAGCATAAAAGGGGGAGGAGGTCCAATACAATCGGACTTGCAAAACTCTGTTATTACAGCCAATGACGATCAAAGTAGGCTTAGCCTTCCTATGGAGTTGATTCCTGGGCTGGTCTACCTGTTGGGGCTGACACTTTCAGATGGATGGCATTACAATTCCTCATCACCTCCAGGCTGCTAATCTCATGGCTCCTTATTGATGAAGAAAGATTTACTGCCTCTCCCTGAAACCCAGGGTTATGATCCAACCATTTGTAAGTCCAAAGCAAGCCAGAACAAAACAGCCTCCTTTTTCTGATCTTTGAGGGGCACCGTGATTGAACCAGAAGAAACTCATACCTTGTTTCACACAGGAGAAGTGCAGGGCAGCTGTCTTCTCTGGTAAAGCAGCACTTGCAGAATCCATGAGCTTCTGAAGCTGATGGATCAGACTGTAACAGTGTTTCTCAACCTTGGCAGCTTGAAGATGTGTGGACTTCAACTCCTAGAATTCCCCAGCCAGCCATGCTGGCTGGGGAATTCTGGGAGTTGAAGTCCACACATCTTCAAGTTGCCAAGGTTGAGAAACACTGGACTATAGGATTCATATAAGAGATTGTCTTCTCAGACTTGCATGGATTCTGTGGGCTATAGGGTCTTTCTTTTCACCTATTCCCTGGTTATTGTTTTTTGAGCCTTGGATCTTCTGCATGAAAATTATGTTCTGTGCTATAGGATTGTGGGCAGAGCTACAACCACTGTAGAGTAACAACTAGTGAAGAAATAGTGGTAACCTTTGATTGTGCTACAGGGCTCAGGGCTAATCCCAGAATGGAACTGGAACAGTTTGCCAGTCTAGTAACTAATTCTTCCCTTGTTTCTTTATTTTAGTGAACAGGAGCTGAAACAATCCCTCAGAATCTTGATGGAGCTGGAGATGCAGATCACAGGCTGTGGGGCCAACCCCTTCACCTCCCTCAAACCGGAGCAGGCCCATTCAAACCCTAACAAGCCACCCGTCTACTCCAACTCCCACTACCTGATGTTCCACGGGCTAGCTGGTCCTCCAGAGGAACATGACATAGGAGAACTGGATGGGGAAGAGGAAGAGAGAAGTTAAATCCCAGCAAGCTTAGAACTATAGAACCTAACTAGCAATGGTGTCTTCATATCTTTCAATTTGTCATGCAACAAATTAAGATCTCAGGAATACAGGCATCTGGGTATGGGGCATGCTGATATTGAAGGCTGCCTTTGTTCGTGCAACAAAAGGTCCAAGCTGATTATTAGTCTAGTCTAGTCCTATCAGGTTTGTAGTCAAAGCATGTTGACTCCCATGGTCCTGTGTATCCTCCTCCCAATTTAGCATATGTAAATCAGCTGTCCCCTAACTTGGGGTCTTCCAGATGTGTTGGAGCTAGAAGTTCCAAAATTCCCAGCCAAAGGCAATGCTAGCTTGGAATTCTGGGAGCTAGTATTTCTAACGTATTTGGAGGACTCCAGGTTGGAAACGAGGGCCAGTTTGATTAGTGGTTAAAGGCATGGATTGGAAGCCAGGAGACTGAATTCTAGACCTCTCTTAGGCGTGAAAGCCAACTGAGTGATTTTGGCCCAGGCATTCTCTCTCAGTCCTAGGAAGGATCCAATGGCAAACCTGGGCCATGTAAAAATTTAACAAAATAAAATAAACCACTTCTGAAAATGTTGTCCAGAAAACCACATAGACTTGTCCACGGAGTCCCCAGGAGTCAAGTCTGATTCAAGGGCACGAAATAAAAATTAAAGAAAGGGCGATTCCAGGAGAGCACCTGAAAATGGTTGAAGTAGTATTGCCCACGTGTTGATCCACGTGAAAATGTTTTCAGAACTTAGACAAGAGAGTCTCCATTAAAGGGTTTTTCTCATATGGAGTTGTAAACACTTGCAGGGACATAGCCTGTGTGTGCATGTAGATACAAGGGTGGCTCCATCTTCTTTACAGCCAATCAATGTTAGTTAGGCATGTTCATTGGTGGCCGAGATGCCAACAAGAGAGTTCAAAATGGTGGCTGGGCTATTTCTCCTGTTCTTTCTCTCCAGCTCTTTTTCCAGCAAAGTTGGAAAACTTGGATAACTGACTTGATTTTTGATTTTCCCGTAATAAAGCTTCCTGGGTGAAGTGAATTTAACCCGGTGTGAAATTGGATTTTACAGAAGTTAAATCTACCTGCCTCTGAGTTAATAGATTGGGTCAACGAAATCCATTTTGGAGTCCCCGCAACAGATCATCGACCACCTTGACCCAGTAAGCTATGTTGTGAGAACAGGACTCAAGCACATGAAAACAACTGTACGATACAGTCAATAGAAAGGATAAGATTGGAGAATTATTGGAAGCCTTTTTAAAAATTCCTTGCACGTAGTAGCTGAGCCAGTTCTTGTTCGTGGCTGACTTTATCTCAAGGACATTACCTGAGCATCACTAAATCCCTGGATTTAATTAGAATTAAATGATACTTTAATAAGATGAGCATTTAAAATTCCTTTCAGTCAGTGGAACGATTTTAGTCTGACATAGAATAATTTTTTAAAAAAAATGCACAAGGTATTAGGAAAATAAAACTTCTTCCTAGCCTTTGAACTTGGGATTTATGTTTTTCTATACCGGACCTAAATTGCATGAGTCCAATACATGGAAAGGAGGAAAATCAGGAGAGCCGTGGTAAATTCTGAGTATCCAGAGGAGAATAACCTTTTGATGGCTGGATGCTGGCTTTCAAATTATTTTTTAAAGCCCAAAATAGTGTCGTCATGGCATTACAAGAGGGGTCAAGCTGAATTTACTAATCTTCTCCCCCTTCTCAGAAGCTTAATGTCTCTATTTCCTCTACTTTTTAACCAAAACCCAGCAGGAACTTGTTCTTCTTTTGTGCATTCAAAATGGGGTGTGTGTGTGTGTGTAACAAATAATGGGCAGAGTTTCAAACTTAGCATCTAACTGGATCCCCCCACTTTTCATTTTCCAGGAATGCCTACAGGGCCCAGTGGAAGCAAGAAGCAATTTTGTAAATAAAGATGACACTAAAGGACAATGCTATGCTGGACCCACTTCCTATTTAACTAATTAAATTCCTATTTAATTAAATCCTAATTAAAATAATCATTAAAAGAATGCCTGGAGAGCATATTTGTGCATGCACTGGAGCTCATGGTCGCTATATTTCTTAACCCCAAATTAAAAGAGCTACGCTGCTAGAGAAGATATGTTCTTCTCCTCAAGAGCAGCATAGACAAGCAAATAGTTCTGCAAATTCCAGGTCTTACTTACAAACCTCTAAGGCAGTGTTTCTCAACTTTGGCAGCTTGAAGATGCATGGACAAGGCTGGCTGGGGGATTCTGGGAGGTGAAGTCCACACATCTTCAAGCTGCCAAGGTTGAGAAACACTGCTTTAAGGATTCACAGATGTTGCTCATCTGTCCTTGGCATGCAAAAACATGCCCAGAGGGTCTTTGTCCCCTGCCTGTTCTCTCACTGATCAGTTCTATATAATCCTGCATTTCAATGACCACCATGAGCCTTGGGTCCACAAGTTTCCAGAATTTTAGCTTTGGACTGAATTGCTTTCAAGATTCAAAATCAAGATGTACAATAGCCACTGGGATGTAGTTATGGGTTAGCAGCTAGATTAGGGAAGCCCAGATCAAAAGCTCCACTTGGCCATGCCATTCCCAGGGGCTGACAGTGACCTCCTCTCACATCATACAATGTGCTAAGTAATAATCAGCTGTTTACAAACCATTTGCTAGATTTGTACCTTGGGCTAAGCGAAAGAAAACCACATTATGGCTCTGCAGGATGATCTCACCACTTTTTGTGAGTTCTGAAGATTAATGGGGAGAAGCTAGTGACACTGTTGTAAATGAAGGGAGGAGAGAAATCAAGCCATGCTTGCTAATGCCATGTGTCCACCCCAAGTGTGCCAAACCAATTCAACAATCATAGGAAAGCTTTCCATAAGAAGCGGCCTTTATCGCTCCAATTAAAAAACAAAAGCAAAACCATACAGTACTGCTGTATCACAATCACAAATCACAAAATATTTACAGGATTCTTTTCCTACTTCTCTTCTCTCCTTCCAAGGAGAAATACAAGTTCATTCTTAGCCAAGTCTTAGAGTAGAGGCTACCAAGTGGTCATAAGAACAGTCTCTTGATTCTTCTGTGCCGGTATTTGGATTCTTCAAAGACTTGGAAGTATACAGTTTTAAGAGGATTGGACATTTCCACCCCCAAAACTGTACATAAGACAATTGAGATGGGGTTATTGGTGTAGCATCCCCATAAGGCCAATGAAACAGGTCTATACAACCCATAATGCCTCCAACATATATTATAGCAGACACAGACCTCAACTTTGCCTTCCTCCTGGTTGGACAATGGCCAGTGGAATCCAGAAACATACACAAGAACAACTTCAGCCACCAAGTTCTTGTTTCTCTATTGTGGAATACTCAGTTGTGCAAACTTTCATCTGAATGTCTTCTTGTGCTGCTTGCCTCTAGAATCCACCCATATTTTTGTGGGCTGAAGATACAACTTGTCCACTGGCGTACAGGGGAGGGGAGAGAGGAAGAGAACACCAATCCACCAACATAAGCATGGAATCAACGCTTGAGCAGAGGAAGGGGAGACAGGGCTGTTCCTGCACAACAGTGCAAATACAAATTGTGTTTGTACAAAGACTAGAAAGGCTTATGTCCATGGAATTGGCAACACCACTCAGCAGAGGCCCCTTTCCCAGTAGAAGCAGTTAATGATGGTGGAAAAGTTGGCCAGAAGGCAGTACACCTTGGTCCCAGGAATGGATCTCGAGAAGGTATCTTTGCTGTCGCGGCTATGGAAAGATCCCCAGCCGTAGAGAGAAGAGGCCATTGGTTGCCATGGGAATAAAGCTGATGGTTCAAAGTGCCAAAGACTCAAGAGGATGCATTTATAGGCCTGTATGGTGTTTGATGGGGTATCCAATAGACCCGAGAGAATCCCACAAATTTAAGACACCTTAGTTGAAGATCTGGCTGTTAGGATTCTCATCCATCTGAGAGCTGCTAGTTAGCAAGGAATGACTTGAGTTCAGGCTGCAGAATGACCGGGAGGAATCCTGTTTGTACTGCATTCTGCATCGTTCTGGGACTAGATGCAAGTTGCATGTCCAGTTGCATTCTTAGGCCATCTATGGCCATTCTCCAGACTTCCAGACTGGTTTTTCTGAATTCTCCCTGGAGATGCTAGGCTAGGAATGAAAAGAGGCACTTCCCAGGTCTTCCAAAATACCTGCCAAGTCCCAACTTCCAAAGCAAGTAACTGGATGGGCCCTGCAGAAGTTTGGGGTTTCAACTCCCATCAGCTTCAGCCAAAGGTAATGAATTGTATCTTGTAGTCCACAATATCTGGAGAACATTAGTTGCCTATTCCTGCTCTGAAATAATACAGCAATATTGCCAATACTACTTTGCAAACTCTGCTCCCCTAAGGACCAGAAACGTGTCTTTAAGCAACCAGATTGGTCAACGGGTTTCAGATGTTCAGTGCAATTCTTTTACCTGTGGCAGTTATCAGCAGATGGCAATATACAGCTGACCAGCATGCAAAGCAAGCTTAATGTATGCTTTTACCTGCTTTAAACAGCAGGAAAGCATTTAGCCAAGTAGCTTGCCAGTATACAATTAGCAAAGAAAGGCAAAAATGCCTTTCAACTTTGCTTTAAAACGGAGACATACCAAATGTAAATTGTTGGGGCCCACAATTTAGGTAAGACTGAAGAAGTGGTGACTGGGGTCACCCATCTTCCTTTGATGCCCCCCTTTTCTCTGACAATTTCCTGTTTTTCTTGCAAACCGTAGACTTCGAGAATGAGGCAGGGCACTCTTCCTAGAGGTCTCAACCAACCTCTCTTGAGCCCAGGGTGTGAAATTCAGTTGAAGAACTCCCCTGCTTAAGAGAACAATTTGACTTTGGTTGGTGCAAGAAGACTCAACTCTGAAATACATAAGACTGTTTAACAGAGCTTTCAGCGTCTGGATTATTTGTGCTCTATTTGTGGATATAACCCATGTGTGTACACGCACACGCACAATTTAACAACTGCCTTTCCTTTCCTCAAAGGATGCTAGAAATTGTGGTTTAATTAGGTCCTCGGGATTCCTTTTCAGCCTGCCCTCATCACAGAGCTGCTATTTCCAGGATGGTTTTTTGACATGGAATTTATATTGAACAGCTTTTCATCTGCAACCAGGCCATGCCCAACGCCTGTCCCCACAGAGGCAGGAGACTCCAAACTCAAGATGGTTGAGCCCATGTAGGCTAGAAGGTCAAGCTATGGATCAGGCATGCCCCCCTGAAACCCTTTTGACCCAAGGCAGCAAAGACAGGACCAGGAATTGGATAGTGGAGGAACTGGGAACAGATCAGAAGGCTTAAAGATGCTCCCAAGATCTGGGGATCTCCCAAGATCTCCCAAGGTGGCATATCAGCTGGAGTTCCCTCTGCTGCCTAATAAATGAGCACTGCTGGGTTCAAGGCAAAGCCTGGATGGTAAGGAAATATTTAGAAAAACAAGGGCATCAGAGACCCCACATCCCCTTCTGTGGAAATGAATTAGGGAGCTCCTTTGTGCAGGTGGGGACAGGGGCTCTGAGCACGAGGCAGCTGTTACTCCAGGTTGGAACGTTCCCGCAGCACTGGCAGCGAGAGCATTTCTGGAGCTGATTTTTTCCGTTGGCGGTCCTTGGGAACGCTGAGGAACTCAGGGGCTTCACCACTCAGGGGTGTGGAGGGGGCACTGGAAGGGGCACTCTGAGTGCTGGGGGGCAGGCACACTTCACTGATGGAGATGGTAGGCGTCATGATGCCCACAATTTCATTGGTGGCCTCCTGAGTCTCCTTCTCATATAAGCGGACCTCATCCATCGTCATGCCTGTGGAGAGGAAGCACAGAAGAGGACATGGTGAGGAGAGATGCACCACCGTAGGCCTGGAGAAGATGACCCTGCCAGAGATGGCCCCAGAGCTTGGTGGCCTGAGACAAAGAACATAAATGGCACCCACTCTACCCTCTTCCAACACATCTGAGTGGATCAAAGTCACAGTTGAAGCATGAGAGCTGGTTCTCCCAGGGCCAAAGAAAAGAGACCAAATTCAGACTGGTCTATCACCAAACCAAGAGTCAAGGAAACCATTCAACCCCTCAAAAAAGAATGGGATCAACTCTATTACATCATGGAAGTGGGAGAAGGAGGTACAAGAATATAAATCTGGATTTCACTATAAATAGGGTATGCATTTGAATAGCACCTCATTAAAAAAAAAATTCCAATCTGTCCTAAGATGTTATTAATGATGCAAAGAAGCCATGACATCTAACCATTTGACTGAGACAAAATTGAGTATTTTTTGAGGTCTGTATTCTTTTGAACTACAGTACATACCTATTACGTGGAAACTGATGGCTGGAGGACAAAAATAAGTTTTCTGCACTCTTCATATTGCTAAGAGCCTTTGGCATTGGAGAAATAAATGAATGGCCCCAGTTGCTCTGCAGATTGAAGATTTGATGTTACATGTGACTTAGAAACAAGTTGCTCACAAAAGTGGATGATGTATGTACAATTACGGCGAAAGACAGTAATCTTCTGTTGAAACTCATCTTCTTTTCCCCGGAGGGGTTTATGCCAAAAATGCTTATTTTATGTTGCCGCATTTTCAATGATATTTTTGCATTTTACGCTGTAAGCAATCTACAGAATAACCTTGCTAGGCTGCTTAATATAATACATGAAATCTCATGTATAACAGGATATATTAAATGTATTATTCAGCACATAAGGTATAATCATGTAATGCTCTGAATGATTGGTGATGCTATTCCGCCTATCCTCTGCTACCACGCTCCTTTGTCATTTTTAACAATGAAAATGTGGGAGATAACTCTTATGAACCGTAATAAATAATAATGCATCTACAAAGAGGAAAAAGTGTATAAAGATGTACAAGTGAAAACTTCCAAGAAAGATTGTGTTGAAATTGTGCCGTTAGGGATGTGCCTAATAGTTCTTGAATGACCCATTTCATTCAGGTTTGTTGACTTTGTGTCTGAATCAAAATATGCATATTTGGATCAAGGAACAAAACGTTGGGTTATTATGGATATGGATTAAAAGGAGGTTGTTCCAGACATAAGTGGTTCTTTTGGGGGGGAGAACTGGAAGCAAACCAAGGACATTGGCAGTGGCCAAAGGAAGTGGGGAGGAAGAGGATGACATACACTAACCATGCCTTACTCACCCCGTAGTATCACTCTTTGATTCCTGGAAGTTGTGTTTTAGTTGAAACCCAGAGTAAAAACGTTCCAGGTTTTGTTTTGGGCACACCACAGCCTATCCATGTCTTTGTTTGGGGTATCAAAAGAACACATTTACCAGTCCTGCATGCCCTGACTTGCCCCAAACAACAGTGTCTCCCTTTGGACAAAAGAATTTGAGAAGATTAGCAAGTTGCCCCAATGTATCTGCTTGGTCTTTTCCCAGTTTGATGAAGCGTGTTTTGTGAACACAGCCAATATGAGAGCTGAGTTAACCAACTATTTTTCTTCTCCCTGATCAAGCCCTGTTTTATTCAGGGAATATCAACTTCTGAATTGGGCCTGAGAGTTACTCCATATCTATCAGCCACAGGCTTAAAAACTTAATCAAAACATTCTCACATATGACAAAACGTCACTAACCACCGTGAGTTGCCAACTAGAATCAGACCTTGTCCTTCACCAAGGAAAAATCTGCTGAGAAAGGAGAACCATCTGGAGTTTCATTGACTTGTTAGACCTCTGAGAAGACACTGTTTCACTCTTCTGGAAAGTTGGAACACCTGCTGCTTGGCAACCCTCCCACCTGCCTTACTGCTTCTTACTAAGGGAGGGGGTGGGGGGAATCACGACTCCAAAGAGGAGGAGAAGGATTCACAGAAAGGAGATGTTTGGAGGTGCATCTATGCACATGCCTTGAGAGAAACCCTCTGCTGTTTTAAAGCTATGTGTCTTCTACTCTCTGGATGTACAATCTAGCAGGGAATGTTTGTATGTGTGAGAAAGAAAGTTGGGTAGGCATTTATGGTCTGCAAGGGACTCATCCCTGCTCTGTACTAGGGAAGCCCCACTTTGAGGTAGAAGGAAACAAAGCAAAATCCTCCTTCAAGACCTGACAGCATGTGAAGGTCAACTGGACCTTTCCCCACACATGTTCCTAAAGGAAACCTGGACACTCAGGAACATGTTTGATCTGTGAAGCTCCTCTTCTGAGTGGAACAGGGGAAAAAGCTGACCCTTTCAGTATCCACACTCAGATTCTGAACACCAACCCCTAAGTCCAAAACAAGATGTTTTGTTTTCCCTTAAGTGCAACATGACTTCTTCTGCATTTTCATCTAGGTGCTGGGACGTAGACTTTCCAGGTTGACAGACATTCGCCACCATAACACCATTTCTCAAACTTTGTCCTGGGTACATGAGTTTAAAGTAGCCTCAGTCTGGGTGCTCTGGGTAGGCTTCAACTCCCAGAATTCCCTATCCACCTGGATGTCATTGACAATCCTGGGATTTGATCTCCAAATGTAGGAGGATGTCCAAATTGGAGAAGACTGGCTTAGGCACAAATCCGTACTGAGTTGGACTGTAGGGCTGTATATCCATGACATGTTTTGCGTGAGGAAGGTTATCAGTTCAAATCTTAGTAAATCTTAATAGGTTTAGACACTAGTCTGGAATTCTGAGTAATGGTTGGCCAGCTCTTGATAGCCCTAGAGACTACAACCTTGAGAAAAGACAGAGTTCAGATTCCAAGGAGAAGAACCACCACCCCACCTGCAAGTCCAAGTTGGTACCACCTTCAATTTTTGATCCTTTAATGTATGAAGTTTTCCTACATCAGCGTTTCTCAACCTCTGCAACTCCTGGAATTCCCCATGCTGGCTGGGGAATTCCAGGAATTGAAGTCCACACACTTTAAAGTTGCAAAGATTGAGAAACACCACCCTACATGATCTAATGTAGAATTAAAGCATCTGCTGAAAGAACTGCACAGAACAGCATTTCTCAGGTGTTTCTCAGTGAAGGCTTTGTGTGATTCCTTGGGGGAATGGACAAAGATGGATTTAAATTCACCATGTGCAAAGATCTGTCAGATTCCTACTGTCTTCTGCTGCTATTCTGAGCTGATCCCATGCCCCTGACTTGGGAACATCTTCCCAAAACGAGTTTCTGTGTCCATAGGAAAGAGCAGCCTTGGTCGAGAAACATCACAAGGAGAAAGAATCCCATTTTTCAGATTCAAGGAGTGGAAAGAAGAAAATAAAAACCCACCCCAAAACAAAACTGAACATACATACAAAGTGGGAGTCCTGAGCAAGACTTGTCAGCTCGGGGTGTTAGGGCTCCTGACTGCTGAAGTTTTGATTTGTGGCCACGTGCATCTGACTCTCGAAGGCACGAACCTCCTCCAGAGACATGTCTGTAACATGCAGAGACACTCTCAATGCTCCGTTAAGCAGAAGAGGGACACGGAGGACGGAGAGGGGGAGAAGAGATGGGGCAGAGGTCTGCCAAGAGCTGAGTCCTCAAAGGGGCAAACAGCTGTTGTGTAGAATCACAGGAATTGTGGCCCCCATTCTAACCTGCCCCACTCCTAAGTGCAAAGGGACTCAAACATGGATATATGCAATGCTGTCTATATAAACAGGAGGTGTCGGGTGAGGGTGGAGAAAGACATGGAATTGTCACTGCTGTGTGACGGTGGCTGTCCCCAGCTCCAGCTTGGCCACACCAGCTGAGGAGGACACCACATCGTGCCCGCCATCAGCAGCATTCTTGCAGCGCTGATGAAAAAGAGAAGCTGTTTCATCAGGACACTTATAGGTACTCCAAGAAACATCACTTCACAATAAAATGTGGATTTATTTGGTGTTGTTTTAAAATCATACCAAATCTGCTTTTTTTCCTAATTATGGTATTCCTGTGTTGACTGTCCCCCAAGGATATAAGCTAAAGACTTCTCTGGGGCCAAAGACAGCCAAACAGTGATCTTTTAAGTGGACGTACGTATATAAATGTATTTACGTAAAAATACATTTTTGATGCTAGGCAGCCGATAAATAGTTCCAACTGAGTCTCTCTTCTCCACCCCATATCCCATTCAATATTTGACTTTAGATACTTGAAGCTCTAGGGGAAATTTTTTTCCCAGATATCCTTTGTCACAGGCCAAATTAATATGGCGTATTTTAATTGAAAAGGGGATCATCTAAGCATTACTCAAATAATGTATTAACTCAAGGGCTTTAGGAAAGTGGAAAATGCACGAAAGCCAGAATGGGCACTTTTACTGAAGGACTGGCTTCAGGTCTGCTGGTTCTCTGTTCAAGGGCTGTTGTAAGTGTGAATCACTGGTCCTCCATCAACGTCTCCCTCGCTTTATCTCTACAGTGGACTTGTTTTCCTGGAAAAGGGCTTGTCTTCAATAGGCAATGTTAAGCTAGCTTGCTATTAAAATAGCTGCCCCTGGGTTCCTATCACTGGGCAGAGGGTGCTGCCATCAACACAGCAGAGGGAGAGAAAGGATGAGGAATTGTGGATTCCTCTCAACATGGAGGCAAAAAGTCAGGGAAAACAGAAAGCAGAGATCCAAGGGTTAGTTGTTACTCAGGATGGGCAAAGGTTTTGTATTTGAACCACTCCCAATGCTCAGGGCTCCCTTCAGAGGCATCAAACAGAGAGTTCTGAGCACTGAAACTCTTTACACTCAAAAGGGGACATTTCAAATCTGAAATGGGCTGTTTTGGATTCCAGATGGTTAGGACTCCAAATCTCTAATTGCTCATATTAGCATTTAGGACAGAGGAAAAGAAGGAAAAGCTAAGCAGCCTTAAACCAAGCTTGATCAGTGTCAGGGATCTGCCCTGTTGGCTCATATTACTCACACCATGGAGGGGGGTCTGATAGAAAAACACGACTTCTGAAGACACAAAGCAGACTCTTTTGAGAGCTGCAGCAGGTCCAGCTCTGAAGTGGCTCTCAGCTTTGCAATCCAAGGCCCTGAAAAACTTGCCTTTAATCAAATAAATAGCCACAACGGCAGCACATGTCTAGCTTTCTTGGTTACAAACCTGAAACCTGCATATTTGCAATGACTGGGGACTTCTTAAAAGTTAAGGTGCTAGTGTGGGCGAGCAGGAGAGTAAAACAGAGCTTCTAGGGATCAGGGAAGAAGAGTTTGTTCCTTGCTCTTCTCACTCCATGTTCTTCATAAATTACACTGAGAAAGCCCACCGGACCTTGATCCAAACTTAGAAAGTTTGAAAGTTAGTAGGTCTGCTCTAAGGATAGATATGTCTGAATCCTGCCAAATCAACACCATTGGTGAAGTCAAGAGGGCTTTATTTTTTTTAAGCCCAGGATATAGAAAGAGGAGTCCAAAATTGACCCCATGATGTAGCCTCCCACCTTCTCCTTTTGTGTCCCAACCAACTAGAAGGTGCTAATTGGGGAGGTGCTACCCAGCCAGAAGTATTGCTAGCTTTCCAGATGTGCAGTGTTCTCTACTTTGCAGTGATTTCATCTCTGCCCAAACCATTTTTCTATCTTGGGCTCTCTCATGTCACCTAAAGCAGGAGGTTGAGTTCACCCTTTCTTGGACCTTCTTTCTCTCTTTTGCCCTGTGGACAATGCTTGGGTTGACAGGCAAAACCTTCCTATTGACCTCTTGAGAAACAGCAGGTAAACAGGAAAGAGAGTCAGGCAGACCCATTTGATGGGGTGGCTCACCACCAGCTTGACCCCAAGAACCTGTTTTGGGAATGACCTCAGTGTCTGCCTCTTTCCTTTGGCTCCTCTCTGTTCTTCTGCTGCCATCAGAGGGCAGCAAAGCCAAGCGCACAGCTGTCCATGGGGACTGGCACCTTAAAGCAGTGTTTTCTGGCATTAAGTGACTACTGGCTAAATTCCTGAGCCAACAGCATCTACAGGTAGGTCAGTGTTCCTCAACAAATTTAGCAAAATTAAAATTAAATGTGGACTTAATTAAATGTGGACTTAATTCAGCAAAATTAAAAAGTGTGGACTTCAACTCCCAGAATTCCCATGCAGGCTGGGGAATTCTAGGAGTTGAAGTCCAGACATCTTAACATTGCCAAGGTTGAGAAACACTGACCTAGGGAATTAACAAACCCCAGCTTCCTGGACCTGGATCCCAGATGCACGTGCCATTTCACATATCTCTGATTTCAGAAGTTTTTTCTTACCACAAATTGTTCTCCAAAGAAGTTGCTAGAGCTATTAAGATTTCTACCCTCCCACAGAACATAAATCCAGAACTTGAGGAGTGTGAATGCATGGGGGTCAGCTTTATTCCAACCTGATACAAACAGGCTACCCTCAGCTGCAAAGTATCACCTGCCCATTATGTATAAGTTGTCTGAAGCAACAAGGGGATGTTTGCTTCACTCATCACCCAAATGCCAACTTTAATTGGACCTGGGGTGGGTTAACTGAGGAATATCTAAGAGATTGGCCCCATGTGTATAGCTAAAATAGCTGCACATTTAGCAGGGTGTGGTTGAACCAGATGGTCAAGTTTTGAATTCACAACCTCTTTGGGCAGTTATCAGAGTTCCAGTACTGACCATGGCTTGGCATCCTTTACCACAGATAAACAGACTGCCAGCTTCCACTTAAAATTTCATATTAAACCCAGAAGGAATGTCAATGTCAAGATGTCCCAGAGAATACTGGGAAATTTAAAAAGATGGTGGCCCGGGTGCTGTTGGACCTTCCAAAGTGGAGTGGGACAATGAGTACAAGAACAGCTCATAGAAGGTGGAGTGGTGAGGAACCCCAAGAGTCAGGAAGTTGTGGGAATAGCTGTGATATGAAGCAGCAAACAAGGACATCCTAGCGTGATGTAAGTAAAACACAGTCAAATATCGGATTCAGGAATAGTATAAGAACTAAAGAAAAGGACGTGGCTGGAGAGAGAAGGTTAGCATGTTAGGAAAGGAAAAGAGGAAACTTTACTCCAAAACTGTGGTAAGGAGGCATAATACTTTTCTGCCTTCTGTTTGTCCTTGGGAATCCAACATTCTTAAAAGAACCTCTACTTCCAAAGAAACCAGGGAAGGGTGTTTGTCAGCTCTGAGTAACAGGCTGAAGCACAGCTATGATCTCAAGAAGTTCAGAGGGATGAGAAATGTTTTGAATGAATCACAAATTTATGTCTTGAACCCAAAACCACAAGCAGCATTCACATGGAAACGTTCTGCAAGACTCAGTTGCTCCAAATTGTTCCAGCAAACTAATCCCACGCATATTTTTTTTGACGGGTGGTATTAGAACCTTAACTATAATCTTTTGTTGAATTCCATTGGTTTTTTTCTAAAATGGAAAAGTACTGATGTTCTGCTTGGTTTTTAAGCATGATTGCAAGCCCCCTTAAGAGATCTTTAAAATCCAAAAGAGAGCATTAAGTATTTCAGGAGCAAATGAGATGGGCCTGAGAGTCCTCTGAATGTTTGATTATACTGCCTTAGTATTGTTATTAGGGGGCAGGAAAGACCCACTACCTCAACTTGTCATACTCAGAAGTGTTGATCACTGATCAATTACTTTCAGCCATCTCATTGCACGTGCAGAAATGGGGGATTTAAAATATAATCAGGAGCCCATGGCTTCTCCCATGGCTTCAGTAAGTGGAAAATGATAAAACAATGAACCCACGTTCCAGATTATGCACTGAGAAACAGAGGGTGGTCGATGGGCTGCATTGAGGAATGCAACACTATATAAACTCAACATGGTTGAACTTGGGGATCAGGCAAAACAGTTGATAAGGGGGAAATTGAGGAAAGGCACATTCCCATGGAAAAGGAGGACCAAAGCAGATGCAGAGTGGGTTTCCATCCCTCCCCCCTCCCCCCTCCCTCCCTCAACCGGCAGGGTCCCCAAGGTCTCACATACCACACCACTCGTCCACCCAGGCGAAGGCTTGGCGATGGCCGATGAGTAAAATATCTCGAATGACCTGAAACCCAAAATCCTGTTAATGCCATTGCGGGGATTGTCCAAGCAAATTTCACAGAACAATTCCACCATCATGTCTCCAGGGGCTACGCTGGCATGAGCAACTGGGATTTCAGCCAGAAATGTAGATGGCCATACTCTGCAAACAGGCCTGATTCACAGAGGTCCAACAGACCAGCATGGGAAAAATAGGTTGTACACGTTAGATGGATGTCCGGATGTCTGTGTGAAGGAATTCAGAGCTAAACTTGGGGAAGGTAGGAGAGAGCCATTAAAAAAGGACTGGCCAAAAACATTGTCCTGAGAAAGGGTGAGGAAGAAACTCAAAATAACCCTTCCTTGATTTTGTTTAGGAAAAAATGGGTCAGAAAGAAACTGGGACAGGCTTTCAGGACTGCATTATACTGCCTTGCCACAATACAGAGAATTCCTGGAATCCCTGCCATGACTGTTTTTTGACCTGGCCTATCTCCAAGGGCTGACAGCATACAGGTAGTCCTCAACTTATGATCATTCATTTAACAACCATTTGAAGTTACAATGGCGCTGAAAAAAGTGACTTACAACTGGTCCTCACACTTACGACCATCGCAGGATCTCTGTGGTCATGTGATCAACATTCATGTGCTTGGCATCCAGCAACTATTTATGATGGCTACAGCATCCCAAGGTCATGGGATTACCATTTGCCACTTCCCAGGGGGCTTCCAACAAGCAAAGTCAATGGGGGAAGCCAGATTTGCTTAACAACCATGTGGTTCGCTTAACGACCACAGCAAAAAAGGTTGTAAAATCAGGCGTGACTTACTTAACAACTGCATCGCTTAGCGATGGAAGTTCCAGTCCCAATTGTGGTCATGAGTCGAGGACTACCTGTATGTGCTAACTTTTTTCAGTTTTGTTTAAAGGCTGCCTGATGCTATTCATGGCACTATAGCAGTTTCCCTACTTTGCTTTGAGGGCGGAGGCATATGGGTTACTTTTTTCCCCCCCCCAAACATGAAGCCTTCTAAAGCACTATTCTAAACTGTAGCATGAAACTGAACATCTTCTGCCTTGTTCTGCTACGTTAGTGAGATGAGCGATTGTAGCCATCTGGATGTCACAGAACTACAACTCGAAGCATTCCTCACCCCTGTCCAAGTGGGCTAGGTCTCTGAAAGTTGTAATCCAGCAATATTCAGAGGGTTACAGGTTCCCAATTCTTGGCTGCAGAACCAAACATGGCCACTATATGGAAGAAGAGTAGTGAAAGTGTCAAACTCAAATACAGACTGAGCTTAAAGTGGATAGCCAGAGATTCTTCTTGTTCTGTACTCTTTCCCCTGCTTTTTTTTTAAACCCTGAGATCATTCTCCAAGGAGATAGCAACCTATCTTTGGGAAATAAAATTTCCCAAAGGGACTAGTCATCCTAAATGCAAGAAGCCTCTTTCTTTAGAACCTGCTGATTGATGTATGGAATCTGCAAAGCCGTAGACAAAAAAAAAAGAGAGGTTCAGGATCACAGGGCTTTTCCCATAAGGCAGGAGGTGGGTAAGCTGAATTCCCAGGGTTGCATGCATGCAGCTCCAAAGCCCCTTTCCCCCCCAATGTCGAGCCCCTTCTGACCAAAGTTCTTGCCAGTTTGAGATGAGAATTGCAGAACTACGGTAAAGGAAGCCACAGAAATGACTTAAGAAGATTGAAGAGAAATCAAGAACACCTCTCTTCCAAACCTAGGGAGAGGCAAATCTGGCTCCCAAATGGTAAGATTGGCTTTCAATGACTAAGTGCCCAGTATGGAACCAAGGAGGATTTCTGGAGGCCTAAGGAGCTGTCCAAGGTTCTGCAACAGCAGCCCTATCCCACATGACACCTGGCCACCAAGTCACAATGCATCTGTTGTCCTTCCCAATTCATAATCCAGAAAGCCATTGTCCCCTGTCAAGTAAAAAGAAAAACAAGGACACCCAGGTAGCCTCTCTCAGACCAGCCAATAAGGATTCTTGAATTCTGAGATAGTTCCTCCCACGTCCCTGCAGAAGTGACCCTCAAACATGCTGGACTTCATGATATCTTCAGACATCAATGTTTCCCACAGGCCCCTTTGTAGACAAAAGTACAATCTCACCTTATGGACAAATTGCTCTACCCGTGTTTGCAGCCCCCAGACTTCAAATTTGACTGTCACCAGTTTGTAGGAGCACATGATGGGCTGTGTATGTTCCCGCCAGCCCTCCTGTAGTGGCCCACGACCCGTCTTGGCTGAGCAGAAGGATCGGAGATCCTATAGCCAAAAAAGAGAGGAATCACAGAGGGTCTCTACAAGCCACAAATAGGCTGGCGTGCAAATAATCCAACGGATGTTGGATAGATGTCTTATATGATGCCTGGTTTCTCTAGCCAAAGGTTTTCACCCTTTAACAATCTCAGTTTGATGCTGTTGAAATAAAAGAAAAACTTTGAAACCAATCAATAAATTTTAGATATACAGAAGTATTCTTATTATTACTAGCAGCGGTGCTGTAATGCTAAATTCATTCAATTCATGTTAAATTTGGCAGCCTTTCTCAAAGTACAGTTGGTTGACCAGACCTTTCTCTCCCCTTGAATGGCATGTAAGTCTCATCATATTATCATTATAATAACCTTGTGAGGTAGGCTAGGCTGATGGAAAGCCAGGGACTTAGGTTTGCTGTGAGATGGTCTTCTAGTCCCTAATTTAAGGCTGTAAGAAGTGTAATTTAAGGCAGCGTTTCTCCACCTTGGTGACTTTAAGATGTGTGGACTTTAACTCCCAGAATTCCCCAGCCAGCCATGGCTGGTTGGGGAATTCTGGGAGTTGAAGTCCACACATCTTAAAGTCACCAAGGTGGAGAAACACTGGTTAAAGGGCCTTATGCAGCCTATGAGCAGGCCATTTATAGCCTCCAGACTGAGTCAGAACAAAAAGGTGGGCAGTTTTTTACATTTGGGGAAGCTTGAGAATTTATTGGGATACTCATTTCACTCCTAAAAACTCTTGCCAAAATAGAGCCTGGTCTTATCCCCTTTTGAAGCGTGGCCCCTGATGTGAGAAACAAAGTTTGCCATGACCTGTAAGCTAACAGAAGAGGCACATCCTTGTTCTAGTCCATCACTCAAACCACTATGCCACAGATAGTGGGATTCTGTCAATTGTAGCCTTACAATAAGGTAGAATTAGCTTATCTGTTTGTGTTTCCTTTCTGGTCTACCTGGGAGGGTAGACATCAACCTTGCAAGTCTGAAAGTACAAATCTCCCACCCTCCCTATTTACTGCCTGAGTAGCTAGGGTGGGTCCTTCCTAAGTTTCTTTCTCTGGCCATTACTCTGTTGCAGGCTCCTTTATCTTTCATCTGATCATTCTCTAGGCAGCATCTCTTCCCCCGTCTTCCAAGGTCACCCTCACAGGTCGAATAAGAGGTGGCTTAGCCCACAAAAGCAATGTGGACATGGCAAACATCTCAGAAGGGACCCTCCCTAGTTTCCTGGACTGTAAAGGCAACGGGGGAGAGATGTACTTTCAGACTTGCAAGATTGTTAATATAACCTTACAATAAAGTAGAGTTAGTTCGTCTAGGTGTGCTTCTTGTCTGGACTACCTTGCAAGGCTGACATCAATCTTGCAAAGTCTTATATTCTTTTCCAAAGAGAGGCAGAAGATCCCACTCAGAATTTTAGGAATGGCCTCTGATCCCCAGGGGACTCCTCTATCCACCAAACACCTAGAAGCAGCATTGTCACAACATCAGCAGCAGGTAGACGTACAAGTGTGATGGTCTGCGGGAAAGACTTTGGGAGACTAGGCCAAGAGACCCAGCCAAGGGAACGGTCAGATAAGAGGCAGCACAGCCCACAGCTGGATAATGGGTGAGGCAAGAGGCTCAGAAGGAACGTTCCCTAGTTTCTTGGGCTGTAAAGGAGATTGGGGGAGAGATGTATTTTCAGACTTGCAAGACTGATGTTAGTCTGTGGGGTAAACCAGATTGGAATCACAACTAGATGAGCTAATTCTACTTTACTGTAAAGCAGTGTTGTCCAAACTTGGCCACTTTAAAATGAGTGGACTTCAACTCCCAGAATTCCCCAGCCAGCATGTTTGGACAACACTACTGTAAAGCTACATTGTCAGAATCTTGCACGTCTGAAAGTACAATTCTCCCCCCTCTCCCTCTCCTTTACAGCCCAAGAAACATACCATCACATCAAGTGACCAATTTGCAGAATGCCATGACACAATTAACACAACAGCTGGGACAGAATTTGCCCCAGCCCGCTGCAGTACAGCATCATGAAGCTCTTCCCCCCGTCTCCCAAGGTCATTCCCACCTATCATTACAGGACTAAGCAGTTGGGTTGGGGAAGTAAAAGTCACCCACCAACCATGCAGAGTTAGCCTGCCCAACCGGTTGTTACCTCTAGGCTCCTGTAGTAACGGTCTGGAACTTCATCAAACGCGATGTCCAGGAACATCACTTCATGGTCTCCCAAGATTTTTTCACTGGGAAAGATCTGTGAGAGCAAGAGGGAAAACATTGGGCTTGTCAACTTGGCAGTGAGAGAAAACCCAGATTCTCAGCTAATGAATGATGGTCAACTCAAGGAGGGTGGGCTAGGCTACAATGCCTATCTTCTCTCCTGTGGCTTGTCACTGACACCCTCAAGCCCCTTGGAATCACAAGGACTCTTCTGATCCTCTACTCCCTTGTCTTGCTAGGTCCCCTGTCAGGCCTAGCCCAAGGAACTCCAAGAGACCATGTAAATTCAGTCCAGCAATGTTTATTAGCTACAACCTCTAGCAAGAATCTTCCCAGACTGAAACCCCAGCTCCCAAGTAATGCCAGCCACAACACTGTGAATTCCTCAGGGAGGTGCCAGTCTCATCCTCTTATCTTTCCCTCACGCCTCAGGAGATGAAAGAAAACATTTTTCTCCCTGAGTCTGGCCTTCATAATTCCATTCCATCACATCCCCCATGGCAATAGTGGCGAATCCCATCTTGCCTTGACTCTTCTCATCTCATCAACAAGGTGCCATGGCATCTTGGCAAGGGACACTCAACTATTCCTCATGGCCTCTTCCCATAAACAAGCCTGAGTGCATCCTCCCAGGGAGGGAAGTTGGTTTAGTGGCTGATCCTTTATAGTGCATTATATAAATTCCTAAATCCAGCCCAGCCCAACAGTAGCTGGTGATGACTCTGTAGGATTTTAGATAGGTGGTTTTCCTTCTGTATACCTGCAGAAGCTGGTGGGGTCATACTGTGGGCCTTCTACATGTCAAACAAAGACCCTATCTCCAAGCTATAGTCCCTTCCCTTCAACCCAGGAAGTGGTGTTAGGTTGACTGAGATCTTGGCCCACCAAGCTGGTTATTATCAGCACTGACCGGCAGCTGCTCTTGAGAATTTCAGATAGGAATCTTTCCATCCTTATCTGGAGAGGCTGAAGACTGAACCTGTAATCTTCTGCATGCCAAACAGAGACTCTACCACTGAGCTATGATTCCTTCCCTTGAACATAGAAAGTGGTCTTAGATTGATTCAGATCCTGGCCCACCAAGCCCAGTATTGTCAGCCCTGACTGGCAGCAGCTCCTGAGAGTTTCAGGTGGGAATTTTTCCATCCTTATCTGGAAAGGGATCATTTTTCATTCTTCCAAGGCCATCATTTCCACAAAACGTTTGATACAACCCTCTATTTCCCATACTTTAACCCGGGTGACCTCCTTGATAACAAGAGGCATATTTTCCCAGGATAATCTGTTAGAGGCTTCATAGTGGGTGGGGGTGAAGCCAGCAGTGAGCGGGATCAAAACTAGAAGTGGGCAGGAATCGCTTTTTCTTTCTCTCCCTCCTAGAGAAGGGGCAGAATTTTCTTATTGGACAGAGATTTGAACTATGAGCTCTTGCCCAGAAGTGTGCAAATAAAACCGAAGGCCCTATAAGATTAGTCCTGGGAATATTGTACTGAACTTTAAATTGCACATAAGTGAAAAAACAGAAAATTCCTTTGCTATGTCTCCTGTCTCTGTTAAATTTTGAAATGTAGGCTCCCCAGGCCAGAGTCTTTTTATCCTGAACTCCAGATGGGGGTCGTCCAAGCTAATATTCAGTCACCAATTCAATGCACGGATAACTCCCACTGTGTCTACATTTTCCCCTGAAAATAGCTAGACAATAGAAGAGAATATAATGTAGCTCAGGGTTGAACTGTGGAGTCCTTGGGGATCTCTGAGCTTGATTGTTTGCTGGCAGACGTTTCGTTACCCAGCTAGGTAACATCTTCAGGGCTAGAAGGGAGTGGGGTTTGCTCCCTGTTTATATACAGTAGCTTGCCCAGTCAGTGTTGGTGGAGGTGGGTTTTCTCCTTGGTAGTTCCTTGATTAGGCTGTTGTTTACTGCTTGATTGTCTGTCTGAGCTGGTAGTTCCCTGATTATTAATTATTAATTAATCCATTTAATTGATTATTAATAATTGATTAATAATTGATTAATTGATAGCTAGACAGGATGAAACAGGGCACTGTTTCCAATTCTGCACGGGTCGCACTTACGTCGGTGCTATTTCCACAATTATCTTCGTACTTGGTTTCTATGTAGATAGAAAATTTGGGCAGAAAGGAGCACTGCAAAAGGAAAGAGAAATGGAGAATCAGAGAAGAGAGAAAGGATGAAAGAGAGGATGGTGCTGGAAAAGAGGCAAGCAAACAGTCATCTATGTCAAGGTGCTATTTCTATTTTCCTGCCCTTAAAGTGGAGGGAATAAACCAACCAATTCTGCCCCAAGAAACGAAAGGAAGGGATGGGGTTTCAACTTTTATTTCTTCCACACAGTGGATGGAAAACAGGACCTGCAGACAATTCCATTCTGCCACTTTTCTAACTTCTGGGAACCATCTGCACGTGGTCAAGTATTAAATTTGACACCATGAGGGCTAGAAACCCAGTGCTTCCTTCATCCTCCGGAAATGCAGTTTCCTCTGGGTTTTCTGCACTCCTGGTGAAAAACGCAGCAGCATTCCAGATGTTCCCCTTTTTGCAAAGGCTTGTCTGCAGCCTTGAGGCTACTCACGGCGTTCTTGCTTTCGCTCCTTGATCCTGCTGGAGAAGTACTGAAAGCGGGAAGGCATCGTAGCACTTACCGTGTACTCTGTACCCATTGTGAGATCATTCCAGGTATCCACAGGTTAGCAAAGGGGAGACAAAGAGAAAGAGAGACAGCTGAGGTTGGAGAGAAGGAAGAGTTACCCATGACAGATTTTCTGGGCAACTTAATCCGCTTGCTTTGCAACCCGACGTAGGCACCATGGTCTGTGCAGTGAACCTCAAAGCTGCAAAGGGGAATCAGATCGTTCTTGTACCCGAACTGGCAGGAAAATCCAATTAAGCTAAATAAAAGAACAAGGGAGTAGATACGTCTGAGATCTCAAAGACTCAGCGAGCAATCTTTTAAGGAGGGAGCAATTTGCAAAGGGCTGGAAGACTGAGTTCACTCAGCATCCTCACTCAGAGGATAAACCACTTCTTTGCAGATTTTTTAAGAATAAAATGTGGCCTCCCTTGTGCTCAGTGATGCATCAGTGGAGGAGTGGACAGCCTGGTTTGGGGGGTGGGGGTTAAAGAGGCAAGAAACCCCACCCCAACAAAAACCAGGGAAAATTGTTACTGAATTTGAGGCATCGGGTGTGGGGGCCACGAGGGTTGCAACAATCTCTTTTAGATTCCTGAGCCTTGCGCTAACCCACCAATTGGGTTCCCATGTTATATGAAGCCATAATAGTCACATGGTGTCAACCACTGTAGATGGCCAACATAATTTAACGCGTGTGAGACATGGGTGTCTTCAAGGTGTCATCAAAAAGGTCAAGATGGCAGCTGCGATGGTGTGATCAAAGGTCTGGCTATTTCTGGAGGTTCAATTGCACTGCCGACAGCTTGACTTTTTTGACCACATCCTGTAGACACTCTTGGTATGAGGGGTGTACATATGATTTGACAAATAATATGTCAAATTTGGGATGGCTTTAAGAGTTGCCCAGAGAGAGCTGGAGGCTACATACGGGTGATTACAATTTGAAGCTCGGATACTAGACAGGAGTTACAGGATTCTCAAGACAAGGGACCCTAAAAGCAAAATGCTGGGTGAAAAGTTCATGGTTTCTGTTAGCCCTGCGAGGTAGTCCAGACAAGAAGCACAACCAGGAGTACTAGCTCTATCTCTATTGTAAGGTTACATCAACAGAATCTTGCAAGGCTAAAAGGATTTCTCCCCTCTTTTCCTTTTATTCTCCAGAAAACTAGGGAGAGTCCCTTCTGAAATGCTTCCCACGCCCCTTTTCCTTCTCTGGGCTGAGACATCTTTTACATGCCAGTGGTCTCGTCTGTGGCTCTCCCTCCTATCTGCCAAGGTCATTTCCACATGCCATTATAGTTTTCTCCTTACCTGTGATGGTATATGGATAATAGTTCCAGGCCTTCTCCGTGATATAGAAGATCCGTGGTGTTACTGCACGAGCCCAGCTAGGCAGTTTGCTGAAGAACACAGAGCACAAGGCAAAATGGAAATCGAATCCCAAATTCAAATCTATCTATGTTCAAATTTGCAAATGATTAAGCTATACCCCAAATTAGCCCAAGTCAGCTCTACAAACTATACTAATGTAAACTATTACTTAATATTTTATTAATGATCATATTAACATTTAAATGGGAAAAAAATCAAAATGTGCAAGGAATGAAGCTGGTGAGGCAGGAACCAGCAGTCCCCAGCATAGAGAGAACCATTATGTCAGGTGCCTTCAAGGCCAACAAGAGAAGAACCAAAAATCTGTTGACTTGGAATGGTGGGAGGAAAAAGCCTAGAATATAAACTCTAGAGCACAAAACTGCAGTGGATAATCTTCTGTGGGTATATGGCTTCATTTCTGTCTGCAGTAGAGACTAATTTGGCCAAGAAGGATGCTGAGGAACTGGAAACAGTTCAGAGAAGAGTGAAAGCTTCCAATGCATGAAGGGATGTCACAGGGAAGAGGGAATGGATTTTTCTCCATAATGCTTGTGGGTAGAACAAGAACCAATGGGTGGAAGTTATGGGTTTTTCTCCATAGTGTCCAGGATTAAGCCAAGAACCAATGGGGAGAAGTTTTATAGAGGGAGAACCAAACTGGGAATAAGGAGGAATTTCAGGATCATGAGAGCTCATAAGCAATGGAACATCCTGTCTCCTGTAGTCATGAGGACTCCATCACTGGAGGTCTTCAAACAAAGGTTGGACAGCCATTTGTCTGGGATGGTCTGAGGGTTCCTGCACCGGGCAGGTAGTTGGACTACAAAACCTCCAAGATTCCTTCCAACTCCATGGTGCTAAGTCATGACTGTGAGCCTTCTGCTAAGTGATCCAATTCCTGAATAAGAAGTTAAGAGTCTCAACAACCAAGATTTATATACAGGTCATGTCAAGAAGATGGACAAAATGTCGGCAAACAATGTAAATAGGCCACTACCCATTTTTATTACTTTTTTTAAAAAAAATTTGCAGCTCCTGGAGGAGCAAATTTACTGCTGAATTAGAGCAGCCTAGTTTTTCATGTTTCTCCTCCAACCCCAGAAGTATTAAACAGATGAGTTAAGTCTCTGGTATTACAGTTAATTCTCCCACAGTCAGTAAGAAGTAAAATACAAGCAAATCTAACTGTTGCAAAAGGAACAGGTGAATGGAAACAGGCTGGTCCATTCAAAAGAGTGGGGGAAGCAGGCTGCCACATGGGGCAGGAAGGCAACCTCACACAAGTGGGTTTGAACATCATCATTTCCATACATAGGACTTGTTCTCAAACCACAGCAGTTGATGATATTCTTGGATTATTGGTGTACACATCCTTCAATAAATATTATTTATCTCTAGTTTGCGACCTTGCCTAAATGGCTCATTCCTGCATGTGGGCTACAGATGGACATCTGATCAGCTTAAGACACTTATTTTAGTGAATCTCTCTTCCCTCTCTCAAAAAAGGTAAAGGTAAAAAGTTCCTCGATTGATTGACTGATTATGTGCCATCTAGTCAGTGTAGACTCTTGACTACCATATAGATAGAATTTCTCCAGGAGAATCTGTCCCCAGTCTGGTCCTTCAGGTCTTCCAACAGTGCACCCATTGCCTCTGTAACTGGGTCTATCCACCTTGCTGCTGGTCATCCTCTTCTTCTCTTTCCTTCCACATTTCCACATTAGAGCCTGCTCCAGAGTACACAGTGTGTCCAGGGTATGATAATTTGAACCTGCTCATTTGTGCCTGGAGTGAGAACTCTGGGTTGATTTGTTCAATGAACCATTGGGTTGTTTTCTTGGCTGTCCACAGTATTCTCAGGAGTCTCAAACACCAAAGGTCAAAAGCATCAATACTCTTCCTATCCTGCTTCTTCAAAGTCCAACTTCTGCTTCCATGGAATATCACAGGAATATAATGGTTTGCATGATTCTCCCAATGACCTTGTGGACAGTTCCATGCAATTTTCTTGACAACAATAGGGAGGTATCTGCCATTGTCTTCTTCTGGGACTTTTTTTTACTTTGTAGCCCTTGGACTTCCTGGTTGACTCAGCCAGGGGGATGTTCTCCAGTGACAGATGGTGGGTAAGGGGGCAAGAAAAGACTTTGCTTGGCCATCCAGAAAAAGGACACCCTGCTTCTCTCACTTTCTCTTTCTGACTGTTTGCCTGGAATCAACCATGCCAGGTAACAATACAGGAGCCCACCACCTCTCAGGTCTTCCTCTGTGCTCCCCACCAGGCATCTTTTACGCAGGATTGAGCTGCAGACCTTGTGGCACCTGGCACAGTCCCTTCACCCCTGTGGATGTGACCAGGCTGCTAGAATTAGATCCTTCTTTAGTGCTCCCATCTGCCTTCACAGTGGCAACTTTATATTTTATCAAACTGATTTTTCTAACAAGGGGCTCTGCATGCTTCCTCCCACTCACTCCTGTTCCCATCTGAAATTAGCTAACCCTGCTTTAGGTTTCTGAGATCAACCAACATTGATTAGGGGCTCCAAAGCCACTCCCAGATGAAAAAGGCTGGAATTCCCCACTGGCAGAAGTTCTTCTTTGCTGTAGTGTCACCTGCCAGTTGGAATCTGCAATCTGCCTGAGTTGTGGGACAAGGAGAGATGATCTCCCTTTCCTATCACTCAATTATTCCTGTTCAGTTTTGTCCTCTATAAATAGAATTCCCTTAGGAGGAGAGTCGTGAGAACACAGTCTAAAAATACAACCATTCCCACGCGGACAGCTCTAGCGATGGCCAACTGGTTTCGATCAGTACTGCAGGGAGACAGATCCACCCAGGTGGGGTGTGAGTAACCAGGGGCTTATATTCCAGGCCATCAAACAACCAAGCAAAAAATGGGAAGCTGGGTTTAAGCCAGCTGGGAGAAACGCTTGCGGCTTCAGCTGAAATGCAATTGCAAGGCGAAATCTGCTTATTTCAGTGTAAGCTGGGAGAAAGGACAAAGGTAAACAGAGAGAGACTGACAGCCTGATCCTAAATTCAATTGCAGGTTGGAGAGCCTGCATTTAAGTGGATTTAGCCCAATTGAACCTTGCAGGCATCATGCATTTGGAACTGGGAGGAAGGTAATGGGAAATGACAGGGATAACTATTGAAAAACGGGATGGGAATAAATCAAAACTTCATATGAAGGATGCCCAGCTTGGTCCAAGATAGGCTGCAGAGCCCTGCTTCCTACGAGCCTGAACCTGGCATGGATTCAGGGTCATACAAGGATAACAATCAGAGCCTTGTGTTACAAGATGCCTCAAGGGGGACAACAGTGGCCATCAGTTCAGACAATAGCTATGGGCTCTTGGCAAGGTCCACCCCGCCCCCCCCCTCCCAGCCAGGCATGCTCTTCTTCATTCATGGGCAGGGCCTGGATTTGTTTAGGAACAGCATCCTGGAACAAGGAGAGAACAACAACGTGACAGGACTTCTAGAAGTCATAACATAGAAAGGGGTTAAGGAGGAGACCCTCCACTCACTTCCTAAGAGCAACAAAGCAACAGGACTTCTAGAAGTCATAACAAGGAAAGTGGTTAAGGAGAAGACCCTCATTTCCTAAGACCAGAAGTCATAACATGGAAAGGGGTTAAGGAGAAGACCCTCCGCTCATTTCCTAAGAGCAACAAAGCAACAGGACTTCTAGAAGACATAACCTGGAAGGAAGTTAAGGAGAAGGCCCTCCACTCATTTCCTCATTCATAGCTGAAGGAGAGAGCTGGAGAAGGAACTGTCAGCCAGCAGCTGTAGGCACAGACTTCTCCAACTTGGAACCCTGTAGTTGTTGTGGACAAGAATTCCATCAGGCTGGCTTTCGGTTGGTGGGAGCACCTTCTGCAAGGCACTGAGCTTGGAAAGGTAATAGAAGCAGCTATCAGAATCAGTAGCTGCCAAAGTCACCCAGAGGCTTTCCACAATGAGCAACTTTTCCCTAAAGCTCCTGGGGAAAACAAGAAAACTCTCCTTTCTCCCACAACGGCTGTCAGAAATGGGCTGACACTTGTAATGACAAGAAGTCCCACTGTTGAGTCAGTGGGGCTCTTCAGCCCCCTCCCCAGATCACAGAAAGCAGGCTGACCTTGGCAAGCCTGTGCTGTCAGCTTCATCAAGTCAATTAACTCAAACAACCTTTCCCGGGAGGTAAAACGTTATTGATCGGGGCTTGCGGCCAGAAACAGTGAGAGGAAGAAGAATGGAAGCTGAGCAGTGAGGGCCCAGAGGGAATAATTTTTCTTCCCTTGCTTGCCAGGGATGTTAGTGCTTCCAGGATGACAGCCCATCTCCTCAAGAAGGTTTGAGCCTTGGCTGGCGAACCGGAGTGGCAGAGCAGACAGTTATGACCACATCCTTTCAATAAATCAAGAGATTTGGCTGCCTCTACAGTTGCTCCATAAGGTAGGCAGGAGTCAAAGGAGGAAATTGAGGCAGAATAGGAGACAGCAACTCATAAGGGCAGAAAGAGACATGTGCTTATTTTTGGCATTCCCTGTCCAGTGGCTACAGCTGAAGAACAGAAGGGGTTTGGCATCCTCCAACACACTGCCCACCTTCCTGCAAACTAAATTAAAATGAAAGAAATTTACATTTTTATTTGTAAAAAAAAAAGAGGCCAACATTTTGTGAGAGCACCAGTTCTCTTGGAACTTCAGAAACTCGCCAGAGATCTTGCATAACAACGCCAAGTTATCATGGTCTTTGAAAGATCTATCACTCCTAGAAGATTTGGGGAAAATATAAGGGAAACATCCAAAAGCTATCATGAGATGGCATTCGGGGGCTAATGAAGTTGCCGTCCCTGATACAGACAACCTCGAAGAGGTTCTGATCTGAGGAGACAAGTGTAGAAGGAACAGCTGGAGGGTGCCATTTCTGAATGCTGTGCTATGTTCTGCTGTGTAGTATACGTGCATTCAGTTCAGAGTGCATTAAGAAGGACATAGAGAAAAGGGAGAAATCAAAAATAGCCATGGGTCCATGAAGCAAGGCCTATTAGAAAGCAACTGAATATGTTTGCTCTAGAGAAGGGAAGACTAAGAGATTAAAAATGAACTTTTCCAATCCCAAAGACGTTATTCTCTAGAAGGGGGAAGATGGAGCTCTTTAAGGAAGTAAGGAACCAATCTCACATATTCAAATCTAGAAGGACATCTTGCAGCTCAACATTAGGAGAAACATCTTACAAGTTCTTGACAGAGAAATTTAGACAATGCGTCCAATTACTTAGATGGAAGGGTGGGTTCTTCTCTTTCATGGTGGTCTTCAAGCAGAAAGTAGGCGGTCATTGTTTAGGGATTCTCTGATTCTAATTTCCTGAACCAAAGAGATGATTGGGCCAGATGGAATTCAGAGATTGCTTTATATTTTGCCTGATCATTCGTCCATGTAGCCTAACACTGTTGGGTGATGGAAGTTCTCTAGGATTCCTAGCAAGAGTTTCTCCAACTTCCCTAGGGGATGCTGAGGACAGAACCAGGAATTTTTTTCTCAGGGACTACCATCAGTCACTGAAATGGTGGTGATAGGGTGGCATAAGTAAATGTGGCTCTGTGCCTTACCAGGATGTCATGCTCCCATCTCCAAATTGAATGGCTCCTTCTGGGTGGTGGGAGTGGTTGAAGTATCCTTCAGCCTTCTAGTTAGTCAGCATAAAACACACAGTCCTCAATTTATCTTGGATATTCCTTTCAGATTCGTTCTTGATTCAGCACGGATGTTCTTTGTTTGGCTCAAGCCAAAACGAATACACGTTCATTCATCCTGCCGAGAACAGCAACTTGCTGTTCTCTCCCTGTGCATTCGATAGATATGGTATCACATCAGTGCGAACTGGGCAAATTGAAAAGAAATTTCAGCAGGAGATAATAGATTTGAAAGGATGGCATTCAGCCAGACCACTGTGCTGTGCTCCTCCAAGGATGTTTCCCTGAATGCAAAGAGCTGAATGAATTGACATCAAAGGGTAAGGAAAAAGCTGGTTTATCAATGAAGCTTCCCTCTGTTATAAAAAGATGTGTTCAGCCTGAAACTGGGGGTTCTGCCAACAGGATCCAGATTGTTTCGTCTCTGCTAGGGGCAGAGCAAAACAGGACGAGTACCCATCGTGAGAGATTGTGGGGACGCTAGGAACATAACAGGAGTCATTTCAGACATAACCTACCAATAGATACTTTAGGACAGGGGTCTGTTAGTAGCTTATCTCATAAACAGCAGCTCAGTTCAAGTGTGAAAACACCCAGCAAGAAGAGATGCCAAGCACTGCAAAAGACTTTTGCCTTCCTGAACTCACTAATCAAAGAGAGCTAGAAGTTATTTCCAAGAATCTGGATCTTACCCCTAACTCTTGTGTGAAAACACTCTACTGAAGTTGGGTGAGTCTTGCTTCCTTGATGGTGCTCTTAGATGAGGGGCTTGACCCCAGGGTAGGAGTCCCCCAGAAACAATCGGGGTATAGCCAGTTGCCCCCAGTCCAAATTAGATCATTGTGGTGGTGGTGGTGGGACCTGCTCATCAACAAGTATTCTGCTCAACAGGAAAAGGGGAGAGAAGGTCTGGATTACGGCTTCCGTGAGTCCCATCTAGCAGGATTACAGGTCCAAGATCTCTGGCAGGATGGCATCTCTCCTACCCGCCCATCAAGCATCTCCCAGGAACAAATTGTCCGTTCTGAAAAATGTATGGATTTGGACGGGAAGATGGCGATATGTGGGAGTTGCAAGCCAGAGAGATGGTGGAAGGGGAAGGAGAAGTGGAGGGTTGGAGGAATATATGACTTTATCTCAGGGTTTTCATGCAAAATCCAGCCCAGAGCAATTGTCAGATTTCATGACAGGTTAATTGGAAAGCAGAGAACAAATGGGTACTGGAGAAAGGCAAAACTCTGCATCAGCAGGGCGGAGGTGGAGGAGGAGAACGATGCTCGGCGGCTGGGATCTGGCCTTGGGAGAAAGTCTCCAGCACGAGGAGGAGGGAATGCAATCCTGGGGCTGCTTGTTGCCCCCAGCCACCCAACTTCTCCTTCTCCTTCTTTTGGGGGGGGGGCAAATGATGGTGGCATTTCTAGAGGTTAACATCCCACCATTTTCAGGTGGGAAACACAAGGGCATTAAGCTAAAAGAGGCTTGGTGGAATTGAAACAAAGGTGAGCTGCCATTTGCTGCAGGAGAAGAATTAGGAAAAGGGAAGGAGGAAGGGAGGGAAAGGGAAAGGAAGGGAGAGGGAAGGGAAGGGAAGGGAAAGGGAAGGAGGAAGGGATGGAAAGGTGGGAGGGAGGAAAGGGAAAGGAGAAAAGGAAAGGGGAAGGAAGGGAAGGGAAGGAGAAAAGGGGGAAAGGAGGAAGAGGAAGAGGCTGGAATAAGGGAAGGAAAGGAGGAAGGAAAGGGAGTGGGGAAAAGGGAAGGGAAAGGAAGGGAAGGAGGAAGGGAGGGAAAGGGGAAAAGGGAAGGGAAGGAGAAAGAAAGGGAAGGGTTCAAATATAATGGAAAGGAAACAGATATAATAGCAAGGCAAGGCAAAATCTTTAGCCTTGCCCATCGATGCCATATGGTGTGCCACCTCTTAACTCACTGCCTTGCCCTGCATCTCCAGCCCCCCAGTCTTGCTCAACCCACTCAGTACTGCCCCTTCTACAGAAGACACTCAGCCGCCTCCTTCCTCTCTCCAGCTCTAAGTTAGGAACACTTGTGACCCGCCTCACAAGGCTCTGGCAAGGAACCGCCTAGTGCCCCACTCGTGAAAGTACCCACAAGAGAGAGAAGAGGAGAACCGGGGCACTGGCCCTCGAAACGCTGCTGGTGCTTCCTCACCTGGACAGGTGGACCCGCTTCTCGGTGAACTGGCCCCGGCCGTGGACGGGGTCCTCGTGCGGCTCGTTTTTCACCACTTCCACCCCTTCTCCTCTGTCGCTTTCCTGATGGCTGTGCTTACTGATGGTGTAAAGTTGCCCAACACGATACTGTTGAGGAAAGAAGACCAAGAAGAAAGCAGTCTTGAAGGGGTTTGTGCAAACGGGCGGGTCGGGGGAGGAGGACAGGATGCCCCCCCCCGGATGTTCTCTCTGCCATGCAAATGTATAAGGAACCACCTGTGTGGTTTTGAACTACAACTCCAATCAGTCTGGCTCGCTTCTGGCTGGGAATCATGGGAGTAGCAGTCCATAATCATGACAGTAGTTGTTCAAAAGACCCCCAACACATCAGGGGACTCCAGCCTGAAACATTTATTTATCTGATTCCTATCCCACCTTTCCCACAGGACTCAGTTCCACTGAATTCCCTCTCCCAATTTTTCTCACAACCCCCCTATGAGGTAGTTCAGGCTGGAAGAGAACGACTGGCCTGAATTCAACCCCTGAGTTTCCCCAGGGCTGCAACAGAGTCCCCCGTGATGTCCCAGGATGTCCCCTGTCAATCTCAAAAATCAAAAAAAGAAAAGGGAACAAAACAAAAATGCTTGAAAAGAGGAAAGATCCAACCATTCACAACGTCAAAAGTCATCCTGGGTCACTGTTCTACATGGAGCTAGGTAGAATTATAGGCTCTTGCTTGGTTATTTGGAGCAAAACTGAAGTCTGGAGGACCTCAAACCGATGATCAAAGAGTGCAGAATAATGACTCATGAGGACAAACAATTGCTAAGAATTAAGAAAGGGCGGATGGGGGGCCGGGGGGAGCTGAGCACATACTTTTTGCAGGAATGTGGGAATGGTGTCAGAGCCAAACTCCAGGCAAGACATCTGTTCCTGGTTTTCCCACAATTGTTTTTCCCCCCAGCCCTGTAACCTAGTGGAAAAAACTCCAACCCTTTTGTGCGGTGCTCAGGGCTTCCTCGCCATAAAGTTTATTTCTATGCGACTTCTTTGCAGCACCCTCCCATTTTATTTATTGGAACGCACAAACACCCACACATATATGTATATACGTATGTACACATGCACAAACACGAGTCAGGCACACTTAGCACCAAGGGAGGTTTCTGCAAATACATTTTTTTGCCCACAAGTATCTCTCTGCTACCCATTTTAAAGCGTTCCCTAACTTCGCTTGCCTTCCAGGATCGCAGCAGCTTTGAAACGGCAGTATATTTTATTCTGTTTACAGTTTTCCTGTAAATCTGCTTTGGATGTGCAGGTTAAAAACACCTACTTCAAACTCCACCTTGTTTTATTCTGAGCCAACATCTGGAAGACTATATTATAAGGCATGGAGTAAATGCTCCAGAGGATGATTTAAAAACTTTTCCTCCAAGGATTCCCCACTCCTGAGCCTCCTCAAATCTATCAGGGACCTACAAAGGCTGTTCTTCAATAAAGTTTTCATAAGCTGCTCCATGGCTTACTGGTCTCCTTAAACCAGTGTTTCTCAACCTTGGCCACTTGAAGATGTGTGGACTTCAACTCCCAGAATTCCCCAGCCAGCCATGCCACTAGAACAGATGGATGGGTGGCATCATGCTGATTTGTGTAGTGTACAGCTGTGTTTCTCAGCCTCAGCAACTTTAAGATGTGTGGACTTCAACTCCCAGAATTCCCCAGCCCATGCATGGGCTGGGGAATTCTGGGAGTTGAAGTCCACACATCTTCAAGTGGCCAAGGTTGAGAAACACTGCCTTAAACAGTTGAAGGAAAATTCAAAAAAATGCTTTTGGTAAGTCTGTGCTTACTAAATTTCCACTTGTATTAAATGTTACCACAACATCACATCCTAAACCGATATTCAACATTCTGTATTACAGCTATGGATTCAGATCGGCCCTCAGTTCCTGATCAGATGCAAAAATGTCTGCTGAAAAGACAAAAATGCACGCGTGCACTTGAGGAACCCCTGTACGTTGGAAAAACGTCCAGAGGGAACAGTTTTTGTTCCAAATAGTCTGTATCCAAAAACCAACCATCTTGCCCTGTAAGTACACAACTTCTCTTCACGCACCTCTTCACTTAGAGCAGTGTTGTCCAAACTTGGCCACTTTAAGATGAGTGGACTTCAACTCTGGCTGGGGAATTCTGGGAGTTGAAGTCCACTCATCTTAAAGTGGCCATGTTTGGGCAACACTGACTTAGAGGGAAAAAACCCCAACAACCTTGCAGGCTGGAACAGACTGATCCTGGCAAAGCTTTAACTGTGCTTTGTTGATTAAACAGTAGCAGCTTCACTTTTAGAGTTAGAAGAACACTTGAGATTTGGGCGGCGTGGATATTTGTGCATGATAATGTCAAGGTTAGTGTAGATTTTAAAAATCACTACGTTAGACGTGCCACATTGAGAACATGGAATACAGTGGTGCCTCTAGTTACGAACGCCCTTCCTTACGAATTTTTCAAGATACGACCAGCTCCGGCCCCAAAAATTTACCTCAACTTGCGAACTCGCCTCGACTTACGAACCGGATCCGCAGCCATTTTCCGCCCGTTCCACGTGGTCCGCAGCCATTTTTCTGCCCGTTCCACGTGGTCTGCGGCCATTTTTCCGCCCGTTCCACGTGGTCTGTGGCCATTTTCCGCCCGTTCCACGTGGTCCGTGGCCATTTTTCCGCCCGTTCCACGTGGTCCGCGGCCATTTTTCCGCCCGTTCCACCTGGTCCGCGGCCCTTTTTCCGCCCTGCCGCATGGTCCGCGGCCATTTTTCCGCCCCTGACGCATGGTCCGCGGACGCCGGAATGGATTAACGGTAATTACATTGAACCTTATGGGAAAATTTGCCTCATGTTGCGACCAATTCGAGTTGCAACCAGAGTCATGGAACGGATTAAATTCGTAACTCGAGGTTCCACTGTAGATACAAATCCAGGTTGTGCTTGAAAACACCTTTGTGGCTCTCAGCACAAGAAGCATTTTATAGACGGGAAATAATAGTCAACAGACAAACGGTTAACATACTGGAGATACTAGAATTTTGTCAAGGGGAACGCAAAATAAAATCAAGAGAACAACTGATGGCAGAGGGACATATTGTCAATGGTTTTCCTATTTACAGTTATTGGAAAGATTCAAAATAGACTAAAGCATTTATGGTATTGAATATTCTGACTTTGAAACTGAATTGTGTACAAATGATGCACGTGTGCGATTGCTAAAATGTATGAACGTTTATTGAAAGTTGAAACAGAAGAAGAACAAGTGAAAGAATGTATGATAAAGTGGGCTACATTTTTTTTGTTATAATATACAGATGGAATAATGGGAAAATATGTGGTTAAAAGGACTGAAATTTACACTATGCTCTAATCTTAAAGAGATTTTTTAATAAAATGATGGACCTACTGTTGGTATCTGTCACCAGAGAAATTGTCTAGAATGTATAAAGGCACTTCAAATTTATGTTGGAAAGGTGAACAAGAAGGGACATTTTATCATGGATGTGTAAAAAAGCTAGAAAATTCTGGATTCAAATGCATACATTGCTTCAGAGGATTTTAAAGATTAATATACAATTGAGACCAGAGGTTTTTCTTTGGGGATTGATGGACAAACAGTTGGAAAAAAGTCATGGAATTTTGTTTTTACACATGAGAACTTTGGTGAGATTATTGCATGCACAAAGATGGAAAGATTCAACATTACCCACCATGGAGGAACGGTTGGTGAAGATGATGGAACTTGCTGAGATGGCCAAATTGACTTCTTTGATCAAAGACAATATCTATGTTTATTGCTGACTGGAAACCCCTTTTGGATTTTTTGCGTAAAACAGAAAAAAATGAACTTACGAATTATGGTTTTGATGATTAGACAGGATAGATTATAGAAAGAAGAGAGTTATATTGTAACCATAGAGTAAGAAGTAAATTTACAATTGTACTTATAACCGCTGTAAAGAAGATTAGAAGCCCCTTCTTTGTATCTTTCTTCTTTCTCTTCTATTTCTCTTCTACTTTTTTCCTTTCCTTTTTTCACTTTAGCTTTCTCTTTTATTTCTTCCTTTCCCTTTTTCCGTTCTTATTCTCTTTTAGTCTGTATTCATTTTTACTCTTGCCTTTCAAACTTTCAATAAAATCATATTAAAAACAAATATCAATCAATAGCAGCTTCGTAAAACAGGCTAAACCAGAACTCAAAAACATCACGACGTAGAGCAGAGATCCAAAAAGGGTGACCCAGAGATATCCCTTCTGGGGTGTCCAGAGCACCCCAGGAGTAGACAGGGCCCAAAAGTTTCGTCCAGGGTGTGAATAAGGACATTCTTTCCCCCGTTCTCCTTGCAAAATATATAGAACTAGTTGATCTTTCTGTATCCTAGCTACTGTTGAATGGGTGTTTAAACTCAGCTAGAACAATTGCATAAGATTTAGGGTCCTCCTTGCCCAGGAACACAGCACATTCAGTTCTTCTGCAGTCCTGGAAAATAGAGAATTGTAGATATCTTAGACATGTGGTCTTGGGTAACTATGGAAAACTTCACTCACCAACTGCAATTTTCCAAGGGATCAGCTAAACCTACAGCCTCCGGGTTGGTTTCTTTTTGTCTGAGAGTCAATATCTGGTAAAACATGATCTTGATGAGTTTACTTGCCGCTGACTTAGGACGTTCAATGTTATGCTTGGAAAAGAGAGACGACCATCTGTATTTCAGAATTATTTCCCTTTTTTGTAAGATGTAAACATTACCCTGGCTGTGTGTGATTAACATACACCCCCCCACATGTGTCTGTTTAAAATATTTTGTATAAATCAACGTAGCAAGGATTTTCCCCGATCTCCAGAGCAGGATTATAATTATCCCAATTTTAAAGCAAATAAAAACAATGGTATTTACTTGGTCTTCTACTTCTGGGGGAAGGAATATAAGAAAAACTATTTCAGAATTCAAAGGAAAGTGGGTGAACAGATTTTTTTCTTTTAATGGTGAGTTCGGTCCAACAAAGCTTTCCCCTTCTCACTACAAAAGGACTTACTAATTGATCATGTGCCATCAAGTCAGTGTTGACTCCTAGCAACCACATAGATTTCCTCCATGAAGATCTGTCCCTAACTTGGTCCTTCAGGTCTTCCAATAGTGTGCTCCTCATCCACCTGCTGGTCATCCTCTTCTTCTCTTTCCTTCTGACTTTCCCAGCATCAGAGCCTTCTCCAGAGAGTTGGGTCTTGGCACAATGTGTCTGAAGTAGGATAAATTGAGCCTGGTCATTGGTGCCTCAAGTGAGAACTCTGGGTTGATTTGTTCGATGATCCATTGGTTTGTTTTCTCGGCTGTCCACGGTCTTCTCAGGAGTCTTCTCCAACACCAAAGTTCAAAACTGTCAATACTCTTTCTCTCCTCCTTCTTCAAAGTCCAACTTTCGCTTTCATAGAGTATCGCAGGGAGAACCACTGCCTGTAGGATTCTCGTTTGTAGGTATTGACACATCCCAGAATATCTTTTCCAAGAAACTATCCACCACTTCAACATCTTCATTGTTAATTCTAAGGGTGGTTGCTGTACCTGTTGTCATTATGATCTTTATTCTTAGTCCTAGTCCTAGTATTTCATTGCGCTCCTTGACTTTTATTACTAGAGTTTGGGAATGGCTTGTAGTTTTGGCAATCAGAGTAGTGTCATCAGCATAACACAGGTTATTGACATTTCTTCCTTCAGTTTTAAAACTAAATTTTTCTTCTTCCAATCCAGGCTCCTTCAATATATATGAATTATACAGGTTGAATAAATAAGGAAAAAAAACAGAGTCTTGCCTCACTCCTTTACTGACCTGGAACCAGTCTGTTTCACCATGTTCTATCGGTACTACAGCTTCTTGTTCTATTTATAAGTTTCACATGAAGACAATGAGATGTCTAACCACATTCCACAGCTTGACATGCTCAGAGGCTTTTCTATAGTCCATGAAGCACATATTGACCTCATTTGGATATTCTTTGGCTTACTCAATTATCCAGCATGCAAGAGCAATAATGTCTCATGTTCCGTGGCCTTTCTAAAAACAGCTACTGAAATACAGTCATCTATAACCTATAGCTTCTGTCTAATAATATACATATGTATCCACACAGAGAGACAGATCTATCTATCTCATATGTATAGATACTATATATTTATATGTGCTCCGAAATCACGTTATGTGATTTAGTTTTTGTATTTAAAAAAGACACCGAGCCTGCTTGCACTTACATTGGAGGGCACCCCTGATGCTCTCTAGGTTGCATCTGGCCCTTAAAATGGGTGTGGGGCCCAAGAACTCTTCCCCAAGTGCATTTATTTTCAATATTTGCACACTGCCAATTAAAGTTGCTCTAGCCACTTTACAAGCCTATTATTAAACATCATAAAATCCATAAAACCACACGAAGAGCAACCAAGTTCTCATCAAACTGCAATTCTGAGTGTGATAACAGAGGGCAATGATTAAACAGTAATCATATTAACCATATTGAACTGATTGCATTTCACGCTAACTTCATGTAAATGGAATCAAATGCATTGTTTGTCCCGGTCAAACCCATTTCTTTCTCCTGGGCTTCTCTGCTGTTCGGACTGTAGACTGACTACCATTCAGAAGCTCAAAGGGGTCTGGAGAAAGTTGCAGAACACTACCCCAAGCCAGTGTTTCTCAACCTTGGCAACTTTAAGATGGGTGGACTTCAACTCCCAGAATTCCCCAACCAACTTTAAGATAGGTGGACTTCAAGTCCCAGAATTCCCCAGCCAACTTTTAAGATGTGTGGACCAACTTCCAGAATTCCCCAGCCAATTTAAGATGTGTGGACCAACTCCCAGAGTTCCCCAGCCAACTTTTAGATGTGCAGACTCCAGCTCCCAAAATTCCCCAGGCAACTAAGATGTGTGGTCTTCAACTCCCAGAATTCCCCAGTCAGCTTTAAGATGTGTGGACTTCAGCTCTCAGCTGGCTGGGGAATTCTGGGAGCTGAAGTCCACACATTTTAAAGTTGCCAAGGTTGAGGAACCCTGCCCTAAACCAACCCTCAAGTTCCCAGAGCTGGTATCTGCATCACCCTCCCCTAAAACCTTCTGCTCAATGGAAATCCCTGGCGAGCAAAATCACGCAGGGAACGGCAGCCTTTGATGTTTCTTCCTGAACGCAAGCATCTTTCCTGCAGAGAGAGACTTGTCCTCCAAACCCTCCTGCAAAGGGAATTGTTTCCCCAGAGTAAACACAACCCACCCCCGGAAAGCGATCTGGTTCCAGCAAATTGTGCCTGTGCGAACGGAGGCTGTTTGCTCAGCTCCGACCAAAAGCAGCAGCTGTGTTGAAGGGAGCTACTTTTAGCCTGGCACACAGCAGAGAGGAGCTGAATGACTAAACACGCTCCCTGGCTCTCCAGCCCACGTGAGCCCCTCCAGCATGGGGGGGGGGGGGTTGCTCAAGCTGTGCTTTGGCTCCCGAAGCGGCTTGCTTGCTGTGCTACGCCCAAAGTTGAAAAGAGGTAGAGAAGGAGAAGCAGGAGACCCCTGAACCCGACCCAAAGGTCCTCTCAGCTCTCATGAATTCAAGCTCCAAAGAATGATTTCCAGGACAACATCTTGGTTCTGTTAAGATCCCATCTCCGGTCGTTTAGGAATTAAAGCTTGGCTTTTACAGCCCCAAGAACCGTCGCCCTGCAATGTTCTAAAACGCTTCGGGTCCATCCGATTACATTTCCCATCTGTTCCACCAACCCGTGCCGAAAGTTACAGAAAGAATTCTGTCCCAGGAGGAAAAGATTCCTTGAGGGGAGGCAGGAGAATCTTTCCCTAAGAATCCCCAACGTGCACATTCCAATAGAAAAGCAGCAAAATAATATAGGAGCGAGAATATTGATCTCTGTCTTCTAAATATTTCTTGCGTCCTTTCTAAGAACGCCCCCGAAAGATCATTTTTGGGCTCCGATTTGCAACTTTCATCCAGGTATTCCAGATCGAAGATCGGGGCCACGGAGCTATGCCAAAATTAAAAGTATATCATGGTTTAGCACCCTGTATGTTCAACCCGTACAAAGCCGCACACTTGGATTCCACCCACATGCCAGAAAATCAATATGCTCAGCTGGATTCTAGGGATGGCTGAACTGAAACCAATCAGTCAAGCTGTCAAATAAACGCCCCCACTTTTTAATGATCTTGGGTGCTGTTGGAGAAAATATGCACCTGATTAGCCCAAGTTGCTAGCAGGCTTTCCTTTTCAAGAGTTTTCACTTTCCCGCGGGGGATATGGGACACGGACTACGGCCATAACATCGTTCGCATGATCCCCGATCGACTAGGACCATCTCAACAAATCGTTGCAAGGAGAAGAACTTGCAAAAATTATAGCATCCCAAAAGACCAGAGTGGGAAGGAAAGAATGAACACCGAAACGAGCAAAATTTCTTTTTTAAGGAAATACGCTTAAGTAAAGCGGCTTAGGCTGGAGGACGTTCAAGGATGCTGTGATTCTGGCACATTCCGTCTCCGCAAAAGTCCAGCTTGGTGTTCTGTCAAAAGCAGAAGTCTTTGCATTACTCAAAGTTCACCGAGAAAAGCAGAGATTCTGCGGTGCTCGCTCTCCTCCCTGGGAAAACGAGCCTGCTAAAAACTGAAATGTGACTTTGTGCTCAGTAAATAATGTGGGAGCGGGGGAAGGGGGAAGAAGATGACAATGCTCCAGTAGAGTCATTATTTTATTGTTCTACTGATGCCTCTTGTCATCCTGCTAATTACCGAAGACATATTATCTGCACTTCGTTGAATTGTCAGCTTTCTTTGAAAAACTCCACTCAGATGGCGCCTTGTTAATCAGCAGCCTTCACCGTCTGGAGCAGGCTTGGGGTACAGTGCGCTCCCGAGCATCGCAAGCATCTACAGGGGTTCAAAGAGCGACATGCACGTCCCACTTGAGATGACACCATTTGCGTCAGAAGTCCTGACACGATGATGTCAGCAGGCAGCTGTTGCCATTTTGACTGCCTGGTGCTTGCTCTGGATGTCGGGGCCAAGAACCCCCAACGTTTCCAATCACCCTGCACTGTTGGATGGCCAAATCTCTGTTCTGCCTCCCCCCCTCACCCCAAAGGATGAAGGAGATGTTTCAAATAACACTGGCAAAAATAGCATTTCATCAGCCATGGGGAAGGAGTTGCCAGTGGAGAAGATGATTTAGCAATGGAGATTCCTTCATTAGAAGTTTCCAAGCACAGCCTAGAAGGCACCTAATGGGGATCCTGAATTAGTCAGTTCCTCCACAGGTGGGGTTGTCTGGATGACCTTCAAGGTCCCATTCAATACGATTCCATGGTTGAATTCCTACACGGGGCTAAGCTATGATCTGTTTAAGCACAAACAGAAGAGAATATGTGTAGCTCAGGGTTGAACTGTGGAGTCCCTGGAGTTCTCTGAGCTTGGCTGTTTTCTTGCAAACGTTTCATTACCCGGCTAGGGTTAGCACTGAAGATGTTCCCTAGCTGGGTAATGAAATGTTTGCAAGAAAACAGCCAAGCTCAGAGAACTCCAGGGACTCCACTGTTTAAGCACAGTTTGTTGAATAAAGCTCCAGCAGCTTTCGTGCAACATACTTAGTCCAACAAGCCACATTGTGGCTGAGCACGAGATAGGAAGGCCGGCTACAGATGGTTAATATGCAGAAACGGCAATAAGATGGTGCCTGCTGATTTTCTGTCCCCATGACCCTGGATGTAACTGGGGCACACATGGAAGAGGAAGTCCTGACTCCCCTCTACAGGCTGAGGGTCTCACAATCGTCCTTAATTCAGAGTACAGATATTAGTATGAATTGTCTGAATTCCTTGCCAAGGTAATGGGTGTAGGGGAACAGCAGAAAAGCTCCCCCCTCCAAATCTGGCCAGGCTGAGCCCCTGGGAGATTCCTTTTAGACTTGGGTGCTGTTGGTCTTCCAAACGATTCAAAAAGTTTTCCTGAAACAGAGATGCTGGCAAATCTGAATTTGGAGGGGCCCCTTCTCTGCTGCCGTGTTGAACTCATGCCTGGCTGACCTCTTTCTCAAGCTTTTGATGAACTATCGCTTCAGCAGAAGCTACCTTCAGAGTTCGTCTTAACCAAGTGGGGAAAGCAAGGAGGCCGTCAATAAATAGGCTCCGAGAAATAATCCGTGTGTGTGTGTGTGTAGGGAGAGACCGCACGTGTGTAAATGTGGTAGTGGTGGTGCTGAATTCCTAACAAATGGGCTGGGCAAAAAGAACTAATCAAATTAACGGGGCACGAAGACTCTGCAGCCATTCGCTCGCTTCCTACTGAAATCACTCTGAACTTTCCAAAGATAAGATAAAGCCATCTGATCCTGGAAGAGCCAATGAAGGCAACTGAACTTCTGGCCTTCCGTACTGAAACGTGGCAAGCTTTTTCTGAAGTGCAAATGCGTCAGCGTCCCCTTTCCTGCTAGGAACACCATGACTGCTACTTTTGTTTGACGTCCTCCCAGCAAGTTTTAACTTAAAGGTTGAGTCAGGCAGCTGAAGGCAAAGAAGAGTGTGTCCGGAGTCACAAAAGCCACGTTTTATGAAGCAGCAACCTGTCAGGGCGGTTGTTGAGCCTTTCGCTTCTCTGCCCCCAGGGGCAGCACAGGCCATGGTTCCCAAGCGGATAAAAAGAGAGGGAAATGCCAGGACAAGTTTCTAGTCCTCATGGCAGTAAAGGGAGAAGAAATGGAGCTTCTGCAACCGTGTGGCTCGACAGGTGAAAATACATTTGTAAAGCTCCAGGATTTTGTTCAACTTCGATTCTGCCACTGAAAAAGCCTAAGGAACCATTTCCATGGTTCCCTATCCCCATCAGTTGGAGATAATGGGAGTTGTAGTCCAATGTTGCTTGGAAGGCTGTGGCTTCCTCAGTCTGCTCTCAAATGTTGACTGAGTCACCGTTCTGTCCTTCTCTAGTACTTGAATGCCAGGCATACCTAGAGCTGGAACTGGATAAATAATTACTGTGCCAGAACAAGGGAAATTATATTCCACGTTTCATAGGAATGAAGGGGAACTATATACCCCAAAACAAAAGATATGTGGGGAGGAGGATTTAAAAGAAGACGACCCACAGGGATTATTTGCTCCCAAGACAGCAAGTCCAGCACATGCCTTCTTCTTCCCAGTTTGTGATTCCTTAATCATGAGGACTAGAACATTGCTCTTTAAATATGGGGGAGTGGATCAGTCCCAAGGCGCACATTAGGAGGAGGCTGGAAACCTGGAGAGTTGCTGCCCATCATGATTAGAGGCAGCACAGAGCTAGACAGAGGGATGTTCAGATGGAGGGAGGTAGGACCCCCCCCAAAAAAAGAGATACAAAGGACAAGTTTCTCCCCAGCCTCTTCTGCAACCTGCAACATCTTCCAAGCATGAATCAACACCCTGACGGCGCAAGACAAACATTTTGCGGTACCACCTTCCCCCAAGCTGGTTTAGGATGATGGGAGGCAGAGTTTAAGAGAGCTTTTGCCAAGGGAAAGCTGTTATATAGAAAGATGGATCCCCTTCTGCACGGAGCCAGCCTTGCCAGTTGCTATTCGCCCACGGTGAATAAGAATCGCTCGCAGGCGACCACGTGCGCACATTTTTGGAAACCCCAGCAAAGTGACCTTCTAGTTTGCAAGTTACGTATACGCCAGTCAAGCCAAGCCCAAACTGTAACCCCCAGAGCAACGTGGCTGCCTCTTTGTCGAAAATATTTTTAACTGGGGGTTTGTGGTTCTCCAAATCCCAAACTGAAGACAAGACCTGTTAGTGCACAAAGCAGGGATTTGACTCCCGGACTAACAAGCCCCCTCCTTAACAGGTTAAACGTAGTTCCAATTCCCAGGGCTGCGGTGCCTGAAAGACGACAGTGCGCCAGCCAGGCAAGTGCATAGAAATCATATGAACCTGGTGCTAATTATATCAAAACAAAATGTGCCTGTGTGCCCATGCTTCCAAAAAAAGGCTCCACCTGGTTCGGTACAAGCTGTCCACCTCTTCTGCGATACGCTTGTCTCTGGGGGACCCACGGGGAACCGAGCGCTTGGCTCCTATTAAGGCTGTTCTCCTAATGGAGCCACACAACTACCTAACATGTACGTCCACTTTGGCAAAAGGCCACGGCCATTTCAACCTCGGAAAAAAAAAACCACGTCGGCTTCCCAAAAGAGCCATCCATCCAGTTTCTGCACCGCTAAAGGACTTTTCGTCAAAGCCAGGCAGAAGATGCCATCAAGAGCTGGGGGTCTCCAACAGCGCCCCCTGCTGGCCAAGAGGAAAGGCGTGGATCTTTTGGCTCCCCGCCCACCACTGATATTTTGTAAGAGGTCAGGCCAAGGGTTTAACAAACCCAGCTCCCCCTGAGCTTGCTGAATTCTGGGAGTTGAAGTCCACCCATGTTAAAGCTGGCTACGGAATTTTGGGACTTGAAGTCCACCCATCTTAATTGCCTGGGGAATTCTGGAAGTTGGTCCACACGTCTTAAAAGTTGGCTGGGGAATTTTGGGAGTTGAAGTCCACCCATTTTAAAGTTGGCTGGGGAATATTAGGAGTTGAAGTCCACCCATCGTAAAGAGGCCAAGTTTGAGAAACAGAACTAGCCTTTAAGTAAAACCCAATAATGTGGGCTACAATCACAGAGTGGGATTGCAGGCAAGGCATTCTGCATATGCTCTAAATACCCCTCTTCCCATGGCGTTGCATTCCTCAAGAGCATATCTGTGGCCTGTTCCAGGCTCCCAATCAGCTGAAGGGCTCATAGGAGGTATGAGCAAAGTATCCAAATTCTTCTAGAGCAGTGTTTCTCAACCTTGGCTACTTTAAGGTGTGTGGACTTCAACTCCCAGAATTCCCCAGCCAGCCTGGCTGGCTGGGGAATTCTGGGAGTTGAAGTCCACACACCTTAAAGTTGCCAAGGTTGAGAAACACTGCTCTAGAGTTTAACCCAATAAAATGTTTTGCTTTGGGACAGGTGACAAAGAAAATACATCATTTTTTTTTTTAATGGCTAGTTCATACAACATAGAAGATATCTCTGCAGCTGGTTTGGAATTCCACATCCTGTTAGCATTGCTCAGCCTGGCTAATGACTAATGGGAATTATGGTCCCTTTAAGAGAGAATAAAAAGTGAACTATTTAGGAAAAAAATATCAAATAAGGAGAGCTGACATTTTGACTCTTGCAGGTCATTTAAAAAACACGGTCTTGAGGCTACGCGAGAAGCTTCAGGTGTATTTTCTTTTGGAAGTCTTTCTTTTTCTTCCTTACTTTATATTAGTCTGTATTCATTTTTATCTTCGCTTTTAAAACTTTTAATTTTTTACAGAGAGCGTGCAAGCGTGCTTCAGTTGTATTATTCATATTGTTTCGATCCTGCTTTTCATCTTCAAAAGATGCTTTGAACAGCTCTTCATAAAGCAATAAAACACCAAACCCAATTTAATAGTCCTTCTGGTCACCCTTCTCCCCCACCCCCAAACCACATGTCTTGGGTATTTGGTACCCAAGATGCTCTCTTCCTGAAAGGTTGCCAAGGAAAAGCTGAAAATATCAGGTCCCCAAATCCCACCACCAAAAGGCCCACCAGAATTGTGGGAAGAAAGCACATCTTGGCCCCTCTACCCATTTCACTCATACCGAAACAGATCAAAACCAGGCAAAACTTCGAGAATCGGTCCACGAAGCAAAGACAGTGGGAACATTTTGGGAAGGAAGGCAGAGAACCAAGGATGTAAAGCCCTCCCCACCCCGGTCAACCAAGCAGCACCATTCCAGCATTAATGCACCAACATGTAAGCAGCCTGTCACTTCACAATGAGGACTAGCAACTTAAGAAGAATCTCAGCAGATTCTTTACATGCCTGTAATAAAATATGGGCCAGCATCAAGTCTACGGAGCTTGTGAGCACCTGGTTGATCAGTAGACGCTGGGTCGGATCTTACTAGCTCCCTCCAAGAAAAAAAATGTCCCATCTTCACAGTCATCAACATTTCTCTTATCCCAGTACATCTTAGAGCAGGGTTCTTCAACCTCAGCAACTTTAAGATGGGTGGACTTCAACTCCCAGAATTCCCCAGCCAGCCAAGACTTCCTTTCGTCACTCTTTCCAAATTGATTGCCCAATTCATCCCACCTTCAGGCAGAAGCTGAAAAGGGCCAGTCCTGACATGCCAACATTTCTTTACAAAGCCGCCCTTCCAGATTCCCAACTCTAAGGTTTCCTTCTCCAATCTGGCTCCCCTCCAGATCTATGAACTTTTAACTTCCAGAATTCTCAGCAATAGCCAACCTGGCGTGTGTGTGTGTGTGTGGGGGGGATTCTAGGCACAAGGCCACACATCTGGAGAGCCCCCCTGGATGGGAGACGGCTGCCGTGAGGAAAGGAGGAGTGGGGTGCATGAGAAAGGAGGTTGGAAGAGTTTGCGGTTCAGCATTTTCTCTGCCTGTTGCATGAACTGAGATCCTGAGAATCCTTGTGAACCGCAAATCTCTGGTGTTTTGCATCTGGGGCATCAGGTAAACCTTGATCAAGGCCCTGTGCTTCACCCCATCTCCAGACTAGAATCTAACCCAGTGTTTCTCAAACTTGACAACTTTAAGACATGTGGACTTCAACTTCCAGAATTCTGGGAGTTGAAGTCCACATGTCTTAAAGTTGTCAGTTTTTGAGAAACATGGATCTAACCTGTAAGTAACAGGTTAGAGGGCAGTTTTTTTTTAAAAAAAAGACACACACCCCTTCCTCCATGGAGCTGGAAGCAAGTTGGTCATCTTTGTGAAGCCCAAATGTCGCCAAAAAGGAAAAGGTTGTGGGGTATACCTTGGGGGTGCTTGTGCAACATTTGCAAAGGTTAAACCCACTAGCCCCGACAAAGCTTCAGCATTGCACATGGGGGTCGCCACCAGTGACAGGGAACTGGCGGCCTCTCCTCGTCCCACAGCATACCTTTAATTTCCACCCCTCCCCAGACCGGCGCACGAGGAAGTTTCCACAATGTTGCACACCTCCATGGCATTGAAGGCTTTCACACAAGAAGGCAGCAAGCTGAATGACCGAGACTTTTGACGCTGTGCAGAGAGATGCCACAAAGCTGTGCCCCCCTGTCCACTCCCCCACCAGCCAGAAATCTTGGTTGACAGTCCCCTTTGCAAATCTGGCTGTCTTGGCCCAACCTTCCAAGCGTGACCCCCACCAGAAGGAGTGCCTTGCACACACCTGTGCAACTGCATGAAAAGTTAACAGCTCAGGGCAGTGACTGCAACTCCTTGCAGGTTGCCAGCTAAATCAGATCGGGTTCAGATGGCCAACTCCGATCCCTGGGTGACTCTGATTCAAACTGTCCATCCCATTCGGAGTTCCGGATGAATTCTACCTGGATTGCCAAATCAAGTCAATTTGATTTGGGGGCTGGGGAGTGGGGGAGCCACTGGGCCCTCAGCAAAAGGCCATCCCATTGCCAATCAAACCTGAAGCAACCAATTTGGTCTGACCATCGGATAGAAATTGACCCTCTGATCTGGACTATTGACTCAGTTCAGAAAAATGATCAGGTTTCCTTGGAGTCAAGACTCTGAATTGAATATTTTCATGTGGGCCTCTGCTCAACTGGGCAAGAACTGCCCCAGTGTCAGTGGAGTCTCTTTAAGGCTAGTTGGCAATAATGCTAGGTGGAGTTGAATACAGGATCTTGAAAACTACAAAGGGGATTTCCCAAGCAGAGAAATTAAGGTGGAATCTCCTTGAATGATTTGAAATGCCTCTTCCCAGATTCCCTGCCACCTGGCTGAGTTGCACTTTATGAAATAAGCTGCTTCTGTCCAGCCTTTTTCTCTCCTTCCTCCAGCCTCCCCACAATCTCTCACCCCATAGCTCTAGTGACGTTCTGATGCCAACTTCTTGCACCACCTTTAGAGAGAGGAATAAAGTTGGCTTCCAGTGAGGATCAAAGCAAAACAGTGATTCATCTCCAACTTTACACTTTGTGGTCACTCCTATAGCAAACACATGGGTTGAGGAGGGGGAGAGATGTAGGAGTGGAGGGGAGACAGTGTAAACTTGGTTCCAGCCTGTATATGCAAAACCTTCCTGTGACACACTTCATTAGAGAGTCAATGGTGTCAATCAGTGTTTTTTAAACTTGGCCACTTTAAGATGTGTGGACTTCAACTCCCAGAATTCCCTAGCCAGCCAAGTTTGAAAAACACTGGTGTAAATGATGGAGGTGGTAGACTAGGGGAGGAGACACTTAGGTTCTAGTTCCCTAAAAGTACTCTGGGGTGCTTTGGGCCAGTTCCCCCATCTCAACCTCAAAGTCAGAGGGGTACAGAGATGAAGATGCTGGACTAGGAATGGGGAGACCCAGGTTCTGGTCCTCTCTCAACCCTAAAAACTCCCTGGGGGACTTTTGGCCCCCCTCTCTCTCTCTCCAACTCAACTCCCAAGGAGTTATGGGGAAAATGGGACAAGGAAACACCTTGTACATTGCCTTGAGCTCCTGCATTCAAAGTGGGTTAGAAATCTCATGAATAATGAAATCATCATGGCACACAGAAAACAAGTTCTCTTGCAAATGGAAGAGGGTTTGCTTTCAAAATGTCTTGAGATGCTGCTGTGGAGTCCTTGGGGTTCTATGAGCTTGGTTGTTTTCTTGCAAACATTTCATTACCTGGGTAGGTAACATCTTCAGTGTTAGCAAAAGGCCCTTTTGAAGGTAACGAAACATCTGCAAGAAAACCACCAACTCAGAGAACCCCAAGGACTCCACAGTTCAACCCTGAGCTACAGAACTTCTCTTCTATTGAGATGACACTTTTGAAGGAAGTCTCCTTGGGAGAGTAGGGCAGTGGCAGGGTGACCACAGAATCAGCACGTGAATGTCTTGTTTTTCATTACACAATCCTGTCTCCAGCACTCCCCAGCTTCCCAGGTTTCCATTCAATCCCAAGGGAAGATCGCAGGAAGCTACTCTCCAACTCCACCAGGGATTTTTCAGCAACATTGCTCCTGTCCTCATGGTTGAGTGAGGTTCTTCAGAAGTTGTTGGAGAATGGCTCTTCCTTTAGGAAATGTCTGCGAAATGAATCTCTCTCATTTCCCCCTCTGTAGGTTTGGTGGAGGGCTTCAAAAGGTAATTCGCTCCCAGCTTTAATTTGGAGCCCCCCCCTTTTTTTGCTGGCTTCCAGACCATTAGCTCCTACCCCCACTGGGAACCTGATTCCTGACTTCTGCTTCTTTAAATCTCCCACGGCAAAGAGACATTGGGAACATCCTTGGGACAGAATGGGCTTATTGCCACCGATGTCCACAGCATTCAGGCCCTTGATTTTCCCTGCAAAAAGCATGCCACGCTTTCAACACTTCATTTCCTGCACGGGGGGTGTTGCCAATGGAGAAAGAGCAGCATAAATATGTTGGGTGAGGACATATTGATCAGCCAGTTTCATTTCTTTGCTTCCTTCCCTTCCTTGTCTTAGTAAAGATCCTCCTCCAAAGAATTCTTGAGGTTTCGAATGACCCAAACATTGGAAAGCCCTGAGATTAATTTCTTGGACTGCATCTACCCCCACTAACAGAAAGCAAGCTGCAGCTTACACTGGGGAGAAAGAGGATCAGGCAGAGAGCTGGTTTTCCAATGCTTAACTGGAAAGGTTGCAATGCCTCTTCTCCATGTTCGGTAAGAAGGTGGGGGCACCAACAGTCCACGGGTGAAATAAGCAGGTTTATTACAGTTCTATCCCAGAGGGACACGTCCTAAGTGTCCTTCATGAGCCCTACCTCTCAGACCCTTTCGTTTCTGCCTAAAACTGAACATAATTCCTTTTACAGGCATGATTCTCATAGTCTCTTGAGCAAGATTTATTAAAAAGAAAGGGATGGGCTTGCAGTAATTCTAGCAACTGAACTATTTCCCATCTACAATCAATTTCCCCCTAAAGTGAATTAGGGCAAAATACATTTCTGGCTTCCTGTGAACCAGCCAAATGGTGGGTCTCTTTAATGATAACAGAGGAACTTGCAGGGACAGTGTCACCAGGCAGGGAAATAAAGGCAACATCTGGAACTTAGCAGAATGGGAAGCAATATCCCAGAGTGGATTTCTGGACTTGGAAACTAAACAGATTCAGGCCTGGTCTTGATCACAATCCAGATTGTTAACCTTTGGATTAGGATCACTAGGAAATTACAGAGCTGTAGCCTTGACTGAGAAGTCCCAAAACATCCCAGATGGTGACAATGACACGTTATGCCAATATTGTGAGTAATAAAGCAACATGGATAAGTGCAGTTCAATTCAAGAGACTTTATCTTCATGTAGCACCCAGGGATTTACTAACAAAACCTATGCAGGAGTGTAGATTGACTTTATTCAGCCTTCTCCAAGGGATATCTGGCCTATCAAAGCCCTTAGGAGATGCTGGAGGTCTTGGCTATCAATAGCCCCCTTTAGCCTGGCCCACACCCCATGAATCTCCAAGCCAAGCCCTGTCATCTATATACTTCAGTGGGGTTCACCACTTGAGAGTCACCAACTTGGGAAGAGAATCCGGTTGGTTGAAAGAGCACATATTTGGAGCAGATGATCCTTGAAACCAATTCTTGCCATCTCCAGGAGGAGCTGGGAAAGCCTTGATGCTGTCCATTGGCACTGACAAGTCTGGCCACCTGAAGTTCTCACCATGCATAGGATCAGTATGGTGTCAGCCAGAACTATAATTCAGAGAGCCCTTTTCGCTGGCCATGCCAGCTGCAGCCAAGGGTGTGGAAGTTCAACAGCTCTAGAAGGCATCAGCTTTCCTACTTCCTGCCTTAACCTTTTCCAGCTTTATACACGCTGCCAATAACTTTATTGTTCCAGGCATGAAGGATATTACGTTGCCCCACTATTGATGGAAGAACCATTTGGAAAGGGTTCAAAGCCAGAAAGGGGCTTCTTGAGAAAGAATCTTGCCACCCTGCCTTGCTACCTTCACCAATTATCAGCCGGAAGCGCTCCTGGCATCAACGAAATGGCAAAAGGGCTGCCTCTGTTGCAAGTTGGGAACTTTCTCCCCAAACCAGCCTTGTTTTGTTGGTTGGCTGACTAGATTGAAATGGAAAACATTTCTGGGAGGGAGAAGAGCCTCTTTTAACGGGTTATCCAGACTCTCTTGCTAAGAGTGCTACATTTTAACAAGGGACTCATCAAATAAGCAGAGGGTTTCTGTTTCAGCTCAGTGGGGTGTGTGTCTCCTCTCCTAGAGTGATAGACAGATGAAAAAAACCCTCAGCTCATTTACTAGCCTAGCTATCTGTAATTGCTACTGGAGAAGTCCCATTACCCTGTGCCCGTGGGTGATCTTCCATCATGCTGCAGATTCTTCTCTGTCCCATCCATCTCCAGTTCATTATGCAGCTTACGCTGACCACTAGCCTGATTCTGCTGTACCCCTTTCACATTTGACCCCTTTTCTGCCTGCACTTAACATCTGGGGAGGAATGAGCACAACAGGTCATGGGCAAGGAAGAGAAGTGGATGACGCCCACACCAGTCAATTCTGAACATCTCCCTTTCCAGGTTTCAGGGGCAAGGGTGGGGGGTGGGTGTCTTAACTAGATTATACTCTCATTTTAGGCCTTATATTGTTGGACTTCCGTCCTCTAAATCAGTGTTTCTCAACCTCAACAACTTTAAGAGGTGTGGACTTTGCCTCCCAGAATTCCCCAGCTAGCACGTTGGCTGGGAAATTCTGGGAGTTGAAGTCCACTCCTCTTAAAGTTGCTGAAGCTGAGAAACATTTCTCTAAAAGCCAATGGTCAAAGAGGACATTAAGAGAAGCAGAGGTTGAGGTGGCTCCAGGAAGCCCTGAAAGTTTTAGTCACTGGCCCCTGGCTGAGAAACTGGGGAGGCTCCCCATTCCAACCCCTTTCCTTCCTTCTTCTACAGCCTCCAGTCTCTAAAGTGGAGTCCACCCCAAACCCTTAACCCCAGCTCTTCCAGCCCACAGCTATCCAACAAACTGGTGAGAAAGGTCCCAGCCAGATGAAGACAAAACTCCAGGGCTGTTCAGTTAAATGGAATAAACGCCTCTCCCTCCCTTCCCCACAGCTTCAGTAGCTCAGACCTCCCCATGGCCCTTTACCTCTTCAGTGGTGAGCGGCATACAGATCCGATACTCTTTCACCAGCATTGCTGCTCTTGGGTTCTGGATGCTCAATGTTCCCCTTGCAGAGAAACACTCTTCAGATGGAAACGGGGACTCGACACCAACCCAGTGGCCCCTGGAGGTTCCTCAGGGAAAGCATCATCCTGTGGGAGAACAAGAATTCCCAACCAGAGGTTGGGGCAGAGGGTGAGATTTTAGAGCAACTCAAGGAGCAGCTCTGGGTGCACATCTGGCAAGCTAAAATCAGGCACTTGGTTCCCGAGCAGCTTTCTCCCCCTCTTGCTCCAAGAACGGCTGGGCTCGTGACTTCATCACCGGTTGCCAGGGCAGCCGTTGTGAGGTCACCAGCCTCCTCACGTGTCAACCCAAGGGAGGAACAGCAGCTGGACCAAGGAGGCACAGAGAAGCCTGTCCCAACCTTTGCCCTTTCTCCGTGGCAGGAGAGCAGAGTCTCTTCCAGACTTTTTCGCCCCCTGGCCCCGCTCTCTAAAGATTCTTCTGGAGGAAAGAGTTTGGAAGATTCACTCAATCACCACATGGCTCCAAAAACTCAACAGCAAAGGGCAAGGGCGTTAATGAAGAGAAAAAAGAAATCAGAAATGAAAAGCACTGGATGCTTGGCGGTCTAAAACCGCAGGCTTAGTGCACCGTTCCAAGTTGCAAGCTGAGACTTACTAGATCTCCGGAGAGCTGCAGGAAAACGCTGATGTCCCCAAGTCACTTCCCAGGGCCAGGCTATTTTGTCAATGTAGGAAAGTGAGCAAGCAAGTGTGCTTCTGCGTGGATACAGACCATCCCTACCAATATGAGACTGGGAATCTTCTGGAACAGAGAGTACCTTTGAAGTAAGCTTGAATTCTGCTGCCTGTTCCCATACTAAATTAAGACACCCCCAGGTGTGATGATTCACTTAGTAGAATTATATTTCCAAGATTCTTTTCTTTTTTAAAAAAGGGGAAGCTGGCTGGTTACAAAGCACAAAATCCATCTTCAGCATCATCTTTCACCCTGGGATATAAAACAGCAGAAAGTGGTTGAAACCCAGAACGTTGTTTGGGAGGGTCTAGAGAAGATAAAGACAAGCTGGGGTGGGAGAAAGCAACTTGGAGGTTTAGAAGGGGTGGGAGGAGCAACCTCCTGAATTTTTCTTCTGGGAAATGAGCTTTTTTGCACCTGGGCATGCTCACCGTGGCCACCCCTTTTAGAGAGTGCTTGTGACATGTTCTCAAAATCCCTAATGGGACGATTGGCCCATGCAGTGATGGGGCTCAGGTTCCAGGACGAGGTTGCAGAATTGGTACCCATGAAAGATCAAAAGCAGTTCTGAGGAACTGAGATGGGAGTGTCCTGGCACTTCTTCTCCTTCCAAGCCAATGACACCATGATGATGTTCCCTGGTGGCTAGCTCTCATTTAGCCAACTGATGCCAACTTTCCATGAATTGCTTTATCTGGAAGACCCCTGACTAAGCAGTCAGCCAGCCCAGCCCTCCAGCAGGTATTGCAGAGATAACCTTGGACAAACAATGCAATGGCAATTAGCAAAACCTGATCTGAGCCCAGGACAGGGGGAAAAAAACATTAGAAAGAAACAGATTAGTTCCACCTTAACTTCCTTGAGTCGAAGAGGGAGGGAGAATGCTCCCAGGCTTTCAAGATTCTGTTCCTCCAGCCTCTATCAGCAAAGCAGAGCTCCAGGATTATTCATGCAGTCTATTTCCTGGCCTGGCCTACCTCAAAGGTCTGACAGGTATTACGTACATGTTGCTCAGCTCATCCATTGAACAAACAGCACGGACTGCGCCAACCAGCTTCTACGGGTGGAAAACAGATCCTGCTGTGTGCATTTCCAAAACTAAAATGCCTCAGTGGACGTTGTCTAGACTCAAATCAGAATCAGTTATCATCACCCCAATGGGTTCAGAATTTGGACCCTGGTAAAATATTGGACCAACTCAGAAAGTCCTTTGTTCCAGTTCTGGACATTGCAACCAAGCACAACCAACTTCCCACTGCCCTCCCTTACCGTATTTCAACCCCATTCAGAACATATCAAAGTGTTACCCACTGAAAGCAAGCAAGCACACAGGGAGGGAGGAAGGAAGGAAGGAAGGAAGGAAGGAAGGAAGGAAGGAAGGAAGGAAGGAAGGAAGGAAGGAAGGAAGGAAGGAAGGGGGAAGGGGAAGGGGAAGGGGAAGGGGAAGGGGAAGGGAGGGGAAGGGGAAGGGAGGAAAACAAACACAGGGAGGGAGGGATGACCCAAGGAACTGATGCTGGATCTCCAAAGATGTAATTTGATCCCAAGGAGCTACATGCAAAGGAACAGGGGCCAAACTGTTCTTTGGTCTGATCCAGTAGAATCCCATTCCAGTTTCCTCCCAAACATGCATTAAACCAGTGTTTCTCAAATGTGGCCACTTTTCCCTGGCTGGGGAATTCTGGGAGTTGAAGCCCGCCCATCTTAAAGTGGCCACGTTTGAGAAACCTTGCATTAAACCCTCCTGAAAGCTGGCATACGTTCACATTAGCCCTGTACCACTGAGCTTCGCTCACATGGGCGCAGGCAGGCTTCCCTCCAAAGCAGCTTGTGGGGTAGAGCCCTGCTCCTCCACCCATTCTCTCTCCATGCACCCGCTTCTCCCTCCAAGAAGCACAGGGCAGCCCAAACGGTTCTCGTGCCTCCTGCCAGTACCATTTTCCGACCGGGGAGATAGCTGAGGCTGAGCACACCTGGCCCAAGGTGACCTGCTGGATTTTGTAGCCAAGCGACAATCTCGCTCGGACTCTCCGGTGTCAGATCAGCCTCAGAGCGCAGAGCACACGACCTCTCCGCCAGTTATTATCAATGACACCCACAGCTTTCGTGCCATCTTGTCATAATCAAAACTTTTCATCATTTACACCGACCAGCCATCGAGGCATCTGGTCAACCTCTTCTCAGACGTTCTTGTGGGAACCAACCTTGTTAAAGACACCTGGTTGGCATAACATACCAGATACTTAAGCATGCACCATTTTTGCAAATAACAGCCATAAAGGAACTTGTGTCTTTCCTCGAGGATTCATTTGGCAGCGCTTCCTCTGCCTAGAGAGCAGTTTGTTGAAATGGAGTTACAATTTCCACATCATGTAGAATTCATCCTCTCAAGCTTCCTCCTAACCACCCTGCAAGGTAGGCCAATTGCAAGAGCAAGATTTGCCCCAAATTATCCAAGGAGTTTTACTGTGGAGCTGCAAAACATCCTCCAAACGTAACATTCTGGGCAGCAGATCGCAACAATCACATCCTATTCCACCAAACATTACCTTCGCTTAGAGCAGTCTTCCTGAAACTTGGCAACTTTAAAGTGTGTGGACTAGAATTCCCCAGGAAGGAAGGACGGAAGGAAGGAAGGAAGGAAGGAAGACAGGGAAGGAAGGGAAAGGAGGGAGGGAGGGAGGGAGGGAGGGAGGGAGGGAGAGAGAGAGAGAGAGAGAGAGAGAGAGAGAGAGAAAGAAAGAAAGAAAGAAAGAAAGAAAGAAAGAAAGAAAGAAAGAAAGAAAGAAAGAAAGAAAGAAAGAAGGGAGGGAGGGAGGGAGGGAGGGAGGGAGGAAGAAAGAAAGAAAGAAAGAAAGAAAGAAAGAAAGAAAGAAAGAAAGAAAGAAAGAAAGAAAGAAAGAAAGAAAGAAAGAAAGAAAGAAAGAAAGAAAGAAGACAGGGAAGGAAGGAAGGAAGGAAGGGGGAGGGAGGGAGGGAGAAAGAAAGAAAGAAAGACAGGGAAGGAAGGAAGGAAGGAAGAAAGACAGGGAAGGAAGGAAGGAAGGAGGGAGGGACGGAGAGAGGAAGAAAAAGAAAGAAAGAAAGAAAGAAAGAGAGAGAGAGAGATTGAGAGAGAGAGGGAGGGAGGGAGGGAGGGAGGGAGAAGGATCTCCAAAGTAATTTGATCCCAAGGAACTACAGCAAAGCAGAAGAAAAACAACCACTGGTGGCTGGGGAATTCTGGGAGTTGAAGTCCACCCACTTTAAAGTGGCCAAGTCTGAGAAACACTGATTTAGAGAAACTCTCATTGAGCAGTGCTTCACGGAAAGCCCGCCCCTCTGTTTTGAGATCTGCAGATCCTTCCTTTTCTCCAGCCACAAATCTTCCAGATGGGATCAGCTGCTTGTAACCCTGTCAATTACATCCCTTCTTTCGAAAAGCCACCGCACATATTTATGTAGTGTGTCAATAGTACAGCCCAGCTCACCCTGAGGGCAAATAGCCATTTCCCCCCCACTCCCTGTTCCTAGCACACAGATGCTAACAAACCACGTGCAGATTCAGCCTATTTATTTATAACATGGCTGCGAATCCACAGTCAATAGCGCTGCAGTGATGATAAGGCTACCCTTAATGTTTAACAACTAGCTGCCTGAGTTCAAGCTACAGCAAAGAGGAATTTGGCTGAATGTCACCGCTGAAAGAAGAACCTAACCTGCTCTGGAAAAACTTTCAGAGACGCGAAGCAGATAATGGGAGTTGCCACCAGCAAGATGCAACGTCCAGCAGGAACTGTGGAGAGCTTTAAAAAAAAGAAAAAGGACTAACTAAAATGAAATGCAATGGGTTTGGGTGACCCCTAAGCATGGAGTGTCAACAACTCATCGCTTAACCATGTTCATTGAATAAACCACAAACTGGAGTTTGCAGGGAGAGGGAACCTGGAAATTATTATTTGCATTGGACAAATTAAATTAAAATGAGGTGTGGGGGCATATAGGTCCCTTGTGGGACAAACTGCCCACTCCTGGTGTAGTTCAATGTGCAACCCCAGAGACTGCTAAAACCTTGAAGAAAGTAACCAAGGATTAGTCCAGAAGCAGCTATGGGTTATAATAGCTTGAAGGAGCCTCTCCGTACAGAGGCAGTGTATCTTGAAGGGCAGTTGCTGATGTGTCACAATTACTGCTTTCTCTATCCACTTGCAAGATACCACAACATTCCTGGAAGACCACACCCAAAAGTTAATTATTTTTTTTTAAGCTATGTTAAAATAACACCCAAGGGTTTGATTCAGATTGAAAACTTCTCCATAGAGACAGAGAAGGTGGAAATGTTGTAAAATGCTTTTGTTTACTCCCTTGGTAAATTTAAATCAGTGTTTTTCAAACTTGGCAACTTTAAGACATGTGGACTTCAATTCCCAGAATTCTGGGAGTCGAAGTCCACACGTCTTAAAGTTGCCAAGTTTGAAAAACACTGGTTTAGATAGTCCAGGTACCAAGGGCTGGAGGGGGAATTCAGGGTATACTGCTTTTTAACATGGAGGTTCTATAACCAACATGTCTATCATCTGCTTTTTGCCACAAGTGCCTTTCAGTGCTCTGCGATAGGTCAGGTTGTACACTGAAACCGTATTTTGTAAGCGAGACTACAGAAATAGAGTCCTCTGAAAAATAAGAAGATCTTCATGGAGATGTAGAGAGACCAGCTAAGTTAGCGAGTAGAAGATTCTCCCTGCCGCACCCGGCAACTTTGGAGCATGAACAAAAGGCTCTCTGCACATGCTCCAAAACAGCTCTTTGGGGCTGCTTTTTAAGGCACTGTGTCCGTGTGCCTAACATCCAAAGATGCAGCGCTGTCATTAGAAAAATACTCAGATGGTTCTTTTTTCTTGGTTAAGAAAGAAAGGAAAAGGAAATAATGATGCTTTCTGAAAAACACAATGGACCAAGTTCTCTTTTCGCATCTCACATCTAGAAGGGTTCTTGGCTGAACAGGATGCAAGCTACAAATCTCTAGGGGCTGCGGGGTCCATCCTGAGGCTGTGCACCCTTAAAAGCTTGTTCAGATAATAACATCTTCCATTTGTGACCCTCCTGTGTTTTTTCACTGCTCGTTTGGATCTGTTTCCAGCCCGTAAAGATCCACCGAAGAGGGAAAAACAACAGGTGCTGAATAACTTCTGCACAGAAGCACCATATATGTTCTTGAACTCTACAATTTTCATGTTGGCTTCCAGTGGCAATTGAGTTATTCACTCTCCTGGGGACAAAAAAAAGGGGGGGGGGAATTTCCAAGACACATGGAGGAAGAGAGCCAGCTCCAACTCAAGACACAAGCAGCCCACCGACAAGGAGAGCTTGCATTGACACTGCACTGATTGTACACAGTTCTAAATCTGCGCCATGCACCACACTAAGGCAGTGTTTCTCAACCTTGGCAACTTTAAGAGGAGTGGACTTCAACTCCCAGAATTCCCCAGCCAGCCAGCTGGCTGGGGAATTCTGGGAGTTGAAGTCCACTCCTCTTAAAGTTGCCAAGGTTGAGAAACACTAAGTTGTGGGTTGTTTAAGGAGGGGTTGTGGAATAAGCCAGCTCCACACCTAACATGGCAAACATTTACTGAACCAGGATTACTAATGACAATGGCTAGATTCAGACAACAAGTTAAGCCAGCCACAAACAATCAGAGCCACCGACAAGCAGAACAGGATTTCTGTACAATCAGGATTCTCCTATGCAGCATCCTCTTGCTCTTGATAAATGCCTGAAGGAAATTTTTATGTCTCCCTGGAGGCTAAACTTATAAGTTACCGGCTGTATTTGCACAACACTGACCTGTAGTTAAGAGAACCACGGTTTTCTCAATTGTTTCAATTCTCTGTTTGCAGAAGGCTGGAAAGCTTTGTGCGATGTGTGAGCATAACCCACAGACCCCAAAGTAACCCCAGGGCTGGCTTTGCAGAAAACCAGATTAGTCTTAAAAAGATCAGCGTTGTTCAGAGAACAGAGGTGGGGGAAAAAAGAAAAAAAAAAACAGATCCATTCCACTTCCCCGGTGATCTGCAAGGTTTAAAAGACTTTAAATCGAAAGCAGCTGGAAATGAGGATAGCAAGGTTGCAAAGAACCTCTTCTACTTCTCTCTCTCTCAAACCCCCTCCCATAGCAGTGATGCCCACAGAGAGGTCAGGAGAGTCAAAATGGCAGCCCTAACCATGTAACTGAAGCTTTCCTTCACACACAGCCCAGGGCCTTGCACGCAACTGCTTGCTCAGAAAATCTGGCACACCATGCCACTGAGAAAGAATGGCACTCTGTGCATGCTCAAAGGCACTGCTACTTCCCATACCCCAAAGGGAAAATCCTAGCCCTTCAGCAGATCACAACGACTGGCCCCATTGCCAAAGATTTCAAACCCACATTGCTTTTTGATGTCATGGAGTTGGGTTCCTGTCTCCTGGAGCATAGCCCCGTTCCCACAACATGCTAAAACCTCAGGGCTTAACTGAGCACAACCACCGAGAGCATCTTTTCCTGGGCAGTGATGGTACTTTCATCAAAGTCAGGCAGAACAGGATTGAGCTGAGTCCCCAAACCTGCTTATGCTTGGCAGGCTCAACTGATTCCATAGGCTAACCCACAGTGCGCCTACGTTGGAATACAATCCCCATAAATCCCAGCCATGCTGAGCGGGGCTTATAGGACCTGCAGTTCAAGACTGCTGAAGCCACCCCAAGCCAGTTTCCTTGGCGGAGAAGCTCTATGGCATCCAGTGGGTTGAATTTCCACCTGCAGCACCCCCAGGACCGGAAACCTGAAAGTAATTTGAAGATGTGTGGGTGGCAAGAGCGCCTTGGGGCATGTACAGAGCACCACCTGGCCTTCCCCCAAAAAGGAAAAGGAAGCTTTCAAATCTCCGGAAGACTCAAGAGGAGAGAATTGATCGGCCACCTGCCTTTCACGTCGGAACGGGGGATCTCCTGGGAAACTCAGCCCAAGGCGGGTCCACCGAGATCTCGGGTTTCCCGTCCTTTCTCGCCTCCCCGGCCCGGTGCTTACCTGGCAGCGGACAACGGCTCCAGGTGGCCGCAAAGGTCAGCCCGCCGCGTCGCGGAGGCTTCCGGGCGGCCCGGGATGGGGAGAAGGGAGCGCGGGGGGCGCAGCAAAGGAACCGGGCGCACTCCGATGCCACCCCGGGGCCGGGGGGTGGGGAGCCACAGAAGCGCGGGCGGAGAGGCGCTTGCAGGGAGGAGCCAGGAGGAGCCGGGAGGAAGGGGGGCCCAGGCAGCTTCTCCCCCCGGCATCGTGGCTTGGCTTTTCTTCCCCAGGGCTCCCTCTCGCTTCCCTGCCCCCCTTTCCTTGCAGCGCCTGTGCGCGCCCTCAAGGCTGAGCCCCGGGAATAAAGCTCAAGTTTTCCCAAAGAACCAGTCCCCCCCCGCCGGTCCCCGCCCCTGCTCACTGACTCGATCCTTCCCGGGCTGCTAAGGAGCCATCGCACGCGCCCCCCGCCCCCCATTCCCTTTCTGCCTCTTGGTGCAAGAAACTGTGGGTGCATTCTCACGATACACGCGAAGCCCCGGGCTCGCCACAGGCGAGGGCTACGGTCGCCCCGCTGCAGCGGCGGGAGCCTCAGAGTCGGGCGAACCTGAGCCGGGAGTTTAACAGGGCGCGGAAACTCCGCCAGCTCGTTTCCTTGAGCAAACCGCAGCTAACCCCAGAGAAACGAGTCGTGGGGATGCGGTGCTTCTCTTCCCGTGACTGCCCGGGAGACCCTCTCTTTCTCCCCGGCCCGTCCAAATCTTTGCCCCTTCGTTTAGGTGTCTCGGGAGTCTTGCTCGGTGCACGCCCCCGGACCCCTCCTTCCAGGCCGGGAGTGATGGGGAATGTAGTCCAGCACATCTCGAGGGCACCGGCTGGCTGCCTCCGCCTCCCTCCCTGGTTTCCTCGGTGCCACCGCTGCCCTCCTTCCCGGCTGTCCTCACCTTGGAGCCGGCTTCTCTAGGAGCCTCTCCGGCGGGCGGTCCCTTCGGGCCGCCGCCGCCGCCGCCGCCGCCGGGAAGCGAAGGCGAAGCTTTGCCGGGCGAGGCTGAAGCAGCGGGGCCGCCCCCCCACCCCTCCCCCCCCAGCTCCGGCAGGGGGTGGCGGTACCGGCGACCCCTAGGGGAGAGAATCTGTCGGCGCACCTCGCTCGCCCGCCCCCTTCCTGGAAGGGGTGGGCGCCTGGGAAGCGTGGAGCCCCCCCGCCCCGGGAGAGGGGAAAAATACGGCCCGGGGGGGGGGGTAGCGGGGACGGCGCGGCCAAGCTGCGTCTGGGACCGGACCGTCCGGGCTGAGTGCGCTGCCGACCAGCCTTGTCCTGGGCGAAGCTTGGCTCTAGCGCAAATCTTTCCTGCAGTTACAGCCGGGTCGCTCTGCGAAACGGCTTGGAGGTGTGCTTCGCCATAAAGACAGTGATTGAGACATTTCTCTAAAAGCAACCGCTGCACCGGGCAATCGTGGAAATATTCCAGACTAACACACTAAGCCCATGTGTGTCTAACCATCATTTATTAACTAAACGACAACTGGTTGGTTTGGCACAACCCACTAAACTGGGGTTATCAGCTCCCGGCTGCAAATGCCAGCTTGTATTAGCCAGCATCCCTAGTTTAAGCATATAAGCCCCAATGATTCCCTTGGCAGACGAGGCTAAGCCACATTTAAGCAACCCAAGTTTGGTGTGAACTCCAATCCTGGCTCACCCAGCTTGCCAGTTTGGGGGTTGGAAAGGCTCCTTTCTTTCAAACTGTGGTTGTGTACAAACATTATTCAGATGAGTACAAACGCACTGCAGCAACCCAGGACAGCAGAAAAAGGAAACCGACCACCCATATGGTTTTTCAGCAAAAGAGATACTCATACAACTTTATCAAAAAGTGTCTGACCACTCAACCCACCGCAGCACAACTAACACAAGCTACAAACAGGATAACACTGCCACACGTCAGAAACATCTCGAACTACCAACAGACTGTTACAAGCACACTGTATCACCGTAGCACACTACCCACTAAAGCCCTCCAAAACATCTTAAGCAAACCAAAAGAGCCAGTAGCCCAAGAAGAAAAAACAGGAGTCACCCACAGACAGTGCAAGGACTGTAACAGCCACTATGTAGGACAGACAGGCAGAAGGCTAGCAGAGCGCATCCATGAACTCCAACCAGCAGTCAGAAGACACGATGAACACTCCTTAACCTCCCAACACATGGACAGACTCAACCACGGTTTCAACTGGGAAACTGGGAGCGTCCCAGACCGAGCTAAATCCAAACATGCGAGGGATTTCCTGGAAGCTTGGCATTCAAGGCAAATCAGCCATCAAGAGACACAGAGATAAACCACATGCACGCACCATTCCAAGGAGACAATAAAAAAGCTAAGATGGAAACTAAAAGACCGGAACACATCCTCTCCAGCAGCCAACACCCAGATGAGCAGGGATTAACCCCGGACAAACAGTCAAGCAGAAAACAATGCCCTAATCCAGGAACTACCAAGGAGAAAGCCACACCCCTATCAACGCTGGCAGGGCAAGCTACTGTAGATAAACAGGGAGAAAACTCCACCCTCGTTCGCACTGATGATGTTACTTAGTTGGGTAACAAAACATCAGCAAGCAAACAGCCCAACTCAGAGACTGCCAAGGACTCCACAGTTTTGGTCTCTTGCAGGTAAGGCGGGCGGGGGGGCTTTCCCCACCCATTTGGATTAAACCCAGACCTGGCTGTAATCTTGAAGCTGATTGTAGCATGGCTGAAGCCACTCGCTACGGTAGCAACATTTCCTGCACCATAATCTTGGCTTTCATGACCTGGAATGCAATGAAAACTGCCTTGCAACATTTCTGAAGTTTTAATCTTTGGTGAAAGAGTTCTTCTTCTCCTTCTTTTTCTCCTTCTTCTGTCTAAGAATTCCTTTGGAATTTCTCTTCGTGGTGATTTTGAGCTGACTTCCATGTTGGAGTCTGCTCCAGTATTTTCCCAATACATTTGCTATTGAACATCTTTTTATCAGTGCCGAGTGTATAAAGGAAGCTACGGTTTATCTTCAGACTGTATAAATCTTTCACCTTTTAGTAAAAATGGATACAGGACAATGCTTCCTTGGCCCTCTTGGAACTAAATAACCCCCAAAGCATCGCATTCCACACACATAAATTCCCTCAAAATTCTCCTGGAAAGAAAACTTCAAAAGCAAACGTCGTTTTATCAACTTGAATGAGAACCAGTAGGGAAAAAGTGTAGGAGAGTTTTTTTGCATTGCACGATGAGAAAATTACTTCTATCAAGTCAGACTCTTGTCTACCCCTTTATCAGCATTTGCACACCACGTGGGTGTGGCTCAAATTTCCCAAAAAAGTCATCTGGTGTAAGAGAACTGTCAAAGGCTGGAGAAGAGAAGGAATATTTCCAAACCTATCACAATAAGAGCTGATGGAGGTCTGGGGCTTTTTTTGCCCAAAGAGCTGTTAGCCCTTCAGTTCCATCATCCAAGAGAGAAGTTCAGATGATTCACAGAGGTCTTGCCTTAATATTTTGCTAGTAAAGGGGGACTTCCATTTCCCTTTTCAGTTTCCAGGATTCTGTATCTCAATCTCTTTTTCCTTGGGTATAAACCTTCTTGGGTGTGTTTTTGTTACTTTTGTTTCTGTCTACCTATATATAGTGACCAGATCCCATCTTGTCTGGATTTGTATTGTTTTTTTATGGTAAATCTATTGTGAGTCACTCAGAGTCAGCTGGTGCTGAATTTGAATTAAATAAACAAAAGAAAATTTCTGAAATTTCCAAGCAATTCCATTCGGGGGATGTGTTTGAAAAAGGCTGGAGAATTTCTTTCCTCTGCACTACTTTGCCCTGTGCTCTGAACCACAACTTAGCCGATTTAGCGTGAGAAATTGTGCAAATTCAACTCCCAGGTGGCTCCTGTATGAGTCGGTCTGTCCTGAAAACCACAAAAATTGTATTGAATGGCTGATGGTTCAGCTAACTATAAATGTGCTTGGGGTATGAGCATCGTCACTGAATTCTCACTGAGGCAGCAGAAACCTGCATCTTGTCTACACTGCCTCAAATTGAAAGGGAAGCTTTTGGAACTGAATATCCCTCCTAGTCTAGAAACCTAGCAGCTCAGGAGTTAAGAGTATGGGCCTTCAAGTGTTTCTCAACCTTGGCCACTTGAAGATGTGTGGACTTCAACTCCCAGAGTTCCCCAGCCAGCTTGGCTGGCTGGGGAACTCTGGGAGTTGAAGTCCACACATCTTCAAGCTGCCAAGATTGCAAAACACTGGGCTAGGGTGCTTCATGTCCTGTCCTGTCCTGTCCTGTCCTGTCCTGTCCTGTCCTCACTTCAATTCTTGGCATCTCCCCAGGTTAAGTCCTGAAGCAGCAATGCATCATCCAGGAAGTACAATTCACCTGGAGTCTAATTCATCAGGTTTATAGCCAAGAAAAAAGAGATTGAGATACAGAATCCTGGAAACTGAAAAGGGAAATGGAAGTCCCCCTTTACTAGCAAAATATTAAGGCAAGACCTCTGTGAATCATCTGAACTTCTCTCTTGGATGATGGAACTGAAGGGCTAACAGCTCTTTGGGCAAAAAAAGCCCCAGACCTCCATCAGCTCTTATTGTGATAGGTTTGGAAATATTCCTTCTCTTCTCCAGCCTTTGACAGTTCTCTTACACCAGATGACTTTTTTGGGAAATTTGAGCCACACCCACGTGGTGTGCAAATGCTGATAAAGGGGTAGACAAGAGTCTGACTTGATAGAAGTAATTTTCTCATCGTGCAATGCAAAAAAAACTCTCCTACACTTTTTCCCTACTGGTTCTCATTCAAGTTGATAAAACGACGTTTGCTTTTGAAGTTTTCTTTCCAGGAAATCCAAGGCCTGGGAGAACCACCAGGTCTCAAGGCTTTACGGGACACCAACACAGAGGGGGCCACATGGATTTCAGAATAAATCTTATTCCAAAGGGCAGACACCAAAACAGAGAAGACACGCTTCCTGGGTCCTGTAATGACATGTGGGAATGACCTTGGGAAATGGGGGCAGAGACGCTGCCAAGGGAATGGTCAGATAAGAGGCAGCATAGCCCACAGCTGCATAATGGGAGGGGCAAGAGGCTCAGGAGGGACCCTCCCTAGTTTCTCAGGCTGTAAAGGAGACAGCAGGAGAATTATACTTTCAGACTTTCAAGATTCTGCTAACATAACCTTACAATAAAGTAGAATGAGCTCATCTGGTCTGTTTCCTATCTGGTTTACCTGGGAAGGCTGACAGGTCCTGACAGATGTTTAACTGAAGGGACCCATAGCGTGCCTACTCTGCCAGCACACATACAGCTGGGCAGAAACCATGGGAGATACCACAGTCCCTCAAATAACCCAGCCTTATGCCATACGGGGCTTTACAGGTAATAACCAGCCCCTTGTTTTAGAGTAATTTAGTGATGAGGTGGACAAGGTTTCTTTGTGAATGCCCAGTCCTTCACTGCACAGTCCTCTAACAGTCTGTGGTCTCCCTGGCTTTGCATATTTCAGTTAAAAACCCAGACATTAAGGAGGAATCTTCCCCCCACCCCCATGGAGATTTTTCATCAGGGGTCTTAGTACCTCGCTCAGAAGGAGCCCTTGACAAATAGTTGCACCATTCATCTTTCCTTGAAGACATTTGAGTCAGCCAGCCAATTTCTTTCTGCCCACACATTTAGTGGGGAATGTTAAAAGACGATTAGTGTCCCAAATGAAGCAGAAGCACAACTCTGGAGTAAGACCAGGCGAACCTAATTCCAGAATTCTCAGCACCGATCACATTGTCTTGGGAATTCTGGGGCTGGAAAGCCACAGGTTGGAGACATATTTGCCTGGAGGTTGAAGGCTATTACGAGTCAAATCTTAAGTCGACTGCATAATTGCTGGCACTCATAGACTAACCTATCCCCCACCCCAGTCCGGTTGTGAGTCTGAAAGGGAAATCAGGTTTAGAGCTTCACACTGGAAAGGAAATTAGAAGGAAATTCTATAGCAAGATGATCGTTTGGAAGCTGAACAAAAGCTGCCTCCTTAAAGTTGTTTTAATAAACCACAGGAGTTGCGTTGCGTTTCCCAGTGAACTAAATGTTGCTATGGGGGCTTCGCTCCAAATCTTTTGCAGAAAAAACAAAAATCAGTTTGGGCCACTTATAAGGAATGTTGTCAGCACTGATTTCACTTCCTGGGTTTAAAAAGATGACATTCCAATGCCATAATATATTTTAGCCTTATCCTTCAAATCAGAAGGAAGATTTTTTCCAAGCTTCTATCCATCCATATTCTTATCAATAGGTATTCAGTGTGCATATGGATGAAAATTTGTAGCCAATAGTTATTTAAATGGAATCATTCATGTATAACATGTATTGTTAATGTTTGATTCATAAAAGTATTGTATTTTGCATTTGGTCAAGCCCAACAAAGATCTTCAACGTACCCATCACCCCTCTACATACTTCTGGAACTGACCACTTAATTACTTTAGATACATTGCAGAACATTGTGACTTTAGGGGTGAAAGCTCACCGTGGCCAAGAGAAGGAAGTCAGAAATATTTAAAAATGCTTCAAGCTGTTCTACCCCGATTGGCAAAATAAAGATAAGAGCAATCTTTGATTATGATTATTTGTAGATTTTTGTTTTGCTTCCTGGTAGAAAAGATGGACTTTTTTTCCAAATACATCAATGTAATTAATTAAATTATCAATTTATTATTTATTAAAGCTACAGACTTTCAGTAAATCTTAATTTGCCCCCAGGGCTGGAGGCACCCTTTAATGAAACTGCTCTGCAGCTTTTTATCTGTTGTATGAAGACATACCAGAGAAAACAATCTTTGCAATGCGGTTGCTGATTCATCTTTTTTCAGTATAGATGGGACTGGAATGATATATATAAACCAGGCCAGAGGAATGGGGCCCCTGATGGAACTCCTTATCAGCTCAGAAACATCTTGCAGCCATTCAATTTTCCTCTTGAATCAACTGATTTCTTCCATGTACATCTACATTGTTTTACTTTTGAAGCACGACTTCTATATAGTCTAGATCAGCATTTCTCAAACTTGGCCACTTTAAGACACGTGGACATCAACTCTCAGAATGCTGGCTGGGGAATTCTGGGAGTTGAAGTCCATGTGTCTTAAAGTGGCCAAGTTTGAGAAATGCTGCTCTAGATTTTGTTTTGATGCTTCTTTGGTATTAACGGATTTATTTTTGTTTGGAGGGGAAAAAAGACTGGAAAATTGCAGAAAAGCATGAGAAGGGGATGGCTTATGGTAGCTTTTAAATTTCCTGAAGCATTCTGCCCATGAGGTAGAGAGGTTTACACTCAAAGCTGGTGTGGAAGCATCAAATACCTTCCACATGGAAACTCATTTGCTAAAACCAGGAAATGTTGGCTTGAGATACTTTGCTGTCCAAGTCAGAAATAGACCAGAGGGTGTCCCCTACTGATGAAGTAAATGACTGCACATTAAAAGCAGAGAAAAAAAGGATATTACACTGGAGAAGAGAAATATTAGAAAATTAAACTCAAGACTATATGGGGAATATGGATGATGTTTTGTTTGGGGCCATGAGATTTGAGTGAAGACAGAAAAGTCAGTTGCAGTCAGCAAGTGGACACCGGAAGTTGGAGTTCACATTTCTGCTCAGATTTCGCCCTGGTTTATATCACCTGCTGATCCATGTGTTTGGTTTTGGCTTGTGAGAATCCAACCCCTGGAATATTTAAACCACAGTTTCTAGCTTAGGGGTTGCATGAACTAGCTGTGGTTTCCATAAGCTATGACATAGCTTGATAAAAACTTAAGGCATATCCTGATGGATAGGACTTCTGGACAATCTAGTCCAGCAGTCTGTTCTCACAGTGGCCAACCAGCTGCAGAAGGAAGCTGATCAACGTCCCAGTAGATGGTCATCAGAGGCAGTTCCACTGTCATCAAAGCTAAGAGCCAGTGATCTGTGAATTGGTCCACTCACAGCCACAGAAGCTTGCTGGAGGACTTTAGGACAATCTCTTTCTCTCTCTCTGCCCAACTTATCTCACAGGGCTCTTGTGGGGAAGCATGGGGAGATGAGATGCAATGTATGCTGCCTTGAGATTTTGAAGAAAAGCCAGGATATGCATCTAATAAAACAGGGAATCACTCTTCTCCTTAAGTGAACTGCTGGTTGCCATTCTCAGATCTTCATCAATAATAATCTTTTCAGCCTGGCATGCTCCATGTGTGTTGGACCTCAATGCCCATCAGCCCCAGATAACATGGTTAATGTCCCAGCTGTCCAGGAATGATGGGAAGCCGAGTCTGCTGGGACTTTTACTTAATATATCTGGTGGATGCCAAGTTGAACATCTCTGGCCAGGTGAACAGCTCTGCAGGGAAAGGTCTATCTCTTATAAAGAATGACACTGCAGAAAAGCACAAAAAGGAGGTTGGTTATAAGTGAAAAATGGTAAAATCTGAATCTCACACACTATCTATACTGGAAAGTTCTTCCATTGGCTGGAATAATTCCTTGTATAGAGGAACCTAGTACACCAAGGAGGAGGAGGGATGGGGAGGGGGGAAGCAGGGAGAAGGAGCTTTGAAATTGAGATGAGACTTAATATCCATCACACTGACAATTCTTAGAAATGCAGCCCCCCCCCCCCCCCAAAATTGTGAGGGAACCTGATGGAAGTAGAAGGGGAAGATACACAGCCCAATATTAGACAATATAAGTGATGCTCAACCATTATTTTACATAGTAGAACACTTCTAATATCTGTTATGCATCTGTGAAATATAGTCCAGGCTGTTAGATAATAAACAAGCAAATCATATTGTGTTTCTGGTTGGCTACTGAATATTTTCTTCATTGAGCTTAAGCTGTTATTTTGTAGTAACTCCAATTTCTTCCAATAATTTTCTCCCTGCCCGTATGAAAATAGGATGCCAGAGGGGGGAAAAATTGGACCTTTTGACTTTAATGTCAAAAACCTGATGCAAAATCATTTAGTTAAATCCAGTGCCCTTTTTATGTTATATAGACCCATTTTTTCTTTCCTTGGTTTAAACATTAATAACTTTCAGTCTGTTCACTGTCCATCTCTATCAGTCCTCTTGATCTCACCATTGCACAACTTGACCATGTTAAACACACACACACACACACACACACACACACACAGAGTCAGAGGCTTTATATCTCATTGCACTGATAATTAACCAAACATTCTGCCCTATCTGCTTGTGCTGCCATGAAGATCCCTTCACTTCACTGAAGCCATTTCTTTGCAAAATTAATGCAGACTTAATTAACAGCATAATTACAAATGCATTTCATGTTCATGATTTGTCAGCATGGCCCAAAACTGAGAGAAGGGTTCGTGAAGGGATCTGAAATATCACTGTTGCTGGAGCTAATAAACAGGGACAGTTTCTCAACCCCTTAGAGCAGTGTTTCTCAACCCTGGCAGCTTGAAGATGTGTGGACTTCAAGGCTGGCTTGGGAATTCTGGGAGTTGAAGTCCACACATCTTCAAGCTGCCAAGGCTGAGAAACACTGCCCTAGAGTTTTGAAAAAGGAGCCTTTCAATGAAAAAACAAAAGACTGTTAATGGAGGGGGGAATAATTTAAACCCCTATGCTTAAATAATTTCAATTAATTCATATTTGAATTGAAGCCAATTTACCCTTTGTCCTGTCCCCATTCAACCATATCTGTCAAAGGACACTGTAGCCATCCTTGTATATAAGGTGACACATCCCGCCAGAAGCGAAGAGGCAGAATTCATCTGATAACTACAGCCGAAATACACCAAGAACGTCACAATAACAGAATTCAATCCAGATTTGGTGGTATTCACCAAGATGCTAAACCCAATAATTTAATGAATTCATCCTTAAGTCTAGATTCTTGCAACACATTAAATTGTGTATTAACCCTGTTGCCACTTTGCAAAATGCACCAAGCTACAAATAAGCCAACATCATTCTAGTCTAATGCAGTGTGAGAAGCCATCCACAGGATCTGAGCAGACTTGAGTTATATACATTCAGTACCATGGAAAGCTCCCACCACAGCTTTGTTAGCTAAACTAGGGAGAAAAATGTTGTCTCAGCATGCATGGTTAAGAAACTCTGCTTACAGGATACCCTCTTTGCTAACTTAATCATGATTTACTTAATTGACTTAGTCTTCCTGGTTAACAAAATGCATGGAACCATGTACCATATAAATTAGCTTTCCAAAACTTAGTAGTCTGTGGTTCAGTGTATTACATGAATGCAGGTGAGTCCTTCAAAAGCCTAGCCGAGCTTGGTTGTCCTAGAACTCCATCCTCTGCTTGATGCTGATTAAACTTTTTAAAGGGTTATGTATTTCAGTAACCTCATTCTCCTATGTGGATGAAGGATTGGAGAAGAACAGATAACCAAAGGCCTGCTAGATGTTGCTGATCTACAAGTACCAACAGCTCCAGCAAAGCATTGTTGAGGAACTTTTATGCTCAGGTCCATCATAATAGAAAGAAGAATCAATGAATTATCCGAGCCCACTTTGGTGTGAGGCTGGAACTTGAATGTGGGGGTGGAATAGAAAGTAGGAAGAGACAACAGAAGACATTAGTGTTCATTAGCTGCATTTATATAACACACTTCATCTGATTGCTGACTTTAAACATTTTCTGGGCTTACACAATACAAGAAACTTAAGTTTTTTTTTAAGCTACTCAAAAATCTCTTAACTGACATTAAAGCCAATTAACCTTAGAGTCTGCTAAGTCTTGACCTGATCTGATTAAGCATGGTGGGTTCCTCATAATAAGAAGTAATAATCTTCCTGAATTTGCCCCACTTCCCATTCTCATTCTTCCCAGTCTCCTGAGTAGACTATTTCTACATTTATTTAACAATGAGATGGCCAAAAATGGGTGTGGATGTTTTTAATTGCCCAAACCTCAGACAGATAACATCCCCCCCAAATCAGAAAGACAAGCAACAGCACCCTCTATCACCCCCTCCATCAAGTAAGCACAGAAACATTCCTAAGAGAAATCCACAAGAAATTCTCAAGCACCCTGAAAACAAGGCAGAAAAACAAAAGCCTCTTTCATGGGTAAGAAAGCTCCAAAGGACACTGGAACAGAGCATTAAGTCTGGCTCCCAAGATCTTCCCCCTCTTCAGATGCTTTCACTAGGCATGGCTCAGGTGAAACAGGAAACTCCTCAGCAATAAAACCCCAGCTGATAGAACCAAGATAGTGCCTTATTTCACTGACAATCCAGCCAATAGTTAGTGGAAGTTGTGGCTCTAGAAAAACTCATTTTATGGCCCAAAGCCAGTAATAAAACACTTTCATGAAGCTCGTTGAACAGAAGGTAACAAAATTCAAGGTCTTACCAACTCAATAAGGGAGACAGGAGTTGACAGCCATAAAGTAAAGTAAATCCAGATTATGGTTAAAGAATAACAGAAGTGATTAGCACTGTCCATTCTTAGGTCTGCAGCAAACACCAAATAACAAGACCCAACCAACAGTTCACTGTAACTTCTGCAGTGACTTATAGGCTGAGCCTTATGGCCACTCCCACATTGTCTCAGCTGCTAGAAGTTTCTGAATCTATAGGACTGACTGCCTCTAGTCCTGCAAAGCCTCACTGAAAATGTTTCTGACTCTCTAGAACGCTGATTATTATGTTTATGGTTTTAATTTGGCTTTTTTAAAAATCTGGATTTAAAGGAGTTACAGTTTATATTGATATTTGCATTTTGTTTATTGGAGGTTTTTTTGCTGGGTTGTTTAATTATGTGAGCTGCCCAGAGTCACAAAGGTGAGATGGGTGGCTATACAAATCAATCAATCCATCAATCAAACAAACAAACAAACCAACCTTTTTTTAAGGGGCTGGGTTCTGAAAGCTCATCCCGGCCATCAGAATCAGCAGCTTTCTTCTCTGTAAGTGTCCTCAGGCCAGAATCCTCTTCCATTGGAAGATAGTTTTATCAGGAGCTCAAGTGTTTCCTTGTCCAGTTGTCCCCATAACAAGGAAGGCCAGCTCAAGAAACAGACCCCACAAGAAATACTAGAATTCTAATTTATTGATCTAGGCTCTAATAACCAAATCTTAAAACCTGACAGTGTTTCTCCTTCCTTTCCTCTTATACCAAAGTGAGTCAAGATGGAGTAATCTTAAGTTTCGTTCTCCTGCGTTCTTGTTTTCCCAAGTGAAGCTCATGTTTTATTAGCTGTTGACACAAACCTTCTCCTCTGTGCTCCTCTGCAACAACCACATTGTGAAGTCTTTGAGAGAGAGAGAGCGACTGGTCCAAAGTCACCCAGGAAGCTTTCATGGCTGAGCAGGGACTTGAACCTGTGCCTCCCTTGCCCTAGTCCAACACTGTAACCACTACACCACACTGCCTGTCTTGTGGTGGTTGTGGTGGCCATAGACGGGGGGGGGGGGGGGAAGGCAACCAACTTTCTTGGATTACTGGCACTCCCTTGCATGGAGGACATTGTTTGGTTGCTATCCCTGACAAAGACAGAAGAGAGAGATAAATTTAGCCTGCAACTTTCTAGGTGGTGAATGAATACAAGTGTGTGCTTGTTGACTTTCCTCATGGAAATGCACAACACCAGCAAGGGGAGACAATCAGTCCCACAAAGATGGAAGCAACCCTAGGGGCCATTCCTGGCAAGTTTTCAGTTTCCTTTTAATAGTATTCATGATAATATACTAATGATATATTAATGAGAGGTCAGATTATTACTACCATCATCGTATTGGAATAATACTTACAAATATATATAAATGCCACCCATAGAATTGTGCCATGCTTTTCTTTTCAGGTCATAAAGCTGTAAGGGCAGCTGTGATCCCACAGAAAAGCACATCTGGACCTGCGAATATGTCGGTTCATAGCTGGATGTCACTGGTAACTCAGTGGTGGAGCTCCAGCCTGGGATGCAGAAGATCACAGGTCCGATCCTCAGCCTCTCAGAGTAGTGATGGAAAGATTCCCACTTGAAAACCCACAAGAACTGCTGCCAGACAGTGGTGACAAAACCAGCTGGAGGGACCACGGAGTCAGTTCAAGGCAGGTTCCTCTTGTCTCCTCTAATCTCCCCCAGCTTCTTTTCTTACTTCGCAAGCAGGGCTGAACTGCTTACCTTTCTGCATTTCCTTCTCACGATGAAAGTCATCCCCTCGGAACCTGCTGTATGCATAGAAACAGGGCGTTTTTCTCTGATCCAAAAAGCATCAGACTGTAAAGGGGGACATCTTTCAATGGGAGGTTAGTTTCAAACCAAAAGAAGGGAAAGGGTGGCGGGAGGGTCACAACATGCAATGATGCAATGTATCAGGGGGTCAGGCAGACTACGAGAAGATCAGATCTAGATCAGGTCAACAACTCATCCCATCCAGTATTGAGTCACCTCCCTGGCCAACCTGGTGCCCTCCAGAAGTTCACAAGTCTGGGAAGGAGGGCAGGTCCCTCAGCCGTGGTCTTACTACCAACTGGGGCAAGATACGACGTTTGTGATTCAATGGTCAGTCCTCAAGGGTAGTATCACAGATAGCCTCATAACACCATGAGTTTTTCACCCATTAATTGTTCATGATGAGAGACTCGTAATCTGTCTCAGATGCATTTAGCCTCCATCTGCACAACCAACCTGTCTTCTCTTCCTTCCCCCGTCCCAGTTTAAAGTCTGTAGACTTTAGCCCTGCATCTGATGAAGTGAGCAGCTGCTCACGAATGCTTTAATAAAATGTGTAGGTTGGAAAAGGTGCTACCATATCCTCCTAATTCTCCATGAATACGTCCCTTCCCAACTAAACCATAAACTGAATTTTACTGTAAACTGCCCAGAGTCACTTCCTAGTGAGATGGGTGGTGGCCAAATTTGAAATATAAATAAATAAAAGAAATACTCCCCATGGTTCACACACCGTGTACAGAGTGTCTAGGTATTTAATTATTAGCTGACCACAATCATGCATTTGACACGGGCGGCTTTACAAATCCTAATAATAATACCGTAAATTGATTAGAGAGTTAACAATGGTTCAGATGGGGTAGCTAAGTCATAAATCCAAGGAAGGCAGAAGTTCCAAGGAAGAAATAGTTAATAGATGGAGAGAGGTACGTTCCTGTGCACCATGGCCTCTGAATGTGGAAAATGGGATGGTATTCAGAGCCACGGAGAATTTGACTTGCTAAACAGTGCCTGAAATAGAGGTTCCTGCAGCAAAACAGAGGCTTTTTATAGCTACCTCTCAATCCAGAGAGCAGTTGCTTCCGCGCAGATGTGATAAAGACAGCTCTCTTTTGGCATAAGCCAGCATCAGGAGGTCTTCAAGGCCAGGGGTCTTCTTGGGGGAATAAGGGGTGGGGGAGAGGGACTGTGTTTTTTCCTGCACTTTGAATAGCAATGCAGTGAGCTGAAATGGAGCTTTTTGCAACAGAATCGAGGGTCTTTGACTCCCCCAGTGGGATCCTCTGAATAGCTGAGGACAGAAAATGAAATCATTCTCTGTGCCTGCGCATCGCAGGGATCTGCTCCAGTTTCAGATCGTTTTGAAAGCTATCGATTTTCCATCAGTCTGAATAAATTGACGGATTAAAGAAAAGCAGAGGGATTTTCAGCACAGCGCTAGGCAAAAGGTCTACCTTACGTTTATTCCTGCCTTGGAGTGGACAGTACCGAGTAACGCGGGCTCTGAAATGTCGTTTGTGCTGGCTCTGGAAGCCAAATTAAACATTGGGGTCCTTTCCCCTCTATCCTGATAAAATCATTTCAGGGGCTTCCGTCTGTAGAGATAATGGTGCGGCTTGGGCACACCAATCCAAGCAAAAACTAGGGCTGCAAAAAAGAAAGCCCCCCCCCCGATTGCTTGGAAAGTAAAATGGCACAGATCCACCTGTATATCTGGCAACGTCTCACACAAAGCAGCAATGCATGGAATGCGCCTGTCTGTTCCTCCCCTCTCAAATATGTTTGACAAAACAGATATTGCTAGGCGTGTTCCCTGCCAAAGGGTGTGTATTGTCGTTCACTGGATTTCTTTTAAAGTGCACATTCTGGAAAAGGGTGTCCCAGAAAGCTTGCGCTAGCGGTCGCTGGATGAAAAACGGTGTACGGTGAGGCAAGAGGATACCCAGTTGGGTTTGTTATTGGGAAGAGAATTCCAATTTTCAGGGCTCCACTGAGCAAAAAAGGTACGAGAAAGGTTCGTGGATAAACAGACGTGCTACACTCCCCTCTGTTCCCAAGCAACGCATTTGTAGATGAAGCAGAAAGTCAACCTGATACTGTATAAGAGAAGGACGCAGCTCCTTGGTGTCATGGTGTGTGTTGTGAATGAACCCTGCATGAGTGATGCTTTCATGCTTCCCTCTTTGGCACAGTTTCTCAACCTTGGGAACTTGAAGATGTGTGGACTTCAATTCCCAGAATTTCCCAGCCAGCACAGCTGGCTGGGGAATTCTGGAAGTTGAAGTCCACACATCTTCAAGTTCCCAAGGTTGAGAAACGCTGCTCTTTGGCATACGTTGCTGGTTTGAATGTATCCTTTCCCCCCCTTGCATCTTACATATTGCAAAGTTCCTTAGCTGAAAGCAAAAAGAGGCATTTTTCCTCCTTTTGTACACACACACACACCCCATCACACCCTCCTTGGGCAAGAAAGACTGAAGAAATCAATTGCTTGTCTGGCCAACCCCTTTCTGCAAACCCGTTGGCCACCATACGCTCTGAGCAATGCATTGGAAGGAAGAACAAATGGTTTTGCGTCCAGCTTCTGTCTAATCTTGTGCAGAAAAAGGAAAGTACACAAAGGAAAGAGATCCCTTTGGTGTAAGACAGGAAACCGCGCTCTTTCCCTCTGCCTTTCAGGAACACCGAGTTTGCCAAAAGGAAAGGCCAGTGGGAGGCAACCAGTAGCCAAGGAGATATGTTGCATTTTGCTACAAGAACGTGGCAGGCTCACCGTCCAGGTGTAATAATCGTCTCTTTGTGTTTGCACTAAAACTGGAATGCAATGAAATGCAATGTGAGTCATTGATTAGCATTGGCTCCCGTTTTGTGCTGGTGCACCGCAAACCTTTATGGATGCTGACCTTCTGCTCAATTTGAACACTGGTTATTCCAGGGCTTAAAAGGGGTTTCTCACACTCCTGGCTTGCAGTAGACACATGGTCCAGTTTCGGTTTCTAAAACGAGGAAGGCAGCACAGGAAGCTGGGCCAGATTGGATCAGGGGAGTGGATTCTTTTAAACTGAATGGCCCCCAACCCTTTCAGGGAAGTAGGCTTGTGTCTTGAGGGCATTTCGAGAGCTGTGGGCAAGCTTGCCTGCTCAGAAATGGTCCTTGGGGGTGTGGTCAGTTGCCAAACATCCATTCACTGGAATGCAAAGAGGTGAGACTTGCTACCTCTTCTAGCAATGTCCTCTTATCATCTAAGCTTGTTTTGCTGGAAGGGGGCAGAGAAGAGAAAGGTGGGGACCTGTCAAGAAGTGCAAAGGCGGGCATCTCTGGGTGCGTTGGTGCCAACAAATACAAACAGGCATTTTGGGCAGATTTGAAGACCTCCTGGGGAATATGTGCTCCCTGGTGGGTAGGATGGAAACTAGTTGAAAATCCAGCACACACAGCCAGTTTGGTGTAGTGGTTCAGGCACCAGGCTAGAAACCAGGAGACGGTGAGTTCTGGTCCTGCCTTAGGCATGAAAGCCAACTGGATGACTTTGGGCCAATCCAACCCACCTCACAGGGTTGTTGTTGTGGGGAAAATAGGAGGAGGAAGGAGTATTAGATATGTTCGCTGCCTTGCGTTATTTATAAAAATAAGAAAGGCGGGATAAAAAAAAATCTAAAAAACCTCCACTTGGAATAAACTTTCTTCAACAACCCCAGGGGGCAAGGATAAAAGGATAAATCTTATACAGGTAGTCCTCGGTTAATGAGCGCCTTGTTCAGCGACTGTTTGAACTTATGATGGCACTGAAAAAGTAGTTTTATGACCAGACTTTGAACTTACGATCATTGCAGCATCCCACAGTCACATGATTGCCATTTGCGCTCTTCACAACTGCCTTCTGACAAGCAAAGTCAATGGAGAGGCCAGTGGTGAGTTGCAAATCATGGTCATGCAATGTCTCACTTAACAACCGCAGTACAACTGACATCGTAAGTCTGGTGCGATCATGTAATGTTTCACTTAACGAATGCATCGCTTAGTGATGGACTTTCTGGTCCCAATTGCAGTTGTTAAGTGAGGACTACCTGTATGTAAATATGTCATACTGTTCATACAACTCATGATTCGAGAGCTATGATTGCAGCAGTTCTGCACTGGCATGGGAGTTACAGCTAGTCACAAACTCTCTCATCTTGGCCAGACAATGCTGGGATGTTGTAATTAGACTGAGATTCCTTTGCATATTTGTGATAAGGGATTTTCCTTGGCTGCTGAGCAACCAATACTCCACCTCTCATTTCTCAAGTGAAACTTGAACAGGTGCAGTGCTTTAGTCCTCCCCCTCCAGGTGTACAATCTCATGATACCATGAGTACACCATTTCTAATGGGTGTATTGCATGGATCACCACTCTCAGCCTTTACCATCCCAGCCAACTAGGGATCATATACTTACTAAGACAACCAAGTGGTTGATATCATGCCAAGTCAACCAGTGGTCAAATATTCAAGAAAGAATAATGACATAGTTGTGGAGTCCTTGGTGCTCTCTGAGCTTGGTTGTTTGCTTACAGATGTTTCATGACCCAACTAGGTAACATCATCAGTACAACTCCACAGTTCAACCCTGAGCTACCGATATTCTCTTGTATTGGAATGAAATAGTTGCAGAGAGGCATTATGAACAATGGTAAATTGATGCCAGTGTTCACTAGGGTATATTTAGTGGCAGAAACAAGTTCCTTTCAGACCAGAAATGCTTGTCCTTGGCTATTCAATACAACCTTCTTTATTTTCTAGAGAGACTTCCCATGAAAAATTTTCTATGCTATTGGATCACCAGAGATACCTTGGGTTTAGCAAGGACCCCGTGGAAAGCACGCTTAGTGATATGCCTGGCATTAGATAAGCTACTAGCCAGGTTCAGAGATCATGCTAATCCTATCTTTGGCTTAGCATGCTGTGTGAACCCAATCAACTGGTTCATTCAATGAACTCTGCTTAGAAAAGAAGGCCAGGCACTGTCTGTCAGATTCAACCCATTCATCTCTACCCCAACTGTTCATATGGGGAGTGTTACACTGATATCTCACAGGGGGTTACTGTAAGCCTTAGAAATGTTGTGTCTATGAAGAAGTTTGGATAGTTGAAACTTAACAGCACCTTTCCCACCTATCTCCTGAAAACTCACCTTCTTTATTGCTTATCAGCACAACTGAAAAGATCTATATATTCAAGAAGTGTAACTCACCGCATAATGTGTACATCCATGTGTCTATGTGTAATCCCTTCATCAGCTATTTATCTGAGGCCCTAAATTAGTTACAAACCCAGTATAATTAATAAAAGGTAAGTCTCCTTCAATTTAAGCTATCTTCTTGGCAACGTCATGGACATGTTGCTTTCTGGACAACAGAACAGACGTGGCTTGGCCCGGTCTTCTTTTGGGATGTTTTTTGACTTCCCAACCTTGTCCACTGCCTTGAATTTTCCCATCCAGATACTAACAAGGTCTGATCCTCCCTAGATGGTTGAGATCATCCAAGGCCAGGTTGGTATTCGTTTCTGTTAGTTTTTAATCTTTCTTTATTAAAATCTTAATAAAATTATATAAGAGTACTGACAATTGGCACATTGGTCCTGAATGCATATGATGTGAGTTTTATGTTGCATTCTAGTTTAGCATGTTGTATGAACTCAGCTCCTGGTTTGTAAACCATGGTCTTTGGCTTTGCTTACAGTGTGAACTGGTCCCACCAGGTGGTCGCGCTGAAGCAGTCTTGGCCAATCTCAAAGAGGCTCGGCTAGTAGTGTAGAGGAGGACAGAGATGACCTTGAGAAATTATGCAACAACCTTTAGTAAAATATGAACTCAGTTTGGGGACCCTGAGAAAGGGGCTTAAGACTGCCCTGCTTTGACTCTCTTTGGTCTAAGAGGGAGAGAAAGGGAAACACTGTCAGGCTTTCAAGATACTTCATCAATAAAGTAGAATTTTAGTATTTCTTGTGGTGTCTGTTTCCTGACCTAGCCTACCTCAAGAAAGTTTCTTTCTCACATTTTCTTGTTTGCTCAAACTGAGCTCATGTACTAATAGTTTGAGCTTATAACAATCTCCACATATCTTCTCCAAGGTCATCTCTTTGCTTCTCCACAGTACCTAGAGGGAAGTCTAGCAAGATAACCCACAGCTGTAGGCTAAGCTAGGAAGAAAAAAAAAAGCCCAAACCTATCCTATAAGAAGACAATGGCAAGCCACCTCCATATTGTTGCCCACAAAACATGACCATGTCCATAAAGTCACCAGCAGTTGAACTCAACTCAGAGGAGATCTTACCTTCACCTTTATGTCTGTCTATCAGGGATAGTCCATGGGACAATTCTTCAGGCAGGGCCAGATGGGGCTAATACTTAGAGATCCCCAGAAAATTCCAGCCTAGACTGGAGAGTTGAAGTTGAAAAAACATCCCAAAGAAGACAATGCCAAAATAATTTCACACTGTTGCCAAGAAGACTACCTAGATGTATCCAAGTTCAACTTGAGGAAGACTTTTCCTTTTTATTGTGTGAACCAGCCAATTGTGGTTTATTCAACAATCCATAATGCAATAAGCCATGTTTTAGTTGACTGCTTGGTAGAGCAATACAATGCACTTCTCCATATTCTGGAGTGGTATCTCAGGTTTCATCTGACCTCCTTAGGATATTCTGTCAAGAGGTGAGAAAACATTCCTGTAAAGCACACATGGGGGGAAAATGTGTGTCCTGAACACAGTGCAATGGTTGAATGTTCTTTCTGCGGAGGTCTCAGCTTCTTCTCCACTCCTGATATTTCCCTCTCTTGCTCACAGTGTTCTCTTTTCTCACAGCTGCTGCTTTTAAAACAGAAGTTGGAATAATTATGGTACACTGGTTGCTCCAAAATTTATGGCCTGGCTCAGATGTTTAGCCAAACCTGAAGGACTCACATCTAATCCATGTGCAATTCATGGAAGTCTTGTGGAGAATGAAGGCAGAGTCAACTCCTTTAGGAAATGGGATCTGTCCATCCAACATGACCTCAAGCATAAAATAAAACAATCCAAAATTTAAATTGTGTATGTATAACATTAAAAGTACCATCACCACCACCACAGATATCAGTATCCTCTGGTACTCCTGGAGCATTGTTCTTACAACCCAGCATGTCCAGCAGCGTAAGCAAATGGGTTCGACACATACATATGTTCATGGGTGGGATGGTTGCATGAGCAATCTACGCTGGTGTGGTCACAAAAACCAGTTTGTAAGAATAGACAAGGTCCACAACGTAGGCAATAAGGTTGAAGAAGGAGAGGAACGTAATTCCCAGGTGATTGTCCCAAATGATACAACCCCTAGGATTGTGATTACACGAAGGCCTTGAATTATTTCGAAAGCTATAGAAAGGCCACAGGACTACCACTGTAAGGTACAGGAGTACAGCCAAGATGTTGTAGGCCACCAGAGTCTTCTCCACAGGGATGGGCAGGGAACCAAGGCAGCGTCCAATGGTGAGAATGATAATCACCATGGTGAGAATGAAGCAGATGGAGTAGACAGCCACACACCATTCCAGACCAGGAAACCTGTTGTAAAAAGAATAGCTGTCCAGCAAGGAGAAGATGAGGCAGGCTAGGTAGGCCTCAAATACCTTTAGGAGACCAGGGATGGTAGTCAAGAAGTTGCTGAGCTCCCCTGCTTTGGCCTGGGTCAGTCCTACTTCGGCTGCGTAGGCAATGAAGCAGAGGCAAGACATGACAGTGGCTGCAATCTCGTATCCGCAGTTGTAGCTTTTGCAATGTGATGTGAAGGTTGCTGGGTAGACAATGGAAGTAGTGAAGATCATAAGAGTGGCTAGCATGGCGAAGGCAGAGCTGAAGTCCTGCCAGGAAAGAGGCAGGGACGCGTTCAGTCCGATCAGCTCCATGACCACCACAAAGATGGAAACAATAAAACAAAAGCACCATGTAAACATTGACCACGTCCCATAGTTGTCATTGTAGTTTTGACAGGCAGCGACTAAGCTGAAGGCGGTGCAGGAGAGAAAAATCTCAAACAACCGAATAATCCCCAGCAGAGAAATCAAGGAGCGGCCGTTGAACTGAAGTGCTGGCATGGTGGCTCCTTCAGCGGGGCGAAGAGGCAACAGGAAAGATTAGCTTGACAGAAAGCAAGGTGTGTTGAGAGGCTGATCAGAAAGCCTACGTGGGTGTGGTACTGCGTTCGTTTAGGCACTGCCCCGAAGTGCAGGAACACCCAGTTTGAGCAAATGGTTAGAGGTCCCCTCTCAGTAGAGGGTGGAGTTCTGCCATTTCTTTAGGGAGTTGCCTTGAAGCTCTCCGCTTTTGCTAAATCTAGGACAGGACAGGGAAACCCAGCAGCAGCAGAAGGGCAGGAGAACTGCTAACATTCCTTCTCCGTCAGAAGCTTTCCTCCCTGAGCTTTCTCATGGAAGAATGCAAAGTTGGTGACATAACCTAGAGGAGTGTTTGCCTGAGGGAAAGGGTGAAGCAGCCCGCCGTGGGTGTCAAAATGGGTTCTTTGGATAGTAGCCTTTCACTGCAAGCTGTTTCTGACTCAGAGCAGGAAACTAGTTGTCCGGAAATACGAAGCAGGTAGATGATTAACAAAACTGAAGACGATAAGGTAGTCCTACCACCTGGCCATCCGGTGTACCTGCTGTTGTTGCAGGTCACCAAATCTGTCAGCCTTCATCTGAAGCCAGAAAGGATTTAGTGTTCTAACTGTATTATGCAGGTGATGGGGACAGTAGTGAAAGTTTAGAAGGTTTGGGTCCTCCTGAGAAGTCCCATCCCTTTCTGGATGGTGCTTCTTCCTTTTCAAAAGTTGGTTTCTAGTTCTTGTGAAGGCAGAAATGCCTCGCTGCTTTCTACTCAGTCCAAAGTACACCCACCCGCTCCCAGGTTCCTGCATTCTGGCCACGGGGTCAAAAGGCACTGGAGTGATTTACATGCTTTAGGATCCTTTTAAAATATGATTCGAAGTAAATCCAAGAATCCTGAAAGACACAACAAAACATGCCCTAATCTCCGAACTGGTTTGCAGGGGCTTCTCAAGAACAGCCCATAATATGTGGCCCTCTCTGGCAAAGGATACGATGGCCCCCTTCCCCCTACCATCATGCTTACTTCTATTTTCCTCCAACCTTAGAAACAGGACAGGATTTTCCATACCATACTTTGTCCTACATACACACAACTGCCCTATAAAAGAAAGGAATAGCCTTGTATCTTGTGTGAAACAGCAGAGAAACTGTTATAATTTCTACCATAATGTCACCTATGGCAACTCTTTCCCTTTGCCTAATGTTAGGGCTGGCAATAATCTGTCCCCCAAAACAGTGGCCTACGTGGACTTTGAGCTTCCCCATGTCCTAGATGAGAACATAATATCTATATACTCCTAAAACTTTAATTATGTTTGTCTGTCTGTACCCTCATTAGCCCAAACAGTGTGTTATACCACAACAATTTTTGAATCAAGGTACCTAAAATCTTCCAGTAGTAATGTATGGCTGTGAGAGCTGGACCATAAAAAAGGCCGAGCGCCGAAGAATTGATGCCTTTGAACTGTGGTGCTGGAGAAGACTCTTGAGAGTCCCCTGGACTGCTAGGAGGTCAAACCAGTCAATCTTAAAGGAAATCAACCCTGATTGCTCATTGGAAGGATCGATAATGAAGCTCAAGCTCAGATATTTTGGTCACCTAATGCGAAGAGAGATCTCTTTGGAGAAGACCCTGATGCTGGGAAAGATTGAAGGCAAAAGGAGAAGAGGACGGCAGAGGATGAGATGGTTAGATAGCATCACTGAAGCAATGAGCATGAAACTGAGCAAACTCAGGGAGGCAGTGAAGGACAGGAAGGCCTGGCGCAATATGGTTCATGGGGTCACGAAGAGTCGGACACGACTTAACGACTAAACAACAACAACCTAAAATCTGCTAACTTAAAGAATGTGTAAAAAATCTGGGACCCATGACTCCTGTGGAACTGACATTTCCACGATGTTCAGACCAATTTTATTTGCAAAGCTGTGGCCGTTGCAGCATCCCCACGGTCACGTGATCGTGATTTCCAATGCTCCCTGTCAGCTTCCCACAAGTGGTGTCAATTGGGAAGCCGGCAGGAAGTTGTAAGTTGCTCCCACTGCTTTTTAGCCCACCCGTGGTCATCCTGTTGATCCATATATTTATGATATACACTTTAAGAAGAGTATATATCATAAACAGAAAAATAATTGTAGTGGCAAATGAACTTCAATAGTAAGTCAATATTTACTTACCTAAAATATGGACTTATTACTGACGTTCATTTACCACTACAATTATTTTTCCATTTATGATATATACTCTTCTTAGATGATCATAAGATCTGTCCAGCATTGGGGTAAAAAATAATATGGTCAGGTTAAATGTAATGTTCATTCTGATCACATCAGACCGCACTACCTTTCTCTCAAACGATGACCCAACACGTCACAGGATTGTCTAGTAATACTTATAGTTTATCCCCAAAGAGTTACAACTTCCTTCACCTTCTCTCTACTAGAATACATTAATGACCTTCCTTTGCTTGCTCTAACCCCCTATCACAGCCTTCCACAACCTGCTGTCCTTCAGTCTTGCTAATTTGGATGCTAGGAGTCCCAACACATTTATAGAACATTGGGTTGAGAACGAGAGGCCTATGAAACCTGCAATGGTCATCTTGCTCTGTCTTCTGAAGCTGGGCACCTTAGCAAAGAAACCAGGTGAAATATTTTTGTTTAGAAGGATAGAGAAACATGTGCCCTTATTTAGACAACATTGTAGATACAGCGATGGACAAAATGGCAGAAAAATGATAAGTCTATACTTTGCTTTGCACTGTTTGAAGAAAACACTGGCCAAACCCAGAATCAAGGACCACACTGGTGATATTGACAGTTAGCCTCTTGTACACAGCCAGAGGTGGTGAACTAATAGCAATAGGAGTATGTTTTACACCAGTGTTTCTCAGCCTCAGCAACTTTAAGAAGTGTGGACTTCAACTCCCAGAATTCCCCAGCCCATGCATGGGCTGGGGAATTCTGGGAGTTGAAGTCCACACATCTTAAAGTTGCTGAGGCTGAGAAACACAGCTGTACACTACACAAATCACCATGATGCCACCCATCCATCTGTTCTAGTGGCATAGCCAGACATGCTTGAGGGATCCAAAACAAAGCCTGTAGCCTCATGTCACCAAGTCAAAAGACAGTTTACAGGTCAAGAGCCAAAATGCAACTAAGAGGCAGAACAAATCTGAGAGCTGAAAGTAAAGGCCAGCCAGGTCAATGATAGGGCCAAGATTCTGCAACAGAAGATGAGCATTCTGGCTCACTGCAGAGGTTGTCCCAAAAATGGCCTCCCACAAGCTGAGGACTTCTATGTGTCTCTTTGTACAGCTCTACTCAGATTTGGTTGGAGAGTCACTGGTAGTGAATTGGCCCCAAGAACTAACCGATGAATACTGCACTGCTTGGACCAATACAGGACCAAAAGTAGTACTCTGGCGACCATCCGTAAAGCAATGTCGGAGAGCAAAGCAATAATTCACACATTGCACTTAAATGAGCCTCTTAAATCCTGCAACTCAGATTTATCCCGTCAATATGCACTTCAGGGAGGGAGATGCAGCCCTGAATATAAACTAGGATCGGAGTATAAACAGAAATTATAAATGCATCTCAACAAAGCTTTTATCAAGGCACCATCCTGCTTTGTTCATGGAAATTTCTGGGGGAAAGGAGGGAGCCTCCAATTGTCACCCAGTTGGAAACTTGTCTTATTTTGCCACCGTTTCCTATTGTCCCCTTTCCCCCAGACCATTTTTAGTGACAAGGTTCAAACATCACATAACACCCTGGTTTCTTTTGCTGAGATTTACTGATAAAACCATAATTCTTCCATTCACACAACACACTCAACCACAGTTGGCCAACTGCATCAGCTAGGTTCACCCGTCCTAATCGAAAATCAAACAGACCAGTCTGAATCAGATCAATTGACTGGTAGATCTAAGGGCTCTTCGGCTCCAGAGGGATCCTGAGAATGGCCATCATGCCCTCTATAATCACTTGAAACAGTGCTGTTGTTTGTTAAGCTCTGGGAAAGAAGCTGGGGAAAGCCCACATCATATACCAAATTCCAGCTCTCCTTTCTTCTGAGGACAAACTTGTAATCAAGAAGTCCCAGATACATTGGAACCCAGAAAGCAGTTTATTTTACATGTCAGCATAGCTCCTTAAGGAGTACTTTTTAAAACAAAACAAAATAACCTTGATTTTTAAAATTTTTTTGTAAAGTTGAAGGTAGTTGCTGGAAAAATGTTCACCACTGATCTTTTCTATATTTGTTTATGTGTTCAAGTTCTATTCCACCTTTTTTCCATATGGAAGGGTGTGTTGATAGTTTTGCTAGGTTCAGGCAACATATAAACCTTGTAACAAAGCACAATTGAGTAGTGTTCCCATAACATGCTCACCAGGGGGCTCTGCAGGATATAGTCAAAAAAGTCAAAATGGCAGTCATGACTGTGTGATCAAAATTCCATGCATTTTTTATGTGCGACAGAGCTTTGATGACACAGACATGACTTTTTGACCATGCTTTCCAGACACCCCTGGTGCTTACTTTCCCTGAAATAAAGCATGTAGCAACTTACAATGAGGGCAAGGTTCACGCAATAACCAAATATCCAACCTCATTGTTAAAGTAATCTGATGTGAGAACTCAGCCACAGAATCTGGGCCAAAGCCACCCAATATGTTTTCAAGGATGAGGGTAAACTTGACCCCAGGTCTTTCCAGTTTTAATCCAACAGTCTAGCCTATACTTAAAAAAACAAAAATAAAAATTTAGAATATGAACTCTCAGTCTTGTGGCTCAATGGTGTTGTCTGAAGACATTCATTGTTTACCCTGCTCCTCCTTGAAATAGGGTCTTGGATACACATTGGAAAAGTTCTTGTGGTACACTTGGAACAGACATTGGTTTGGTTCACAGAATACACTAGACCAGTGTTGTCCAAACTTGGCCACTTTAAGATGAGTGGACTTCAACTCCCAGAATTCCCCAGCCAGCATGGCTGGCTGGGGAATTCTGGGAGTTGAAGTCCACTCATCTTAAAGTGGCCAAGTTTGGACAACACTACACTAGACTAACTAAAACAGAGTTGGGATAGCTTGTGGCTCAGTGTGTTATGGGTAACTTGGCCATCCTCTTAGCAAGTTGTGGGAAGCAGGACACCACATGACCACAGCATGGTCATGGGAGCGTGGCAAATGTCCTTCTGCTAACCAAGATTTAGGCTTTAGCATGTTATATAGACCCAATCTCATTACCCAACAAGAGAGCTACAGGACAGAACAGAGAAAGAGCCCCCTGTTCTACGTTGAAGTTAAAGCAACTCAGCAAAAAAGAAAAACTCCAAAACTTCTAAATTGGAATTTAATGTAATAACTGGAGACTCACAAGCCGACCAAGAGCCTTTGCTCAGGAGTGTCAATGTCATGGATGGAACCACAAGCCTGGGCAGTTGAGCAAATTCTGGAAGATGGAAGAGTTTTCCCAGGTATCTTCTTCTGCATCAACATGGGGCCAGGCTGGAACAAGTCTTCTGTATAGTCCCAGGCCCATGGATCTCGGGGCAAGAAGTACCCAGAGGGAGCATTCCTCAGTCAGAAGCTTGTAGCTTTGTATAGGGTGACACAGGTCTCACAGCTAGACCATCTCTTGTGTAGAAAATTGCTTGTAATATCCCATTCCTCCTGCTGTCTAGCTACCTTCCAGATGAGCGATTTTGGTCCTACCAATTAGTCCAAGTCACGTAGGAAGTTGACCCTTCATCTGAAGACCGTATTTGCTGTCATACCTTCTTGCAGCTACCAACCTCCCAATCTGGGACAATCTACAATGGAGAAAGAGTCCCCACTTGGGCTATAAGAGTTTGTGAGCTCCATGTTTCACACAATGCAAAAACTTCAGGGTCTCTCCCTCATTCCCCACCCCACCCCATAAGCACAATGGGGAAGCACTGTGGAGCCACTAGGTTTAGGATCAAACAAAGGAGAGAATATGATGTCGGTTAAGGAAGGAAATGGGTCTCTGCTTGGGCCAGCAGGCTCACATCCAAACATCTGAAAAGAGGGAAACTGCTTACAAAGGCAGCATGGAGGTTTTCCTGGGATGATGTGCAGTGCTTAGCTGAGAAGCAGAAGACACAGCCCTAAGACAGCCACGTGGAGCAGATGGCAAGGAATACGAAAAGGTTGGCTAAATTGCCAGCTGTTCCAGCACGGCTCTTCTCCACAATGTGAAACTGCATGGAAGACAGATGGGAAGGAAGGTGTCCAGCAGTGGGGCATAGATGCTCAGAGGACATGGGGGCTACAGGGGGAGTGTGATGTCTTCTGGGAACATTGCTCCAGCTAATCCCCACAAAAAGAAGAAGGAAGGGGAAACCAGTCTGCACAAGCTACTGGAGGGGTGCTGGGGTTGAGGTGGGGCAGGGGAGACCATGCTGTCCCTGAGGCTCAAAGGTGAGGGAGCTCAGTGCCAGCCACTCGCCACCCTTGGCCAGCCGGTTGCTTTCATTGAGGCGCTGGATGCGATATTGTTCATAATGTACACTGTGGGTGATGTCCTTGAGATCCTGGAGGTGAGACCTACAGAGAAGGGGATACCAGCAAAAGAGGTTGGAAACCATCAGGCAGACCAACATCTCAACCATTCCACCTGAGAGAGTTGGATGACTCCCTACCAATTCCCCATCCTTTGGCTCCCAAACGATTTCTCTCATCCCAGAAGCTACCAGAATGGTATATACAATCCACCTTATACCACCATATATCTTTCTGACAGTCTCTATATGTCCATTTTTGCAAACTGTTGAGTGTCCGGACCTGGATAACTCCTAAAACTAATGCACTATATGGATATATCCAACTGTGAAGGTCCAACTCTGGTAGAGAGTTTGAAATCCACAGAATAACATCTAGCTACCACATCTGACAATTCCTAAGAGGGAGGAAACTGGTACTAATGTGGTGCCTCCAGATGGTCAATGTAACTGAAAATCTTGTCCCAGAAATAAGTCAGTCTGGAAATGAAGCTCCAGCTGCAGGACCCCCAGGAGCCCTAAAAAAAAGATGCCCATCCTGGCAAACCATAGAAGGAAAGAGATAGACCTGGTCCTTTTAAATGTGCTTACACTTAAACTTAACTGCTTTATCAAGACCACTGTTCTTCTTCTGGCAGAGTTTTGGCCTTGGCAGAGTCGTGCACTTCTCACCAAGATGGAAACAGGTGAGCAGTTCCAGTTGCAAGTTAGAGTTAATCTTTACTAATGCAGCATCTGGACCTGTTGGGTTCCCTTGTTGCCTGTTAGCCCAGGGTTCCTGCTGCACTTACAGAGTGCATACCAAGGCAGAATATCAGAATGCCAAGGAATGTGGCCAGCCCGTACATTAAAACACAAGAGTTATGGCACTCCTATTTCCTTTCTGACTGGCTCATTAAGGTTCCAAACACTTCAACCATCTATAACTCAACAATAGTTAATTTTCCGAGCCAACAGCTCACCGGATTAAGAGATCCCGCAGCAAAGGAAACTCACAATGGGCTGAATTTTCCACTGAAAGAGAAGAACACAGAAGTGGATTAGCATTTTGGACTGGATCAGGGGGACAGAAACAGGAGAATCCAAAGGGAAGGCAATGCCAGGGGGTCTGTGGCAGGGGGGCCAGGCTTTCTACACTGATGTAATGGTATGTGGGAAAGACCTTGGGAGACAGGGGGAAGAGATGCTGCCTAGGGAATGGTCAGATAAGAGACAGCATAGCCCACAGCTGCATAATGGGTAGAGCAAGAAACTCAGAAGGGACCCTCCCTAGCTTCTCGGGCTGTAAAGGAGATGGTAAGAGATTTGTACTTTCAGACTTGCAAGATTCTGTTAATGTAGCTTTACAATAAAGTAGAATTAGCTCATCTGGTCGTGTTTCCTGTCTGGTCTATCTGGTAAGGCTGACAACTGAAAAGGGCAATTGCATCGAAGTGCACAAACAGCCATGGCGCTCAACTAGAGAAAAGATGCATTTAAGGCATCTGACATTGTATTCTGAGAGCAGCCCAACCAATGCTTTCAGCAAAACCATCAATGGGTTTGTCTGCAAACCTTTCCCTGCTATTTCTGCTATTCTGGCCTTTGGCATTCACTGCCTCCAATACAGAGAGGTCACTTCTGGCCTGCCATCCAGGAACAGGTCTCTTGGGGAAACCAGCTCTTGATTACCTCCATGGATCCCAGCAAGTGCAGAGCTAGCAAAATGATGATGATTCATGGAGGGTTGGCTGGGTAACGTGCCACCCATAGACTCCATATGAACCCCGCCCCAGCTTTCTCTCTCTAGCCAACATGTGTCCATGTTTGTGCACTAAAACCTAGTGTCCAACACTCCCAACTTAGTAACATGTTTTTTTTCTTTATAGAAATGAGAAGTTAGTTGGCTTGAGCCTCCAGTTGGCTTAACAGCCTGTTTTATGATTTTAAAAATTCCCCCTCCTCCCCCAAAACAGTAAGCGAAAAGGCTGCAAAGGTACCGTCACCAATCTACATGCGCAGGTTTTGCCAAAGCAGTTCAAACCTTCCAATTTATGCAACAGATCAAAACCTTTGGATTTAATTTAAATGTTTGGATCCGAGCTGAACAGCACGTTCCCGCTGCCCATCTATAAAAAGATAGCTCAGAGCATACAGATCCCTACCTTGAGGAGTGTAATCAAACATTTAGAGCAAAGTACACAGAAAAATGAGGAAGTCCAAACTGGTTGGTTTAACTGCAAATATTCAAGCTAAGCTACAGTGGAGCATAGGAGCTAAAGATTTTGCATAGTGAAGGAAAGAAGGAAGGAAGGAAGGAAGGAAACTGTAATCCTGAAGGTACATTCTTGGAGGCTGCTTCAAGCATACAGGGCAGCAAGTGCCGACAAAGACATTTGCATCTGCAAAGCTGCAGAGAACAGGCTGCAACAGTAGCATAGAAATGCCACAAGAAGGGCACCTAGTCCTTTGATATTTGTCACCAGAGAAATTGTCTAGAATGTATACAGGTATAAAATATTCTAGAAATGGTCTAGAATGTATAAAGGCGTAAAGACGAATCTTTGCTGGAAATGTGAACAACATGAAGGGACATTTTCTCATGTTTGGTGGACGTGTAAAAAAGCCAGTAAATTTTGGACACTAATACATATATCAATTCAAAAGATTTTAAAGTACAATTGAATCCAGAGAGTTTGCTTTTGGGACGAATGGACAAGCAACTAGAAAAAAACCATGGAACTTTGTTTTTTTACATGACAACTGCAGCGGGACTATTATATGCTCAAATGTGGAAAGGTTCGACACTACCCACCATGGAGGAATGGTTGGTGAAGATGATGGAACTTGTGGAGAGGGCTAAATTGACTTCCTTGCTTAGAGAAAAGCCACCATCTACATTTATGGCTGACTGGAAACCCCTTATGGACTTTTTGCATGAAACGGAAAAAAATGGACTTATGACTTGTGGTTTTGACAATTAGAAAAAAATTGGATAATAGAAAAAAGTGAGCTTTTTCTGTTTTGTAACCATAGAGTAAGAGATAATTTTGTAATTGTACTTATATTTGCCGCAAAGGAAATCAGAAGCTTCTTTTTTTCTTTTCTTTTTCTCTCTTTCTACTCCTTCCTTCCTTCCTTCCTTCCTTCCTTCCTTCCTTCCTTCCTTCCTTCCTTCCTTCCTTCCTTCCTTCCTTCCTTCTTTTACTCTTTATTAGTTTGTGCTAGTTTTTATGTTCTATGTAAAACTTCTAATAAAATTTATAAAAAAAAGGAAGGGCACCTAGTCCTCCATAACCCACCATTTACCTCCTGTGTCCCTCCCCAGATTAAGTTCTAGATGTCTCCTCAAAGAGGAAAAAGGAAAAGGATGGAGAAGAGTGGAGAATCCTTTCATCTGATCTTTCTCTCCTCCAAATCACATCTTCCCTAAATTCACTCAACTGCAGAACTCCTCATTTCCATATCCATTTCTGCTGCCAAATGTTTAGCTTGAGTCATCAGGTCAAATCTTGGAGCTCACAGGCAATGTTTGGAAGGACACGTCTTGCTGGAAATACAGCCTCTGCTGAACGCTAGGGGGCAATGGATTCCTAAATATAGTCCTGCCAATAGTGGTCTGGAGGAGACAGTAGAAAAGTTTAAAGCCACTTTTAATCAATGGCCAGATTGCAATTCAGTGCACAAGATCTCTGCACCAAGGGACACTGGGAGAATCCTAGAATGCAAATTCCCACAAGTGCAGATGGCGGGTTGTAAAGATGAGCACAGAAAGTTATGAATGAGGTGATGCAGTACATGCAAAAAATATGTGCATCACCATTGAGAATCCCAAAGTCCCAAATTCAGAGAGTCCTATTTGAGAGTCCCAAAGTCCCAAATTCAGCCCTGACATTTCCAAGCAGGCCTGGAAAGAACTGTTTGAAACCCTGGAGAGCTGCTGAGCCAGATCAGTGAAGAATACTTCCTCTTTTGCTATAGGGAATGCCCAAAGGATCAATGCACAGACAAAAGAAAAGCAGAATCAGATGCTATCACAGCCATTTCACCTGCACAGCTATTGTACATGTAGCCAGCAATTCTGAATGCCTCCAGCAAAAGGAGCTACTTAGATGCAGGAAGACTCTGCAACTGGATTGCTTTTGTGGAGTTTCTGGTGCTCTCTGAGCTTGGTTGTTTGCTTGCAGACGTTTCATGACCCACCTGGGTAGCATTACCAGTGCGAGTGGGTGTGGGGTTTGCTCCCTGTTAATGTGAGTGAGTGTGGGGTTCACTCCCTGTTTATATACAGTAGCTTGCATTGGCAGGGCAAGCTACTGTATATAAACAGGGACCAAACCCCACAGTCATTCGCACTGATGATGTTACTTAGTTGGGTCATGAAACGTCTGCAAGCCGACGACCAAGCTCAGAGGACTCCACTGTTCAACCCTGCGCTACAGATCTTCTCTTCTGTTGGACTGCCTTTCTCAGCTGCATGAGAAAGCAGCCTTCACAGTTCTTCCTGCCCCAGGTCACTGCTTTTTTAAAAAATTAATTTTTATTATTGATGGTTTTTGCAAAATAAAAAACAATACAAGTTAAAAAAAAGGAAGTAAAGAAAAGTAAAAGAAAAGTGAGAAGTAGAAAAGAAATGAAAGAGAAAAAGACAGAAAGAAAAAAAAGAAAGAAAAATATTAAAAAGTGGCTTCTGATCTTCTTTACAGCAGTTATAAATGCATTTATATTTTATCCTCTTTCTCTAAGGTTACAACATGGCTCCCTTCTTTCCATACTCTACTCTTTCGAATCGTGAAACCCATTAATCACAAGTTAATTTCTTTTCCATTTTCAGTAAAAAGTCCATAAAGGGTTTCTTGTCTACATTCTGACAAATGTAGTTATTGCCTTTTCCCTAATCAGACACATCAATTGTGCCATCGCTGCAAATTCTGTCATCTTCACCAACCATTCCTCCATTGTAGGTATTTCAGAGTCTTTCCATTTCTGTGCATGTTATAATCTCATTGCAGTTACCATGTACAGAAACAATCGTCCATAAGTCTTTTCTGGTTGTCTGTCCATTAGTCCCAGTAAGAAAAATTTTGGTTTCAGTTGATTATTAATTTTTACAATTCTTTGTATTTGAACCCATCCTTTTCTAGCCTTTTTACAAGTCCACCAAGCATGAAAAAATGACCATGTTTTCCACATTGCCAGCATAGATTTGAAGTACCTTTATACATTCTAGAAAGTTTTTCTGGTGTCATATACCAATGGTACATCATTTTGTAAAAAATCTCTTTTAAATTATAACATAATATGAATTTCAGTCCTTTTAGCCAGATATTTTCCCATTGATCCACCTGTATATTATAACCAAAGTTCTTAGCCCATTTTATCATACACTCCTTAACTTGTTGTTCTTCCATTTCAAATTTCAGTAAAAGCTTATACATTTTGGCAACTACTTGGCTCCAGGTCACTGCTCTGCTAGTGGTGTCCTGGTGGGAGTGGCACCTCTTTCCTAGCCATGGGTGTAAATGAGTAGCTGTCAGTGTGGGATGCAAAGCAGGAGGAGCAGAAGAAAGCAAAAGGCACATGAGTGTGCAGAACAAGCAAACAGGTTCACTCAGAAGATTTTCTTATGTGGACATTTCTCAGCTGGACCTCTGCAGGCCACTGCAGGCCAGCTCTTCTGCCAAGAAGCATTACCTTCAATGATCCCCCACTTGGTCTTGCGACCCAGGACTTTCTTCCCATTCACCTGGTGCTCCTTATCTGCTCCCACCACTGCAAAGGGGATTTTCTCCTAGATTAAGAGAAGCAGAAGCAAGGTGAGGAATTTGGTTCTCCCACCTTGGTGAAGTCACACAGAGAAAAATCAGCAGAGTCTAAATATTTATACCATGTCTGATAGTCTGGGAGCATCCAGAACTTCAGCTAAACTGAAACACCCCTTCAGAAACTGACCAAATTTCAATCTAATTGAGAATCACAAGCCAATTACTTTTTTAAAAAAATTGCCTACAGGAGTACGTTTCAAAATTTAGCTCTTTAGGTAGAATTGAGGTGGGCAGACCTCAAGACCGGGTATCTTGTAATTGATGGATCCATCGTATTCCGGCCGTGAAAGCCTTCAACAATACATATCTTGTAATTGTCATGTTGTCTTTCCAAGTAAAGCCAAGCCAATTAGGAATCAGCTCAGGAAAGGAATCATACTGCAATTATTACAGGCCAATCAGATTTGGTCAGGCGATGATGTCATTGAAGCCATCTGAAGTCATTTGAGAGGGAGGGCAGCACTTCCTAAGTGCCAAATGCTGCCAGAAATGGGGTGTGTATCTGCCTTTTGTGATGAGGCAAATTCAACCAGCTATAAAAATCTCTGAAATCTGTTTAAAAACATTCTGAATTTAGATTGGCCATGAGATTTATTTATTTTTTTTGATTAGGAGTACAACAAAGCATCAACTCTGTCTTCAGCAACAGTCTTCCTGAGTTTTGACACAGCCTGTATTTGTTACAATTCTTGAGTCCTGATTTTGTGTGTGTGTGTGTATTGAAAGATGCCAGTCTAAACCAAGTTACAATATTTAGTGAAGGACTTGCAAACCAAGCTAGAACCTCCTGAATTTCCTACAGTTCTTAGTTTCCATCTCAGTTCAAATTCCAAACCATAATTCCAGATTATAACATGGGCAATTCCAATCTATCAGGGAAGACATAACCAAATTTCATCCAGATTACACGATTTGACCATCGACTGCTAACAATGGGAATAAGGGTTACTGTACGCCAAGATCAATATTTAAAGCCTACCAAGGATATGGAGGTGGGAAGGAAGGAAATGCTGCAAAAAATGTTCATGAAAAGTAGCATGCAGGTTTGGCTGAACCCTAAACTCAGCCAGTAATCATTATCATAATCCTCAATAATGTTCTTTCCATTCTGTTGGCCATCATTGACTTACCCGGATTTTATCATTCAAAAGCCGATCATCCGGGTCATCGTCAAAGTCAACTTGGGGGTAAACATGGATTCCATGGGCCTTCAAGTCTTTCTGAACCTGTCAAGGTAAACTGGTAGTCATAATCATGACTAGAAGGATAACATTTCTCCTCCTTCATTGACAGGATAAAGGAAGAATATCCTACAGAAGCAAAGCAGATTTCCTGTACAGCATGTTGCGATATTCTTGATCAACCCAAAAAGTGCAGATTTTTTTTTCTCATTTTGCCCCTTGATTTTTGTCTGGTTTACAGCAGAAATGCTGTAAAACTCTTTATGGACTCAAATCACCTATGAAACCTGGAGGAATTTTGTAACTGGATGCTTCTCTATTTACAAACAAAATATCAGAAAGCCATATTCAAGTCCACACTTCTCCTAGAGATGTTGTTTTGGGATTTTTCGCACCCTTAGGAAAGCATCTAATTATGCTATTTCAGATGGCCCAGTTCAGTTTTATTCTTTGATCATGATAGTATTAAACCTAGTTAGTTAAGCCTTCAAAATGTTGTTACTTTGGAAAAAACATCTTGAATAAAAATTAATTAAAAAAAAACAAAATTCAAAATTTTGTTTAAGGTTGCTCTATAGGTTGAAACTAAGCTTTAGTATTTTCATCCTCCAAAATACGACTAAGAATTCTTCTACATTTTCTGCATTTCCTTGGTAATATCAGGCATTTTTGACATTTTTTATTGTTTTGTCTTTGCTGTTGCCATGTGGAGCTCCACAAACCACAGGTGATAAAGACAGATGACGTTATATTCATCATGCACCATGTGTCACCGGACATGATACCAAGGATTCACAAGTGAAAAATGAGGCCACAGAATGCAGCCACATTCCCCCAATGTGCTTGGAAAAATGTCCATATGCAAAAGCTCAAAGGTACTTAAAAATCACAGAGTTTTTGTCCAAATTTATAGTGCTGGATTCATGGAGAACATAATATGAATTCTGATCAGGATGGTTGTCCGATCCTTGGTCCATACCAAACGCTGTGTGTAAAGCAAGAGGCACATAAAAGCCTCACAGCTTCTGAGTCCTGCAGAGCATCTGATTATCACCCCATTATCAAATCTTAAAATGAAAAGAAGATGGGGCACGGATCACTCTGGATCTCCTTTCACTGTGGATATGCCAATCCTATGAGGTAGGCAAGATCAGGAAACAGTAAGAGTCCTTGAATTTATGTTAATGTGTTTATAGCTGTGTTTCTCAACCTCAGCAACTTTAAGATGTGTGGACTTCAACTCTCAGAATTCCCCAGCCCAGCATGCTAGGGGTTGAATTCTAGGGGTTGAAGTCCACACATCTTAAAGTTGCTGAGGTTGAGAGACACTGGGTTAGGGTATTGTAACAGAATCTTGAAGGCCTATCAAAGCCTGTCTCTACTTCATCTTATACCTAACACAATCAAGGTGAAACTTTTTGAGTTTCTCATACTTTCTACTTGCCCAGGACTCATATATCTTTTCTGTAATGGCTCATCTTCCTCCTCCCCCTTCTCCAAGTTAACCCACCATTCTGTCATTAGGAACTCTCTGGGTCTCTCCTCATGCTGGTAGTTCTCTTACCCTCTGTTTAAACTCTGCCCTTTCCTCAAGGGTCAAGGTGTCTGCTTTGGCAATGACGGGCACCACATTGGTGATCTTACTGAGACGTCTCATGAACTCCAAGTCCAAGGGGCGGAGCCTGAGGGGAAAGACATACAAGAAGACCCATCCAGTAGTGACATGAACAGAGTTGCTATCACAATGAAACCTACTGCTTGTTGCTGAAGGTTTCTACTTCCTACTTGGAAGTAGGAATGCTTACTCAGAAGGCTTGGGCCTTTCCTATCCTTTTAGTTTGAAAGTCATAGTTTTGTCAATACAATTCTGCTGTAATTGCCAGTGGTTAGAGAAAGATATGGCCTCCTAACTATAACCGCCACACGGGACTTACATTGCGCATATCTAGCCTAATTATTGTATAGCAGGGAAAAGGCAAATCTCTACAGATTTTCAAAAATGAATAATATGTAGATAACACATTCTGTTGAAGTTTCACCTGGTTCTTCTTCAAGAGAATAACCTGTAGTGATTGGACTTACTTTCATTTAATTTTCTGATTATATATTTTCTACAAGATTTTCTCTCTCATTTTCTAATTACACGTTTCACATTGTTATAGTAGATACAAGCTTTGTCCTTCCTTGTTTTGGGCTCTGCTGTTATTTAACACCTGTAAAAGGAAGGAAGGAAGGAAGGAAGGAAGGAAGGAAGGAAGGAAGGAAGGAAGGAAGGAAGGAAGGAAGGAAGGAAGGAGGGAGGGAGGGAGGGAGGGAGGGAGGGAGGAAGGAAGGAAGGAAGGAAGGAAGGAAGGAAGGAAGGAAGTAAGGAAGGACGGAAGGAAGGAAGGGTGGGAGTAAGGGAGGAAGGAAGGAAGGGAGGACGGGAGGAAGGAAGGAAGGAAGGGAGGAAGGGAGGAAGGAAGGAAGGAAGGAAGGAAGGAAGGAAGGAAGGAAGGAAGGAAGGAGAGGGTGAAACAGAGAAGCATAGAGGTAGGAAGGAAGATCATTTATAAAAACATACTTTGATATGATGGTACTGTTATAATGGATTTGGGCCAGGGAGCAGATAGATGGTATTGATGGGTGGTTCTAGTGCATAAGCACATACCTGCTTTGCACATAAAAGTGGCTGGCACGAGAAGAAAAACTAAAAGGGATTTAATTCAAATTTGGAGTCCTTGGGGTTCTCTGAGCTTGGTTGGTTTCTTGCAAATGTTTCGTTAGCCCGGCTAGGTAACATCTTCATTGCTAGAAGGGAGAGGGGTTTGCTCTCTGCTTATATACAGTAGCTTGACCTGCCAGTGTTGGTGGGGGTGTGGGTTTTGTTTTTCTTGGTATTTCCTTGATTAGGCTGTTGTTTACTGCTTGATTGTCTGACTGGTGTCAATCTTGGTGTTAATCTCTGCTTATCTGGGTGATGATTGCTGGTGAGGAGATATTCTGGGCTTTTGTTTCCTTTTTATTGCCTCTTTTGAATAGTGTGTAGATGTTGTTTATCTCTGTGTGTCTGTTGATGGCTGCCTTGTCTGAATACCAAGCTTCCAGGAATTCCCTTGCATTTTTGGAGTTAGCTTGGCCTAAGATGCTGACAGTTTAAATGTCAATTAAATGTAAAATTAAAGAAATTAAATGAAGTTAACCTGGCCATCCTTGGGTACTTAATAATTTTATTCTTCTGCAACATGGGTGGCGACTTTCAGAAAGGTTCTGGTGGAGCCACCCAAGGTTTTCAGGGGCTGAAAATGTGTGTTCCTGGCTTAACATCATAGTTATGCTCCCTCTTCCATACATTTGCTGCAGCCTGTGGTTACGGGAGGATCCCCACTTTTCCAGGTCTCTTGTGTGGCATAAATTTATTTAGGCACCAGGCTAAATCCATCTGGCTAAATGTGATTGCCTGCTGAAGAGAATATGCTGGTGATAGGCCAGAGCTAGGGTAAAAACCTGGCCATATTTCTTGGGGAAAAGATGATTTTAGAAGTTGCTACTGACAAGATGAGTTAGGTCTAATTTTGGGTAGAGATATTCTTAATGCATCTTGTCCTGCCAGTTCCCATTCGATGTGATGAAAGAGAATTTGTTTTGAATGCATTTTTATGCAAAGGAGAATGGAATTTCAATGAAATTCTTGGGAGTGGATATTTTGTTCTTGCACAGTGATGAGCTGGCTGAGGGATGTGTGTGTGTGTGTGTGTGTGTGTGTGTATGTGGTGTGTGCGACAGAGAGGGAAAGAGAGGGAGAATGTTCTGTCTTTCATTGTTCAATCTTCTCTCTAGAGATCTACAGCCTCCTGGTTTCCAGAGTTCCTCCAAATCTCCACATCTCAAGGGCAGACACATCTGGTAGCAGGAGGGAAATGATGACACCAGCATAGCACTGTCACAAGGTAATGTGTGATGTCACACACATATATAGAAGAGGCAGATCTGACATTGCGACATTTGTTTTGTCATTTTGATGAAAACGATGAGTTCTACAGATGCCCAAAGGAAGACTTCAAGAGTGAAATTCTCCACTGAGGCTTCGGCAACAATGATGCTCCAATCACCGTTGAAGGGGAGTTCCTGCCTTCAAGAAGTAATTGGAGAATTTCTCCTTCCCTGGAGAAACTGCCACCCAATTGCTCTGCCAGCAAAATTGGTGGTGAACTTCAAAGATCACCTGTGGCAGGTTTAGTGTGGATTAAGAAAAGCATTCTCCCCAACCTTTGATGGGAGGCACAATCTAAAGACCTTCTAGATAAGATGCTATGTCTATTTGTCTTGTCTCATGCTATCTAACCAAAATATTTGCACTGTTCTTCCAAGAGACTCTTGTTTCCTGCAAGCTCTGGTTTGTCATTTTGAGGGCCAACCTAAAACCAGACTCATCATTTCTGAGTAAAAGATGAAAGAGATCCATAAGATGAGTAGTCTTCACAGTGCCATGCTCTGAATAGAGGTTGTCCCACTTTCTATGTTCACCTATTTACTTATCCTTTCATAATGAAGGGAGATAGACTTTCATAGCATAGGAGGACTTACCAGTGACCTGTGGGTGGTACAAAGTACACACAGGCATGTATGCGGGTATCTGGGATTTTCTGCTTGCGATTAATAAGGATCTCCTCTTTCAAGTAGCGCTCATATTGGTCATTGATATACTGGATGATCGGCTCCCAGCTACAAGAAAGGGGGAGACAGAGATTCAGCTCCCTGGACCATTCTGAGCAAAACCTGTCCCTCATTGCTCAAAACCAGCAAGCAAGCAACCCAAATATGAACTTCTTTGAGAAAATACCTTCATTGCAGGAACATCAAGCCCTTCTGACTTCAGTGAAACCTCTTTCTAATGGATTGACTTGGAGGAGGGGGTGTCTGTTACCCCCTGCCCCCAAAGTCTGGTGAATTGAAGTATACATCATTGCTGTGGTGGAAACAGTGCCAACGATGCCATTTGAATCAACTGACATCATCTGCATAATTTGCAGTTGGCATAATTTGCCCTTTTGTTGGAAAGACTGCCTGGCCACCCTGGTCGTCATTACTGAGAAGGTTTCTGAAATGGCAAGTATTCTGCCATCACCTTTTTAATTGCCAAGTTTTGTGCTTTGCTGCAAGCCTACGTCATCCAGATTTGTGAACAGAAGCACGCCGTATACTCAACTGTCATCGCGTTATTATACTTTTGGTTTCCTTTATGTTGTACCAGTTCTTAGACCATAATAAAGATACCATACTCTCATCGGTGCCATTTGCATAATATATCATCCCACAAATGACATGGGGTGTTTGGGCAAGGGCTGTTGTAAATTGCAATGGAAATGACGTTATTTGGGCTTCAACTCAATGTACCAGCCCATTGGGTAGCGTGTCATCTGGACCATCATCCCCCCCACCCCCGAGATTAGACTTGCTCTAAGCCTGCAACCTTTTGCAAGGAATTGAGAACCTGGTTTTGCCATCAAGCCTGGGGCCTTGATAGCATGGGTGAGTCGGTTTCTTGGTCATGGTTGCGTTAAATGAGTGTTCTTTTCTGCTGTATTATTTCCGTTGTTTTTAATTTTGGTTGTTTTTACTATGGGTTTATGCTGTTTTTAATCTGTTAGCTGCCCAGAGTCATGCATGTGAGATGGGTGGCCCATATACATTTATTAAATAAATGGTAGTGAAGCCTGGAAAAGCTGGTGTTCTGGTTTCCCTGCAGTGACCATACGTCCTTTATTATAGAGGACAGTCCTTTCTTTCAGAAAGCTGCCCTTTAATTTATTTATTTTTCAAAAACTCACTTTTGTCCTTTATTTGGGTCATTTAACTTGTAATGCACCGTCTGATGGCAGAAATCCTTTTTCATACTGGCTTCTTGTAACTTCGTAGCTTTCTATGCTTTTTAGATATCTTTATCAGAATATGCGTTGTGGTAAAGTTTTCCTTGGTTTTGCTCTTGAATTTTCCCTGGCAGAGCCATGTTATAAACATAAACAATGGCATTTTTTTTAATCCTGATGAACCTCTTTCAGCTTTGCCCCTTTTCCAGGTTCGTCCTGCCTTTTTCCCAAGAAAAGATGGTCCGTGTACTCTGCTTAATACTTTTGCTAGGGCAATGCAATTTCACTGCCCTCTTTTCTGCTCACCCAGACGCCACGCTCTCGCATCGCTTGCAGAAGAGGCTCACATGAGTGCTGAACATTTTTCCAACAGGTTGGCACCTGGGCCATCATGAACATATAGCGTTCCATGCAGAACATGGCCAGATGTGTGCACAGGGTATGGTAATAAAAGCCAAAAGGGTGACTGCAATGGTGCCATCAAAACCCAGCCCATTTTGCACAGGGTCCAATGGCCCTGTTGCATCTGCCATCTTGACTTTTTTGACCACATCCTCCAGATCCCCCCGTATGCACAAAAGACTGGCCACCACAGCTTTGGGAGTGAGTGAATTAGAGCCATTTTAAACCTTCTCCTGTGCTCTGAAGTGCCCCCTCCCTTAAATCAACCCCCTCTTCCAGGAGGGTGGTCTTAAAAAGGGACTGCATGAGTGAAGCAGGCCTGAAGCTTTGGAAAGAGGAAAGAGCAGGGGAAGCGATTTGCAGCTCTTGCTCGAGAAGATTAACCATCCCACCCCATCTCCTCAAACTAATCCATTCCAAATCATTCAACACATCGACTGTTTGAAAAGACATTTACAAAGCTCTGGTTACTAATACCAGCTGTCACTCCAACGTAAACCATCCGGTTCAGTAACATTTAAAAGTTATCAGATTTTTATCTATTTGTTATATTATTATTTAAGGTTTTATTTGTGGAAGAGATAAAGCAAACAGACCCACAGATGCTCATACACTTAAGAGCAAATCCTTTACTTTACCAAGTTGGTTGGTTTAGGGAAGTATGTATGGTATAAAAGCTTTGTAGGGCAAATATTGCAATACTGATTTATTTAAAATTTGCTTGGAAGTCAGTCCTGCTAGGTGTGGTTTAGATGTGGATTGCACAGAAATGGGTGACTTCCTCAGAACCTGACTTCCTCCTATTCATAATATGTAGCAAATAAAAATAAGGTTGGACTTGTTATCCTACTCCCTGAAAGCAATTAACAGCCACCTCCCATTCCCTTTCCATATTAAAGGCATCTTTCCCCATAGCAAAGGTCCACTCTAAACCAGGGAGCAAAGAACCTTATTGTACATTATACCAGTCACGCTTTGCACAACCATGATTTCTTGACCAAGTCAAAAGGACTGAGTTTGCATAGCCCCCAAGCCATTGATCTTGGTTTGCTAACCACAGCGACAGTCCTCACAAACATTCTAAGATGGAGTGGACAATCCCATATCTCCATATCTTCCTTTGGACCCTTTTTCATTTGGGTCCATTGGGGATATTTTTCATTCATAAGCCTTGCAGAGGTTTAAGGCAACCACAGCCCTTCCTTCATGGGCATTCACAGGGCGTGTGTGTCAAAAAAAACAAGATGGTGGCCACATCTACACAATCAAAGCTCTGCTATTTTTTACAGCTGCAGCCACCATTTTTACTCTCTTTTTTTAACACCCCTACATCCGACACTCCTTAAAACGCCATGAACTGGGCAGATCTTCCCCGTGGAGAGGGATTGAGGTCTTCCCCATGGAGAATCAACACCTTCATTTCTCTTCAACTATACCATAATGTCTACTCCAAAAAACCACCAGTTCCCCAAAAATGTCTCTGGTATTGCCATAACTTCATGGGCCACACCCTTGTGGCCCCCCAGGAAGGGCAAAATGCAGAATTGCAACCCCACGCCAGAAAAGGTCAAAACTGAATTGGCACATCCTGGCTTAGCATGAACGAACACCATTGGACAGAGGAAATCAATGCCAGTTCTTCCATGGAAGATGCTAGTCACCCATCCCCTTCCTACCAGTTTTGATTGTTAATCTGGTCCCCAAATCCCGGTGTGTCCGTGACCGTCAGCTTCATCTTCACGCCTTTTTCTTCAACAACTGCCATAGAAAGAGGGTATTCAGTTAGTTCACATTTCCCAATCCAGACTGAAACTCACCTGTTTTCTTCTTGCTTTCCAGCTGCAGGGGGGTGCGGGGAGCATAATTCTGATTGTCAGGATGAGGGGTTGATTAGCAGCTCCTTGAGCTTTTCAAATAAATGCCAGATGCAGAGACTCCTGATGTGGTTTAGAACTGGGGGGGCAGGGGTGAAGACATTTTAACTCAGGGGCTTAGGCTGAAAGGCAGCAGAAAGCGTGCTGAAACGGGACACCACAGGTTCAACCAAAGATGTTGGGTTGCCAGAGGTAGAGGAGGCATCCTCCCCCCATTCCATGTGCAACTGGGCAAAACTTACCCCTGTGGAGTCCTTGGGGTTCTCTGAGCTTGGTTGTTTTCTTGCAAACGTTTCATTTGCAAGAAAACAACCAAGCTCAGAGAACCCAAGGACTCCACAGTTCAACCCTGAGCTACACCTATTCTCTTCTATTGGTAAAACTTACTCTCTTAGCATCTTCCCCCGGATCCTCAAAACAGCCTTTCAACTTTGGGGCAGGCTACCCTTTCAGAAAACGTCTTCCCTTGGTCTCATCCCAAGGCTGGACCTGGGAAACCAAGCCCCCACTGGAAAGCAAGTGGGGAGGAGATCTCTGATCTCAAACTACGGGGCCAGATCAGTAGTGGGCTCTGCCTTTTGGAAGAATTACAGCATTCCTCCTCTTAAACCAGCATGAACTTCCTGGGCGGGTAGCTATGGCGACGCTCTAATGGGTTAGTGGGAGTCCTGCACAAGACAGCCTTTGTTTATAGGAGCTGCAATGGACAGACCCAGCTCCTTTCAAGCCGTGCTGGGTAAGTGAGGAGTGGGAGTGGGGGTTGAGGGGATGTGGGATAAGAATGGTCTATTTTTGATAGCACAATAAAGGGGCCTCCTTTTTCATCTCCCCAATAAGCCAGCTTCAGTCCCTTCAGTGAGCCCAATACTAAGATAGCTTGCACCATTTCTCTCCTATGCAGTCACCAGGGTCTTGGGGGACAACTTCTCTTCCCTCCAGCTGTTTTTCAAAAGGACAGTTACCTCCCCTCACCCCCAGCAAAAATGTTGGGTGATTTCCTCCAATCCTGCAGAGGACTTTCCCAGTTAGGAACACACAACATTTCTACTACTGTTTTTCCACCTTCCTGGCCTCATCTCTGTCTCTCTCTGTGTCTCTTGTTCTTGGAGGGGTGAGAAAAAGACAAGTGGGGTGGAAAATACTTTTTTTTTTTTAAAGGAAGCTATGTCCACAGGACCAAAACGGTTAGCAAGCATTGAATTAGTCTTATTAAATTTCTTATCAAACTGAGCAAGTCATTGGAGCTGGAGGTTGTATTACACATTCTGCTGGTTTGGGTTTTGTAATGGAATAGCGTGTTGGCTATACCCAGATAATTTTGCTGGTTTAGGGTTCAGTGTATTGTGCAAACCCAGAAAATGGGTTCATTCACCAGCTTAAGTGTGTTGGATGAGCGCAGCTTTCAAACCCAGCTTAGAAAATCAAAATAGTTTTATTATGTTAAGGGGTGATGGGAGAGAGGCACAGAGAAGCAAAACTGAAAGTCAGGATTTGGAAGATTTCTATGCGAATATTCAGTGTCATCAGATTTCTGAATTTGCTCCTGTTAGACCTGAATGTTGAGATCAGAATTTTCCAGGACTTCACAAGTCCTCCCAAGTGACTAAGTCTTGATATGATTCTCTTGAACTCCCTAGCCCTCATGGACTCAACAGTTGGGTTCACAGGAAATATTTAACACTAAACCCAGGTCAGCAACTCAAAATGGCTGTTTGCCTAATATGTGGTGGCCAGAAAAATCAACCAAATCATGGCTTAGTATGACTGCCTGATTCATACACCATGCTAGGACAATATATGGTTTTCTTACCACACCCTGAAACATAGGCTACCCACCTCTGTTTTAGCCTAGTCTAGAATAGTTTGAGAATCCAGCCGATTAGTTCTCTTGTGAGCAACTCCCATAACAACACATTTCCTTCCTTGACACCAGTCATATAAATCGTGATGCTAGTTGAAGACTGGAAGCATTAAGTGTCTGTCATTAGGGCCAGAACACAAAATGAAAAACACAGTCATATTCATTGTGACCTTGGAGTGAGATGGATGGAGAAGAATTTAAAATCCCTAGTAGTTATTCCAGGCAAGTATTGGATCTACTGGAAACAAGATGGCTAGAAGGGAGGGAAAGAGACGCTTCCTTCCAAAACAGAAGCAACAAGCCAGCATTTTCAGATCACTTACTATGGGTGACAGAGAGCAGCTGCACAGTTTTGGGAATACGCTCTTCGTAACCAGAACAGGATGATTTCCGACTGATCTTGGATTTAAAGAGGGTGTTGACCATGGTGGACTTGCCAAGGCCGCTCTGTCCTGCAGAAGGAGAAAAAAGGAGATGTTGTAAAACATGCCAACTTCTGCTAAGTAGTGGGTTGAATAACTCTTAATTTGCCCCTGCACTATCTCAAACATGGGGGCAATGATCGCTTAGGAAACCACAAAAGGTTGGCTTGTGTCAGAATGCTAGATTTTCCCATGTATATGTATATATATACAGCTGTAATTTATGACGTTTGGTAAAACACATGCAATTAATTGATTCATTAATAAATAAACTGGTTTTATTCAATTGTTTTATAGGAGGTTGCTTTATTGCACATTGGTAGACCACTCAGGACATCTTCAGGCGGGAGAAATAAGAAGTCAAGTCAAAATAAGAATAGCTGCTCTTTAAATGAAATAAGCCCACAGGAAGCCTGGAGTTCCTTCTCAGAATACAAAAGTACACTTTTTCCATCCTTGAATACCAGTGGCTCCACTGGGGTCTGCCAGTCACACTGATGTCAGGAAAAAAGGTGTTCAACCTCCCCTCATCAAAGCCATCTCTCCTTCTGACTGACAGCAAAGTGAAGGCTGTAGGCCTTCTAATAAAACACTGGCTCGGCTCGGCTCGGCCTTCTTGCACCTCTCAGATCTTTCTCCTTCAGGACATAGGACCTTCTCACCTTTGGCCTCAACTGGTCAAGATGTAGTCGCTTGTGGCCTCACAGCTAGGATTGGGTACGGGGAGAGCATGACCTCTTGCAGAGGCAAGGAGAGGAAGGAAAACCTTCGAGAAATGAAAAAGTGTAGGGGTTCCACAGTGACATGAGGTTTAGAGCATTGTAAGATGGGCACCAAGATGGAGGAAAGGAAGCAGAAATGCACCCACCAAAAGGAAACGAAAATCTCAAATCCTCTTACATATTGATATCTGCTCATGTATAGGTACACATTATAGAAATAATTCTGATTCATTAAGTCAGGGATGGGCTACCTGAGATCCTTGGCCAACATGTATTTTCCAAATCAATCCATCTATCCATCTATCCATCTATCCATCTATCTATCTTTTCCAACCACAGTTAATTGCATATCTCTGTCAGGAAGATGGCCTTGACAGAGATATGCAGGAACCATTACCTAGGCAAAAAAAGGGCTGAAACATTTTTAAAGTCCAGAACAAGATAACATTCAGAAGTAGCTCAGGCAGACACCTCCCTACTTCACTGGAGTATAAGGAGGAAGAGGAGGAGGTGCAGCACAATGAGACATTCAAGAGTCTGTTATTACAGCCAACTAAAACCAATCAGCCAGTTTCATTTGTCTATCCAGTGTAATATCTTTTTCCATATCACTCTTGCTGCCTGTCGTTTTCAAATCCACTTTCAGATCAATCCCAGTCCTGTTCAGCAATGTTTGTTCCTCTTCCACAGTATCTCTTAAAAGCTGTCTATCCATAATGGCAGACACTTTTAAGATTAACTTCTGGATCCATTGCTCACAAATATCCTTGAATACGCCCAGCATTGAAGTATTTTGCTCCGTTCTGTATTAGAAAGTCAAATTTAAGTGTTCTTCTCCTTTAATTGTAATCATTTGTTCTCTGGTTCCCTCTAGTGTCCAACATTCAAATTCCCATCCTATCATGTTTTCTTTCAAGAATTCAAAAGACCAGCATTTTCCTATGAGAAGGATTTCCACGATCAGTTTCAAAGTCTTATTTCAAATCCATCTGGACCCCTACTCCATTTATAACTTTCCAAAATCAACATTCTTATCACCCTTTTGCCTCTTATTCAAAAACAAACTTTTTTTTTATGTCCTTAACCTTATCTTTAAAACTTCTTTTGCTAAGGTTCAAAAGAAACTCACCCAGTGCTGTAAAATTTGTCAATCTAAAGGTTCTTAACAGTTGAAAAGCAATTAATAAGCAATTTCCAAAAGTGATTAAGCAATGAGGCTCAGCAGAACTTTATGTCCTTATAGGCTACTTTGCAGCTGTGAACTTGGTTGAAATCCCTCAACTCCCAGCTGCTCAACTCATGAGCTGGCTGCAGAAACCTCAGTTCCTGCAGTCTACTCATGAGGAGCAGCTGTCTGGAGTGCAAGTGGGTGATCTCACTATCTCTCCTTTATCCTGAGTGGTTGGGCCAGCCAGAAAACACTGTCTGGCCGCCAATCTCACCACAATGCAGTTCCCGCTCCCTTGAAGACATCTAGTTCACCCTGAGTCCTCACCGGAAGTCTCTATGGAGTTGATTTCCTGATCTGGTCTACCTAGTGGGGTTCACAATTTCTCAGGTTGGAATAGAAAATAGAAAACTATAAACCTAACCCTAAAATTAGCATAGGTTTAAAAGCCTACAGAGAACTGGAAAACACTTTCAAACATGCGAGAAATTGTAGCCCTGCTTACATATCTGAGACAACCAGGCCTTCCTTGTGATCTTCCATGATCCTCACCATTCCGAAAGATGTTCAGCTCCCCAGTCATCAAAACAAGTAGAATGAGAAATGAAGACAATGGCCAAGATACATCAGTACCCAATCAGTCTTTTCCAAACGAGGCCAGCAAATGCTTCTGAACCTTCAAATGGGCGTTCAGTTGTACAGAAACTCATTTTGATTTCCATTATCTTGCTGGACTATGCAATAACCTGAAGCATCCAAAGCAGGAGCTGTGTGTCCAATGGCCATGGGCCTTGGGACGGAAAGGCCCTCTAGCAAACACAGAGACAAGTCCATCCCCCCCATCATTCATAGTTTTCTGTCCATTATCTTATGCGTTGAGTCTGAATGGTGCCACTATGACATTATTATTACACCCCTATTAGCGCTCTTGTTATTTCCTTGGGACCAAGATCACCATGCATTGGAGGAAGCAACGTAGACAGAACTGGATCTCCGTTGGTCAACCTGAGGTGGGACGCTGAGGTTCCCCAGAGACTGCAGACCTCCCACTCATCCGAAGTTACTCATTTTATCTATCGTTGGGTAAATGTACTGCCTGTGTTTCGGGGGACAAAGATGGAAAAGATAGCCTTGCTCTTCTGCTGTCCAAAGCTGTCATTATCTAACATGTATCAGATGGAACCGTCTTCTTAAACCAAATCTAACCCCAAACCCAAAAGCCTTGAGGGCCTCATTTTGTTCCTTGCTTGTTTATCTCAAATTCTCTCCAAAGAGACCTTATCTGGTTTGTGGGGGCTTTTCTCTCCCGGTCCAAAGCAGTTCTGGTCTCCTCCCGCCCTCTCGCTGCAAACACACACACACACACACCTTTTAAGTTCAACAAAGTCAAAACCTCTCTGCGTGGAAGGGGGAGAAGAGATTCCCAGGAATGATCAAAACCAGATGTGCAACCCTCAGAAAAGGGTCAGAGGAGCCACAGCTGGGATATCTTCCTGCTTTTCCAATCCTCGTCTGCCATTGGTCAACGCAGCACCCCAGGAAGGGGGCTCGGGCAGGCAACCGGAACAGTCACCCCGCTGAAGGAGCAAAACTGGCACAGGAAGGCAGGAAAATAGACGTGAAAGAACATGCAGGGTTTGAAAACAACTCATCTTGGGTTCAAAGAAGGTACAATTCCAGCATTTAGTTGAAGGGAGGAGGGTTAGATTTTCTTCTTGGATAATTGGGCTTGGAAAGGGGTGGCTAGCTTTAAAGCTATGGAGTATACAGCAACGGAAAAGGGGTGGGGAGTTGTCTAAGTGTTTTTTTAGGGGGGAGAAGGGTCATCTCAAATTCAGGGTCAACTTCTTCTCAGGTAAATATGGTTTTACACTTTTCTGGAGAACCTTCAAGCAACCAGCAAAGATGGAGTCTCTGGAGCTTCAACAATGGGGAGACATATTCTGGTATTCCACCAGAATTTCCTTTCCTTGAATTCACTTGTTTTTAAATCATGCAGTCGAATTGCCCCAGGCTCTGATAATCCCAGTGGATATTTAAGGAGATCATTGGATTAGAAAAAATCTGGACGCTAATATTGTTGAATCCTCCCATCTTATAGTTTCCAAAGATTTTTCCCTTCCTTATCATTTCAGGCATTTGGGGCTGTGCCCCTTGAAACGGCAGGCCTATAAAAGTGGGGGTTGCTGTTTCTTTTCCATCAGGAGGAACTTGCGGGTGGAAAACATTGCTAAGTGGAGAAATTTGTAAAAACAGATCCAAAGATGGCATTCCTAGATACGGGGAAGAGCCCGCCCCATTTTTCACTGCAGTGTTTCCTGTGAATCCCCATGGATTTTTACACACAGATGTCCAGGGTACAATGTGTGACCTCACAGAGGATGAAGTCTGGTGGAATGGATTTTTCAAGATTATGCTATCCTTTAGCTAGACAATGTTTCTCAACCTTGGCCACTTTAAGATATGTGAACTTCAACTCCCAGAATTCCCCAGCCAGCATGGCTGGCTGGGGAATTCTGGGAGTTGAAGTCCAGCCATCTTGAAGCTGCCAAGGTTGAGAAACACTGGTCTAGCATAAAGAAAGATACATTGAAAGACTGCTGGACTAGCCACTTTATGAAATGCAAGATACAGATCTCTGATTCATGCTTATGGAGAATCTCAATCTCTCTCTCTCTCTCTCTCTCTCTCTCATCTATCTAATGAAATGTATTATACCTATCCATTGCAGCAGATTCTGGGCAGGGATGATGGAATTATGTTTTAAAGCTTTTGATGCTGGTCAAAGGCTGAAATAAGAATGAATGAACGAATGTTCAATTTTTCAAGAATTAGTGCCTGCCTTTGTGCATCTTTCCTCTTCCCACCGCATTGCTTTTACTTCTTATCACACAGCTTTTAGCCAGCAAGTGTTATTTGCGGATGAGTCACTCTAGGAGGCCTTTTCAATAGAAAACCAAGACCAAACTGATTTAAGCAAACCTGGCATATGGATAGGTAGGAAATGATACTCTGCATGGGTATATAAGAAAGCAAAAAAAAGGGATCAAATTTCAGCAAAATGCAAAAAAGGACAGCCTGTAAAACTGGCCAGTCCAATTACCTTTTCTAATGAGGGCTTCCCATTTTTCCTGTTTCTAACTTAAAATAAAAACTCTCCACAAAAATCCATGTTCATTTTTTTCTTCTTAATTTTATGCATAAGATTGTCTAATCCAGTGTTTCTCAGCCTCAGCAAATGTTAGATGTATGGACTTCAACTCCCAGAATTCCCCAGCCAGCATGCTGCCTGGGGAATTCTGGGAGTTGAAGTTCACAGGTCTTAAAGTTGCTAAGATTGAGAAACATTGGTCTAATTTATGCACTATTTCAGCAACCCATTTAATGCTTCCTTGTGTATTATTTTCCCCCTTCCCCCTACATATACATTTTTGTGTTGAAGAACTTGCTTGTTTGGAAACCTTCCTTGTAAAATTCAGAAAAGTGCAATTGCCGAAGGGAAATTGTTCCAATTCTCATGACAATTTGGGAAACGTGATGCTGGAAAGTTCTTTGCAAATTGTGGCTCCAGCAAAACGTAACTCATCTCTACTCCTCAACACTAGCAAATGGGAAAATGTTGGATAATTACAATAGGTCTCCACTCAGCACACTCCTAGTCAAACCCTAAGATCAGAGCAAGCGCACGTATCACTCAATTCAGCCAGCAAAAATATAACCTAATGTTTATTTATCAAACCTCAGCAAACTTCAACAGTTAACTGGCAAAACAGGATAAAATGCAAGCAAAAGCAGTGAGAAAGATCAACAACAGGCAAGTATTTATCTCATCTCTACAGGTAGTTCTCTACTTACGACCGTTTGTTTAGTGACTGTTTGAAGTTATGATGGTGCTGAAAAAAGTGACTTATGACCGATCCTTGCACATACGATCATCACACTGTCCCCACGATCACATGATCAAAATTTGGCAATCTTCGTGCATTTATGATGGTTGAAGCATGCTGTGGTCATGTGATTGCCATTTGCGACCTTCCCAGCTGGCTTCCAAGAAGCAAAATCAAAGGGGGAAGCCAGATTCGCTTAGCAACCATGTGATTCGTTTAATGACTGTGACAAAAAGGTCATAAAATCAGGTGTGGTCACGTGACGACTCGCTTAATGACCACACTGTTTCACGACGAATTTTCCAGTCCCTATTGTGGTCATAAGTCGAGGACTACCTGTATATCAAAGGACAGAACTTTCCTGAGCCACTGGAAACAAAACCGGGGATAATAAGCATAAAGTACAAGGTAATTGTACTTTAACTGCAGTAAAAAAGATCAAAAGCTACTTTGGTATCTTTTGTCTTTCTTTTCTCTTTCTCTTTTCCTTTTTCCCCCTTCTGTCGTTTGTAGCTTTCTCTTTGATTTCTTTCTTCTTCGTTTCTTCTTCGCCCTTTCAGTTAGTTTGTATTCGTTTTTATCTTATTTTTAAAATAATATTTAGTAAAATTACCCCCCCCCCTGCAAAAAAGGAAGTGCAAGACCCACCCAGCTGCTTCAGAAGCTGCCCCTGGCTGTCTGGGGCTGGGTGCCCATGGACAGACCTCTCCCCTGGGACCCTGGACGAGGCCAAGCAGCTGCGGCTGCAGACACGCCCATGGAGAGCAAGCAGCAAAGCTGGCGAGGCAGCAACCAGCAGGGTGGGAATGCTCCAGATCCCGTCTATTCAGGAGTGGCATCGGGGGGCATCTAGGAGTCATGCCATCTCTGTGGCAGTGCCTGCCCTGTGGAACAGCAGCCCCCGGAGATCCAGATGGCCCCACCCTGAAGCCTTAAAGGCCTGGTTCTTCCCCCAGGGTTTTTGGGCTGGGAAGTGAAGGGAGCCCTGTGGGCTGATCTGTCCAGTTCCAGTCCTTAATGCTCTTAAACCTTGCACATACGTGGGTGTTTATTCTGCTTTTTCTGTTTGTTATTTATACTGGGGTTTTGTTTCAGTCTGAGCCCTTGTTCGCCGCCTAGATGCTGTACTGCGAGATGAGCGGCTGTATAAATCGCATAAAGAAAGCAAGGCAGAGCCACAGTGAGATGATGAAATAGGTGCCTCCTAATCTCCAGGCCACCAAGAGAACAGCCCCATTTCTGCTGCTTCGAAAGAGAGGAGGAGGAGAAGGGGGAAATTGTAAATGTCAGATGCATATGGGCTGCGAATTCTGGGAATTGCAGAAGGCGAGTCATCGGTGCGTGCGTGGCTTCATTCTTGCTTGCCACAAAGCCATTACTGAGCCATGCCTTGCTTGTGAGCTTCTGCTGGAAGCAAGGTCCTGAATCCAGGGTTAAGTTTCTAGGTCCTGAATCCAGGGTTAAGTTTCTGGAGAGTCGAGACTGATAGCTGTGTCCAGCCCCAAGACATAGCCTTCTAAGCAGCTGTGGGAGGCTTCCAAGAAACATGGCTTCAAGCAGAGCTATTCAGTTCTGCTAATATATTCTACAAAGCTCCTTTTCTGGAAGGCTTTGCACAGACTGAGTAAACTGCCAGCTTGGGCATGACAGTTGTTGCAACGGGGAGAACTGGAAGGGACTTCTACGTAGTGGCTTCCTGCTGTCTCTGTGTGTACATCCAATGGCATAGTTGGAGGTTGGAGAAGGGCCTGTATTCCAGACAATGAGGACTCATAGCTTAGGGCACCATCAATGCTCCCTTCCTACCCTTGCACATCAAACAACAGGCCATCTTTAATGGAGCACCTCAGAATGTCACATAAATCCTGACCCCTGAGTTGAAGGTGTCCTTGCTACTTACACCTTCAGACCAACCAACAGACAGAACATTTTCAGTTACCCCCTGGCTGGTGACCTCACCAGAAATGATGGAAATCCTGTTCATTTCCTCTCTGGCTTTTGAGATTTCAGCTAACCATTCGTTCTCCCCTGGGAAGCTGACTTTCCATGTTCATAAGGACTAGAAACATTGATCTCATTTCTGAAAAGCTGAAGGGCCTAGGAGGGAGGGGGGTCTGTATTAGCAGGTTCAGCCAAGGGGATGTTTCAAAGGGAAATCTCTCTCTTTTCCACCATGTGAAAAAGAAAATGCAAATGATGGGTCAGTTCTTTCCAAGCTCTTTCTCACCGTTTTAGCCAGAAAGCCAACCACCTGGTTCGTATCTCTCAAAACTAAGATTGTGCAGGGCAGAAGGAAATGGAAAACTGCTTTCTCCCTCCACCTGTTCCATCATTTTTTTCTTACACTAGGAAACCTGGAGAGCTGTATTGGACTTATTTTGCACTCCTGCTTTCGCTTAGCTCTTTAAATGATTCCCCCTAATTCTTCCTATTCTCCTCCTTGTTTTAGGCCCCTAACGAAATCAGCTTTCTTACTCAAGATTGCTTTCCGGCATCTCCAAGCTGGCCTCCGGCTTTTGATCTGGGAATATTTATTGCCAAATGCATGAGAGGGTCATGACTTCAGAAGAGGGTTCTGTACAAAGATTTGAACTGTATTGGGGAGGGGGGAGGACCAGGAGAAAATGTTTGGGGAGGAGTGATGGTGGGAAAGGGCACGAGGTTGCTAGGAAGGAGACGGTTCCCAGAACTGAGTGCCGAAGAGTAATGCAAGCCATATGCAAAGTCCTTGGAAAGCAGGTAGTTCTTGCAGCAAAGCAACCCACGGACTGGGAACGGTGCAACAGAAAGGCACAGAGGCACCGAGCAACTATCCAAAGGCCAACCAATAAAAGGTGTGTCCCATTTCAAGCAGCCGATGACCCTGCCAACATTTTCTTGGCAGGAAATCTGGAAGGGCCCTTCCTGCAATGAAATACTCAAGTTGGGTCTGGTCACTCTGGGAGTTATGGTCCCCAGTGGACTGTCTTCTGTAAAGTAGGACAACCTGGCCACCCGAGGTGGAAGGACCTTGAATGGAGGCCATCAAGTCTAACCCACACAAAAGCGAACAGGAAACCAGGAACTAATTCAGGCCAGATGGTCCTGGCAGCGCACTGCATGTAGAAACTAAAGCTCAAAATTAACATCTTCACTCACAAGGAGGGCCTGTGGTTTGGCTGAAAAACCCAGGTCACACTTTCTATTCTTCAGACAGACTGGGACCCAGGCTGGGACAATCAGGTTGTGGAAAGCTGTATGATCCACCATAGCTAGGCAACTTTCCTGGTCTTGGAGCTGTACTTTTCAGAAGTATTTCTTTTTTAGGGCTCCAAGGATTCATGTCACAGGAGATGGGGGTGGGTGGGTGGGGAGAAGAGAGGACCAACATTTCCATCCTTTTATGGGGTTGCTTTGGGTTATTTGGGGGTGAAGGCGCTGTAGAAGTGCTGATGTTTTCTTAAAACAAACACATGCATGAAAAAAAAAAGAAACCCCTTTGCTGAAAATCCACAAGTTGCTGCCAAATTCTGGCTATGCAAATTTGGGGTTTCTGGAAGAATGTCAGTTGGGGTGTGGGAACCAGATGTGCAAGCTGTGTTTCATATAGCATCCTTCCCAAAGTTGATTGCCTTCATTTCTGCTTTTTATCTGTTGGCTTTTGAACTTATTCTTGATGAGTATCTTGTGTGTGCATGTTTAAAATCCTCTTATTTGTAAGCCTCCTATAAATATTTATAAGGCCTATCAGTTCTTTAAACAAAGTTCTTGCAACCCCCTCAACGTACAGGGGGACAATGCTTAGCTCACCCAGATCCATCCGTTCTCGATGAGATCACTATGGTGAAGCTGAATTAATCCCAGACTGGCTTTCGGTAGAATTGAATAAGTTTCGCTCTTACAGCATTTCTACAAAGGGAAGGGTAAGGAGGATCAAGTTTTCCAAACAGAAGAGATGTTCTGCTGGACCAGATAGAAGGACTAGATAGATCGGCTTTCTGTTCCCATAGCGGCCACCAGATACTGTGAGAATTCCTTTTGCAATAGCAGCTCTTGGGCTAAATTTGCATGACTGCTGAGCCACAAATGAGCCAACCATATTTTAACCTGAGTTAACTCAGCCTAGTGTATGGTGTGAACCTAGCATCAGTGGGATGCAAGCCTAGCCAATGCAGGACTTGGCGTTTTGTGGGAACTAGAGAAGATGGCCTATTGAGTAAAGCATGGATGACTCACCCTCAATAAGCATGTTATGCAGACACAGACCCTATCTATCCTACTGGAGATCTGAGACATCCACCATAGCAAGTAATCCATAATCAGGCTTATCTTCGATGAATGTGCCTAAAGATCTTTCATAGCTGTTCAAGTTGGTGGCCACCAGCAGTCCTTCTGGAATCAAATCTCATAGTTTAACTATGCGCTCTGTGATTGTTTCGTTTTGTCCACTGGGAATCTCTAGCCATTATCTTCCCAGATGAAATTAATTTAAAAATATAATTACTCCTTGTGCATAATCTTCCCATGTGCTTTAGGAAAGTATTATGATCTTGCAGCAACTTTTGGAAGGGCCCTGGGGAGGTGGTATTCAAAGCTTTTGAGCCCCAGAATTGTGCTCCTCTGCTTTAGGCAATAAGTTCAAGGGTGGATATGATTTGTCTTCTATTATTTTGCGAGCCCACTTGGGGAGTTTTTCCAGATGGTGTATTAAAACCAGATGTTAGATCTCCCCAACCTGGGTTGACCTCCAGATGTGTGGACTTCAATAACCAGGATTCTCAACAAGGGTTTTTTTGGCTGGGGAAATTGAGGAGTTGAGGTTCACTCCTCTGGAGGACAACCAGGTCAGGCAAGGCTACAACATGTCAATAAACAGAAAGCAAATACGCGAATGGACTTTGACATCAGGATATGTTTTGAAATCTAGTCTGGTACCTGACTCAGCAGAAGCATGAAAGGATCCCAGAACAATTACAACTGACCAAGGAAAATGATATAGGGACGCGGTGGCTCAGCGGCTTAATGACACTGGACGTTGCCGGCCAGAAATGGTTGACACTTCAGCGGTTCAAGCCCAAGCTCCGTGCGGCGGGGTGAGTTCCCATCTTGTACCCTCAGCTCCTGCCCACCTAGCAGCTCAAAAGCATAAGTGAGTAGATAAATAGGTACTCTCACCCCAGTGGGAGGAAAAACACTGGTGGTGCCTCGCACGGGAAAATGGGAATCGGTTGCCGGTTGCTGGACACAACACAACGGAAGAGACCCAATTTCCTGAGACCGCCAGCTGGGCTCCACCCTAGGAAGGAGGCCATGGCAAACCACTTCTGAAAAAACCTTGCCAGGAAAACTGCAGGGACTCGTCCAGGCAGCCTCCGTAGAATCGGTCACGATTGAAAGCAGATTAAAAAAAAAAGGAAAATGATCCATGTCCTATATTTGCCCAACAGCATTAAAAAGTGCTGAGAATTGACAGGGAAATCTGGATAGGTCTTGTCTGAGTGAGGTGGATTTCTACCCAAAATTTGAATGGAATCCTAAAGCCCACCTTTTAGTTTCACAGATGTTTTCTTCCCTTGCTGAAGAAGCTTCTGGTTTTCAACCTTATTTCAAGGGGGTTGAGAATTCACATTTCTTTCACATGGGCTTTTGAACTGATGGTGGTAGGTGGGTGCTGTTGCTGGTGTGGTTGTATTCTGCAACATGCTTTCGTGGTGGTTCTCTGAGCCTCCCAAGGTCACGGTACAAAAGATGGGTGGCTATATTAGTCTTTTAAATAAATAAAATCTCCCTGGCTGCCTACTCTTCCCAACCTGAAAAAAACCGCATGGACTGAGTCGCTCCTGAGGTCTTCTGCTGTGATTCAGTAATGAATGAGAAGCTACAGAAGCTGCAGATCCATGGGCTGAGTGATCTGAGAAGCCAATGTCCACACCGAGAATCTCCACCCTTTTACACTTGCACTGATTTTCATCCAACAACGGTCTTCACTTTATACACTTTCAAGCATGAGCAGAACTTTACAGCGGCAGGGTTTCAACCTAACCTTTCCTCTTCTACTTCTCTGAAGATACAGAATTATGGAGAGCCAACAGATTTGCTGAGAAGCTCTGGAATGGGGCACAGGAGGAGGCCCCCTCCAACTCCCATTTACTTTGTAAGTCAACCCCCTGCGTTGACAATCCAGGCAGAGCTGCTCCAGGCTCTAGAGGAATGAGGTATAAAATCCAGGGTCAAGCAAAACTCATCATAACAGCGGCTCTGTTTCTGGGATCTATTTGGTTTGACCTCATTTTTCCTCCAGTCTTATCTTCAGAATGACATGTATAATACTGGCCCCAGACCATCCAAGTTTTGCACCATTCTGGATTCTGAGAGTTGCTTATATACATACATGTATCAAAAATGCATGGTCATCACTCTGTTCCCTCGTGGGGGAAATCATCTACATTATGCAAAGTGAGAAACGAAATAAGAAACAGCAGGGCAGAAAACTTAAAGGCATCGGATGAGAAAAAGAACAGGAAGTATAACTAAAACTATGGCACCACCATTCACAGTATCTCCATTCCTTTTGCTCCTTGCAAACCAGCCTTACTTCCAACTCATCCATCTGCCACTTCATCCATTGCCTTTTGTTCCTAAACTTTTGATTTTGTTTTAAACTTCTTGCCCCTCTTCTTTTTGAGGATCTCATCAACTCCATCCAACCATGATTTCTTGGTCTTCCCTTTCCTCTTGACCGATTCACTCTTCCTTCCTATGTTTGCCTTTTGATTTGATCCTCCTTTATTCTGATGAATGACAATACCACCTCAACACAACATTTTGCACACCGGCCACTCACTTTTGTATTCCATCTACATTTTACTCCATTCGTTCTTGACTTTTTTGTTTCATCAGACACTTTATATTCTTCCTTATACAGCCAACTCTCAGTTTCATATAACAGAGTGAGAAGAAGCATGTTCTTATATAGCCATTTTTGATGGATTGATTACATGCCATCAAGTCATTGTCAACTCTTAGTGACCACACAGATAGACATTTTTACTTCTTAAAAAAAACACTCTGTTGCAGAGGCGGAGCTTAATTGCACTGCCATGGGGCCATCTTGACTTTTTCCCCCATACCCTTCAGACAACCTGCTCACACATTACTGTCTCCTTTCTAGAAGCATTTGCACCGTAAAATTTAGTAAACCTTCAACCGAGGCACATACACTCACGCTAATTACTCTTTTTCCCTTTCTGCATCCCTTGCAGATTTTCACTCCATTTTCTCTGCCAACATGATACCCTTGGTCTTCAGTACTTTTGTGTTCAGATCCAGAACTCATTGTTGCATCATACAAGCCATTTAATATTGGTTGCACTTCATGCAGGTTCTCAGCCAACAACACCACATCATCTGTGTGTAAATCTATATTCACGTTCTTATTTCTAACCCAGTGTTTCTCAATCTCAGCAACTTTAAGATGAGTGGACTTCAACTCCCAGAATTCCCCAGCCAGCATGCTGGCTGGGGAATTCTGGGAGTTGAAGTCCACACATCTAAAAGTTGCTGAGGTTGAGAAACACTGGGTTAGACAATCTTATGCATAATATTAGGAAGAAGAAAAACTAAGCTGCCTTTTATCCAACCATTTCCCTGGCTGCGGCTTTTCCTCCACCTCCCAAGGTCATTTCCACATATCATCACAGATATCTTCTAATGCTTTTTTTATATATAGAACTTGTACTTATTTTTCTGCCCATGTGCTATTTTCATTCCTGCTTCTTTCCTGTCCCTCCTCGCCTTCTAGATCTATTATTTTTTCACAAGATCCACTCTCGACACTAACAAATGGCCCTTCCCACACTCAGGATTTCTCCCCACTTTTGTATCCTTCACTAATTCTCTCAATCTTTCCTTATAAATAATCAAAACATACTTCTAGATTTATATTCATCCTTCTGTCCTGTGTACCTCTAAATAGGCATAGCTTAAACATGTATTTCAAACAGTTTTGTTTTTAAGCAGATAGACATCAGTCACCATTCCCAGGTCTCTGAATGGCCCAGTCACTTTTTTTGCACGTTCTTGTCTCATTCTCACCCACCCATCCATATCAGCTAACATCATATTTTTTCCCCAAATTGCATTTATTCAGAAAGTTGAAAATTTCCCCCCCAAACGTATCTCTGTACGTAATCTTTTCCATTATTCTCATTCACTTTTCTTTTCATCTCCACAGCTCTGGAGCAGATGAAGAGCAGGTAAAAGTACCCCGGAGTATTTTCTAATTGCTGGGAATCTACATTTGATATGCACAGTTTACCACCCCAAGGAGCACGTGGCCCCAGATGTTCTCACAGCATTGCCACTAAATCATCAACTTCCACGCAACAGGAGGGGGAATGGGTGAACTCCATAAGGAGCAATCATATCTACTGCCTTTGATTAATCTAAGCTGAATTATATTTAAATGTCAAGTCAATCATATCAAAACCAGAGTGTCCCCCTTCCTCCTTTCTTTTGCCCACTCCCACCCCTTTTTGAAGTGCAATTCAGCGCTCCAGTCTTCGATACATTTGATAAAATAAATAAATAAATAATCCAGAATCCTGTTCACCAGAGTGGAGACAAACTTCTATAGCTCTGGGCGATATTTTCAGGATCTTTTCCTCTACCTACAAAGCATCCTTCTTCCTGATAACTCTGGGGTGAACAACCTTTTGATGTGATGCTTAACTTTCTGGGAAAGCCCTCCTAGTCCCACTAGAATCAGTTGGAGCAATGACGTAAAATGGATGAGGACCCATCATGCAAATCCGTGGGAATGCAACCTTCTGGAATTTAGGGGTGAATGTCGTTCCGTTGTAACTGTCTTTTAGGATGTAAGCACCTGTTTTTGTGCCTTTCCCAGCTTTATCTGGGAAAAACAACAAAATGTTGCCAAGAGAGGATCTGCATTTGTTTATCTGTTAAATTTATACCCCACCTTTTCTCCAGGACTTCAGAGTGGCACACCTAACATTCTCTCCTCTAAAAACTCCTCAGAACAACAAGCCTATACGTTTCTCGGATTTCTACTCTACTTATTCTTCTGGAGAGCAAGGAGGGGTACATATGCCCTCCATCCTCTACTATTCTCTTTATCAAAAAACCACTAGAACAGCTTGGGATAGGAGTTAATGCTTGGTCCAAAGTCACTCAATGTCTTCTGTGGCTGAGGATGGGTAAACACTCTCTGGCCCTACTCCAGAGTCTCCATGTATGAAGGCTTTTGAGATCGTTTCCATGCTCACCTACAACCATGATGTTGAATTCAAAGCCCGTCTTCATGGTCTTGATACGCATCTGGTCCAGGACTGCCTCAATGCCCACATAGCCAAAGAGTTCCCCATCCTTGGTGCTGAGGGCCGGACCACCCTGGGGAATCAGTTCTCCTGCTGGGTCTTCCTCCATGCTCAGCTGCTGAAGCTTGGGATGAGTCTCTGAAAAGAGGAAGAGAAACCTAAGTGATAGGCAACCGGTTCCTCCAAGCAACCACTTTCTTTCCCTGCAGCCTTGTTGCACTTCTGTATTAAGGCTGGAGCAAGAATGAAAGGGCAAGATAAAACTTATCCTCTCCTGATTGTTGTCTTTTTGTCTGTCTTTTAAAGTAGAAATGCAGCCTTCAAGTGACACTAAGTCTAGCTAAAGTTGGGTGCTGTGAGATATGGTGGGGAGGCTGGGGCAGGAATGGGAGGGAGAGGAGACATAAACAGTCAAGAGATAGAAGGGAATCTCTTGGCAGCAGATCTCATAAACAGCAACTCAGCTCAGGTGGGAAGAGAGCCAGGAAGAAGCATGTTCCTCACCATGAGCAGAGTTCCCATTGTGCTGGTTTCCCATGCTGCATGGATCCTGATCATGCTTGTCTTAGATGGCCGTTAGGCCAGGAAAAAAAGTGGAAGTGAATTTAGATGCACAGCAACATCTCTGACAAAGATCAGACCTTAAAGAGAAGTTCAACCAAAGAGGCTGGAGGGGTGCCTCCACTGGGGAGAGGGTGGGGGAAAGAGTGTTGGCACCCAGCCCAGGAGTTTGGAAGCTTTGCAGAGGCGCCATGGGAGGAAAAGGAGTAAGTTTCTTCCTCCACCTCCCAGAATAGAGAGAGAAAAAAGCCTCTTCTTAACTTGGTTGGAAATGAGGGGGATTGTAGTTCAAGACACTGGGAAGATAGCACTGGGAGTTGGACATGGCTCCATTAGAAGATCCTGCAGTTTAGAGAGGAGCATCTGTCTAATTTCAAGGCTGAAAATGTAAAAGCTCCTGCAGATCAAATTAATGAGGTTAACAGGCCCGCTTGCTATTGTCTTCTTCTGTTTTTTTTTCCCTCCAACTTCCCAGGATAGAGAAAAGGCCATGCATTTTTCTGGTGGTCTCCCATCCAAGTACCGACTGGATCTGACCTCCTTAGTCACGGCTAGCTAGCTCAGTGTTGTCCAAACTTGGCCACTTTAAGATGAGTGGACTACTTCAACTCCCAGAATTCCCCAGCCAGCCATGCTGGCTGGGGAATTCTGGGAGTTGAAGTAGTCCACTCATCTTAAAGTGGCCAAGTTTGGACAACACTGAGCTAAATGCTTCTCAGGCCAGCAAAGGAGTCAAATTTGGTGGTCTTAAACTAGTGTAGCGAGTGTTGTGGGGTACCACTCTTTTAAACCTAAAAGTTTTCCAAGATTGAGGGAGGCCTTGGAGGACCTTCATGCCATTATGTTCAGCAGGAGACCCTGGATGGGCCAACCCAGTTCTAAAAGCATGTGAGTAAGATCATCTTTGGGCCAAAAGATAGGCATTGCAGTGCACGCGTGTGCAGGCGAGGATCAGATCTTGTGACTTCTTTCACTTTCATTAATAAGAAGGGGGCGGGATTTAAATCTGAGCCATGACACTGAAGAAAGGTGAGCTTACCCATAGCCTCTGAGCCAGTCCTCCAAAGTTTCTGGTGAAGGAGTTATTGATTCCCCCTCTCCCCCAAATCTAAGGCAACTGATATTTAAGAAGGGGAAAGAGTACCCCCCAGAGATTGGCAATGAATCTCACATCTCCCTTTGCTATCTCCGGCCAAGCCGTTCTCGCCCTTTGGGGCGGCTGCTTGCAATTATTTAATGAGAAGGCAGGAATCCTGCCTCTGTCTCTTTTCCTGTCCACCCCCATTCCCAGAGGGTGTTAGGACCAATCCATATGGTCTCTTGGAACAGCATGGGAGCAACTTCCTGTTGTTCCTCTGCCCATATGGCTCGGGCTACATCACTCAGAAGAAAACACACTGGCCAGGACCAAGGACATCAGTCTCTCCTCCTCCTTCCCCACCCAATATTCCTGGCTGTGCCAGAGCCATGCAGGTTTTGCAAAGCAAAGATCAGGGTCTGAAAGTTGCCTTGGTTGATTCCATCATGAGGGCACCTTCTGCCAGCTAGGAGCTGCCAGAGGAGATCATTGAGTTGGATTGGCCCAGCCAGGGCCCTCTAGTCCAGCTTTGCATCCTATACTGGTCAACCGGGTGTGTTCAGGAAGTTCACTAGCAAGGATGGGGGAGAGATGATTTCTTCCACACTGCCTCCCAGGCAGCTGCGATCTAACATATGCTGCCTGTCATTTAGGAGATAGGAATCTGCCATCAAGACTAGTTGGTGCCCCACTCCATTAGGAATTAGTCCAGTTTTTGGGACAACCATTTTAATTGATGACCAATGCCCTTCTGATGAAGACTGAATCAACTGTGTAGAACAGTACAACAACGTTATTGCATCCTGTTTGGCGGGGGGGATCCCACTTTGGGCCTCATCTGCTATATCCAGCTGGGCAGGAAGCTGTCCTGGTCAGCAGGGACAAAGTATCTCGGGCCAGTCAGTTCCTCTACAGGTGGCCAGACAAGGTGAACTACCTGGCCATACATATTTTGAGCTAAGGGTCACAGACAGAATTGGAAATGTTGAAGCTTAAGTTCTCAAGATATACCTAAGCTTGGCTGTAGCCTCTTTATAGGCCTTTTCCTATTTGCACCTGTCAGCCCTACCAGGTAGACCAGACAGGAAACACAATCAGATAAGCTAATTCTATTTTATTGTAAAGCTACATTAACAGAATCTTGGAAGTCTGAAAGTACAAATCTCCTGCCATCACCTTTACAGTCTGAGAAGTTAGAGAGGATCCCTTCTGAGCCTCTTTCTCTACCCATTATGCAGCTGCGGGCTATGCCCTCTCTTATCTGACCATTCCCTAGGCAGCATCTCTTCACCCCATCTCTCAAGATCTTTCCCGCACACCATCACAGCACCCAACCATTGTGAAATCATTCCTTGACCCTACACCTTCCCCCTTAGTTTCCATGATGTGGGTTTTATCTCATCCCCTCCCCTGAGTGAGATAGGCTTAAGCCATCCTGTTCTGTATCAATGTCTTTCATCCCCCATCCAAGTCAGCCTCAAGAGATGCAAAATCTGTTGGGCTTCTCTACCTTTGCAGTGACTTGAACTTTCTGTTACCCAGAGGCAATCTGGGAGGGCCCTCCAGGTACTTGGTGGAGAAGAGGTGGAAGGCTTGGGCAACAGAGAGCACCAATGCGAGTAGCCAATGTCATGCAGGGGTCTAGTTTTCTGCCAAATCAAGAATGTGGGGAAAGTGCTTCAATTCAGCAGTAGAGAAAAGCCTTGGGGAGGTATAAGAGATCTCTTACTACTGGGCCCTTATTCATAAGTAGGTATTTGCTTCTGGCTCTCTGAACAGGCACTTCCTGGACTATTGGCCAGGTGAAAGCAGTGTTGCACAGTCACATGGTAAGTTCCACTCTTTTTGTACGTGCATTGTAGTGTTGCATGGGCAAAGGAGTGGACCTTAATGTGATGGTGCAATGATGGAACTCTGCTTTCATCATTCTGACCAAAGCATTGGATCCTGCGAATACCTCTAGGGCCACCAACTGATCCTGCACCCTCTGATACTGCTGTTCCTCAAGACCATCTTGGATGTCAACTTCTTGCTAGGAATTAGGGTTTGGCGAACTCTACATAGCCTGAAATGTTGGTCTAAGACTTTATCTCTTGTGGCTTCTGATGAACTCCAACATTCCCAGGAGCAAATTGTTCCACTAGAAGCTCTATTCTCCCACCAAAGAAATCTTCCAGGTAGGGGTGTTTCAGGGTGCATCATCAATTTTGAAGGGAGAATGCAGATAGTCCTAGCTTAACGATGGTAAGTGGGACCAGCAACTTCATTGCTAAGCAACGTGGTTGTAAAGTGCAATCTTATGTGACTGCTCTGACTTACGACAGCAGTTGCAGCAGTCCCAGTTGCTGCTGTTAGGCGAATCCCACGCGGTCACAGCATCCTGCGGTCACATGATTGCCATTTGGACCTTCTGCCAGCTTCCCCATTGACTTTGCTTGTTGGAAGCTGGCAGGGAAGGTCGCAAATGGCGATCATGTGACTGTGGGACGCTGCGACTGTTATAATTGCAAGTCAGTTGCCGAGCACCCAAATCACAATCATGTGACTGTGGGGATGCTGTGACAGCTACAACTATGAGGACCTGTCATAAGTCCACCTTATGGACTTATTTAGCACCATTGTAATTTTGGTCACTGAATAAGTGGTTGTTCAATGAGAACTACCTGTATGACCCATTCCTGCCTCCAGAACTAAAACCATTTATCCCAGAGGGTCACTCTCCAAAAAGTTATACCCCATACATTTAATCCCCCCCCCCCCCGAAATGAGAATGCATTGGTAACACTGAATCTGCAAGGATTCAGACTTGCACACGAGGCTTTACACACGGGGGGACAAAGGTTGCAATCTGGGCACTACTGATTCAATCAAATAAGAATATTACCTACATCCATGCTTATGTATTTGCACTAGCAAATTTAACATGGATCTGTCTTGCCCTCTTTCTTGGCAGCATACACAAGCAACCTTGTGTCTGGACAGTACCACTCCAGATAGACTTAGCAAATGAATATGTCAGGAGAATATTTAATTAGTTCTGTCCTACATGCTAACTTTATTTCCAGAAGACTGTAGTTCTGAAATTACACAGAGAAACATTTAGTACTATTGCTAATACAGACAAGAAGCAAATATGGTACATAAGTAATCCCAGAAATAATCTACAATATCAGGTGGAAGTCTAGACTAGATATTGTCTCCTTGATACGCTATGGCTTAACCAACTCAGTTAAAAAACTAACAGTTGCATTCATACAACATCTTCAGCTTGATGATTTTAACCTTGCTTAGATTCATGCATGACGGTGCAAGTGGCTTCACGTGTGCAGAACACGCCAATATTTTTAAGTGAAGGGAATGGGTTTTTTTTTTTAAATCCCAGATCAGGTCCACATCATGCTAAGCCACGGATCATCTAAACACTCACCCCAAAGGAAACGTTTTGCCTGTCTGCAAACTAAAAATCTAGATTGATGGATGTCCACTCCCTCCTCCTGTTTGCTGTACAGGAGATTCATTTTATATCTAGACTTGGATCAAAGAGACCAGGAATTCTGGCACCATCTCCTCTGCCATGGATTTACTTTCTGGCTTTGTGCAGTTGACTGTCTCCTAGCCTTTGTCCCCAGCTGGAGGAGAAAAACAGCTAGACACCTTCATCACACGATGGCAAGGATGAAAAAAAACAAAACCCCCAGCAATGAAACCTCTTCAAAAAGCATACACTCTATCCATATATATCTTTTTTAAAGGATGACTTAATGTCAACTAAAAACCTACCTCTCCATGAGGACAACTAGAACGTCTGCAGAGATGCAGAAAAACCCAGACAGCTTGACAACTAGCAACTAGAACGTCTGCAGAGATGCAGAAAAACACAGACCGTTGAAAGGAAGGACCAGGAACCCAGAGAATCTCCACGCCCACCCAGGCTTTGCACATACTACTGGGGAAGGTGGCTTGCTCAACTATAGTTAAAGGAAGAAAGCAAGGGAGGGTCAAGATCAGAGTACAAGTCTGTCCAGGGTTGCAGGGACTCTGCAACCATGACACAACCCAACCCTCCCCCTCCCGGCTAGGCCTTAGCACTCTATTGTGCCTCTTGTTCCTCACCCCACCATTCACGTTCTTGATGCCTCCTCCAAGATGACCCGCCGGCAGCATCTCATCTCAAGGTGGCCACACCATCCCACCCTGAATGTGGGCAGCAGAAGACCAGTTGCCCCTAGAGAACAAAGCTGCTGCCAGAAAAAAGCACCAGCCCTGGAGACAAAGAGGGTGCAGGCGAGATCCAGCATTTGTCCTGATTTCCTTGAGTTCTTTGTCTGCTAGCCTTCTCAGCCCACCCTTCCTTCACTGGGGAGACGACCCTCCAAAATGCAGCCCTTGTCCAGGTCATACCTCCTCTTTCAGCCCGAGAGAAAGCTATGGTGGCTCCGAGGGACCCCCCACCCCCAAATCAGGCGAGCAGCGTGCTCTGCATCCTTACCCCTGCTTTCAGCTGCCCATCGTGCTTCCGTCTTCCAGTGCCACAGCAAACAGGCGTCCCCTCCCTTCTGTCAGTTCCCCTTTTGGGATCCGACAAGAGCAGGCGAGCACACCCGGCTGCTGTAGACACATGATCAGAATGGCAATCAGCCTCTCTGTCCCCTCCCTCCCCTCCTCTTTCCTGGGATCCCCTCTCCCCTTCAGAAGGTGAAAGAGGGGGGAACACAAGGCCATTCAGGAGCTCTGCCCAATAGCCTGGCCATCTTTGGTGCCTCCTCCCAAGGAGGCGAGCCCTTTGCATTTTAAAGAAAGATGGGGGAGGGGTGTTGAAGAAAAAGAAAAAGAAAATGCAGCTCTTCCTGGGATGTGGGTGGGGGGGGGGGGACAAGTTAAGGGCCAAATGGCAAAACGTTGCATGAATCACCCCTTCCTGGTTCTGAGAATTGCACACCCAATGCTGTGCTTCAGAGCCACTGTAAAGCAATTTTTTAGAATGCTCCCCTACTCCAAAATAAAAGTAAAAAAAAAAATTAAAAAAAAAATCTACAAGAGGCTACAAATGTAGTAAACCCGCCCTCCCCCCAACCCCAAAACCTGGATTACACACTCATCTCTTGAACACTCAGTTTTCTGGACTTGAAATTTTCTACCTACATGGGGATAAATGCTGGAGCGATCTTGCTCAACCTGATGCCCTCTAGATGCACTGGACTACCATCCTCATCTTCCCCAACTGTTTTGCCTGTGGACAATGGGAATTATAGTCCAACCCATTTGCAGGCTGCTGGGCTGAGGAAGGTAATATCAGGAGTTTGTACAGCAAAGGGGACAGCAAAACTGCTGGCGGATGTGCGGGACTTCACCTGGGCATTATTTCTCCAGGCCACATCATTTCAACATCCTTAGATGCCTCCTCTTGGCCCAGAAATAGCCTCTTGATACAGCCTTCCAACTTTGGCTGAATCTATAGGAAATAGGATTGGCCATTCAGGCTAAGGAACCTACCTGAGTGTAGAAAGACCATGGCTGAAAACTCAGCATCTTCTCTGTTGCATCACTAAACAGTGACCTGGCTGGCCACATCACACTGAGCTATGGTTTGCTTAATCATGACTTAACTAAACAAACGAGAATGGGTCGGAGGTCAGTCAAGGATCACGGTAAGCTACAACTTATGGTTTACAGAGCACAATGTTTAGGCTCACCCAATATGCTATGCTCAGATCAGTCCAATCCACCCAAGATAATTGGACTTATGCATAAGGATGATTCATACATATGTTTTCCCTGGAATACCTAAACTGGCTTGGTAGCCTTGGGGTGCACCAAGAGAAAACCCCAAGAGGGAATATCTCTCTAGGGTTTGAGGATATGAGGTCAGCCAGGGAAGCTTCAGAGGAATAAAAAGACATATCACAGAAAACCACACCAGCAGCACTGGCTCCCCCGCCATGTCCAACAACCTCAAAAATACCTCCAAGAGACATTCAACAAACATTCTCAGTTACGTGGCAGATTTCAACCCAGCATGGAATAGATTAAGTGCCAATTTAGAACAGCAATATTCTAAATTACAAATAGCACATTGGTTCACTTACAGAATGGCCGGGAATCCATATTTTGTGGAATATTCACTGCAACACATTCTAAAAATCTCAACAGTCTTTAACATGTACAAGTTTCTGGTTCTCATGCGTTCTGGTTGAAAGCATTTCATATCCAGATGACATACTCCAAAACACTCATTTGCTATTGCTATAGTCAACTGTAAAATTATTTGTTGGGTGGGGCTATTCTGAAAATGAAATTGGTGAAGAAGATATCCAGGTCAATTGCATCTCAGTAATGCAGAAATCTCTCACAACATGAACCGTACATTCATTCCATCCAGCATCTTCAGGTAGCTGATGGGCCACCATGACATTTAGACCTGTCCTGGACACACCACACTTGGAGAGATTTTTTCTGCCATAGCCTCACTGGATGAAGGCAACCCATTTGAAGGATCTATACTAAGTCTGAGGCATTGCAAGGGAGAAATTAAAACGGCACATCCTGAATCCCCAGTCATCAAATTACTATCTGCTGGTACATGATTTTTCCAAATGCTAGCAAATTCTTTATACATTAAAGACACTAAAGCAGGAAAGAGATTTCCAGGCAAAATTTTGCCCAGCTTCCTTAAATTAGGAACCAGCTCTAATGTCTACTTCTTTTGACCATTAGTGGAACAACTGGAAAGTGAAGTAGACGACAGACCATTTTTTGCCCCTAATTTATAGAGCTTTCTTATCTAATGTTCATCTTGCAAAAGTTATCTAGAGTGTCTGTGTCATCTACAACTTCAGGGAAGACTGAAGTCAAACAGAAAGTAGCACAATCCTACTCCCATTTGCTCCACAGGCTATACCAAACACCAAGGACATCATGATTCCGGCAATTACCTCTCCTGGCCCACGATTATCTGCAGTTTGGCCACCTCACAGAGAGCTTAGGGACGTCCCAAGGAGCCAACTCCACAGGATTCTTTCTTGGTGTGAAGTTTCAAGCCAATTTAGTGCTTTCTGCTTGTGGTTTCTTCTTCCTCTTCAGAGTGCTGAGTTGTAGAGAGAACTTGTAAAGCATGACAGCTACGGGAATGGGCGTGGAAGGAATACCTCCAGCTGCTGAGAGTAGAAATTGCTCAAACTGGCAGCAGGTATGGATGAGAGAGGGAGTCTCTGGGTCCAGTCTGCAATTCCAGGATGATGAACTTTTCCTTACTCCTTAGCAGGACTGTCATTCTTTAGCAGGACTGATCCTTGTCATGGCAACAAAATAACTTGTCAGCACCACCATGTTTTGCTGGCTGTCTTCACCAGTTCACATACTGAGGCTGCCAGGGTGTTTGTGGTACAGAAACAGCAACCTGCAGCTGTGTAAATCACAGCCACAGACAAGGCCAGCATCATGGGAATACGAAAGTGAAGTCCTCTTCAACTTGAGCTGGTGGCTCTGTGGACACTTCTAAGCAACTTGCTTGGCAATAATAGAACTGGTTGGTCATTCCCTTCTTCTAGGGCAGTGTTTCTCAACCTTGGGAACTTTAAGGTGTGTGGACTTCAACTCCCAGAATTCCCCAGCCAGCATTGATGGCTGGGGAATTCTGGGAGTTGAAGTCCACATATCTTAAGGTTCCCAAGGCTGGGAAACACTGTTCTAGGGTATTTTTTCTAGTTTATAATCCTGGGATTTGGGAATGGTTTCTCAACTGAGTCTTAATGAGGTCCCATCCTGCTTAACCTCCAGGCTCAGGTAAAATCAGCCAGGTGCTGTCACCTTCTGAAACTCTGTGGGGACAGAGGATAAGCAGTTCCTACAGAAGCTGTTCTCCTAATGCTGAAAATGATTGACCAAGATGGATTGCCGATACACAAGCCACTCAAAAGAGAGATATTTCACCCACAGAAATAAAAGTAAGGTGTTTTGATTTTGAAATAAGGAAACCGAGAGATGTCTAACTCCCGATCTGCTCGGTAGCATAGGAAGGCGGCTAGCAGGCCAGTTCATAACAGGGTTTGTAAGGATTAATTCCTCAGCCATTCTAAAGCAGCACCATGGATTACACATAATGGGTACAATTGATATATTGACGGGGTGGGCCTTGCATGGAAATTCAGTCTCTTTGTTCAATCCTAGAGTTCAAATAGTGCTGGAAACAGAATGAACATTTGGCCTCTGTTAGAAGGGTTGTCCAGTCCAAGTCTGGTTTAGAGATTAAAGCTGGGCACAATGGACCTTTCAAAACTTTCCAGCAATCGTTCCTGGGTGAAGAAACTGGGTGGACAATTTCTCTGCATGTCTTCAGGGGAAAGATACATTTGCGAACAGTTCCTCGAGGGCAAGTCTTTTTAGTAGCACCACTACTGATAAAGTTGCATAGGTCATAGGAGGAGTTCAGTCCTTAATGAATGTGGAAGCCAAGAGGGCTGGAGACAGAATTCTTCAGAGCAGGACATTTACACTCTGACCACCGCATTTCTAAATCAGAGCTAGTCCACCACACTCCACCAGGAGGGTTCCTCTAAAATCCTTTTCTTCTTTTCCAGAGCTGGCCGGAAAAGACAATACAGGAGATTTCTCTGCCTGGTGCTATTAAAACGTAAAGTGTCATCAGAAGGGAAGAAGAGGGGAGGTGAGACCTCCCCCATCTGGGCAACTGAGATCAGATGACCTCCGTCTTACCACTCTGGTAAAGTGTCATGAATGTCTGTTTAACTGATAATAATCTTTTATACTTGTTCATCAATATTTGCAACTTCCATGCAGATTTGGATCCTATTCAGAGAGATTAATTTCCTCTTTTATTTCACAAGATAAAAGCAACCACCAGAACTATGAAGCCAAACTGGTCAGGGGAAGAGACTGGGTTTAAGCCATAATGCTTGTTTGCTGATCAGAGTGTTGCATAAACCCAGTTCTTGTGTTTTGTAAGCTATGACGTATGGTTTCATGTATTGGTGGACCTACTGCAATTTATTCACTAAATTATAATTAGGCAACCCATGTCTGTAGGTTGAATGAACAGAATCACGGTTCAGCCTGAGAGAAAGCAGCTTCTTGGTATAGTTCAAACTAAGCTCATTGCCCCACCTCTCAGAAAAAATCCTGGAGAGCCCATTCTTACTGGTTTTCCACTCACATTAAACTATGGATTATTCATCATGGTTTACCAAATAATCACAATTGACTGGATTGGCGTAACACAGTAAGCTAGAAATCATGGCATAGAAATCTGAGTGATTGGGGTAACAGAACCCCCAGAGGTGAAACCAAACAAAGCTGGTTTGTTCGTGTGTCTTTTGATGCTTGTACGCAAGCAATCTACCACGTGGGCCACCACCCTTAAACTACAGAAATGCCTCACCTTTCCCAGAACAAAACTATCAAACCAGTGCCACTTCTAGATCCAAGGTCATCCACAGGGAGAGTTCAAAAAGTCAAGATGGTGGACGCATGTAAAAAAAAAGGGGGCGGGGCTTCAATCATGAGGTTGTGGCTGCCATCTTGACATTCTTAACTCCCCATGTAGATCCTGCCTGCCTAGATCTAGGGTTTTTGGGGTATGAACACCAACCTGTTTTGGCCAGCACTGCCCTTTCCTTGGGCCTAGTCCAGTGAAGAAGCATCAGGCAACTGAATGAAACTCCTCTTTTTGGTCTCACCTTGTCTGGTCACAGAGAGCAAGTAAAAGTTCAGTGATGGCCAGAAGGAGCAACTTGACAGCCAGGGAGCTTCCAAGACTGACAGCGAGTGTCTGGACAGGACAAGATGCCTGACCAGGGTTAACTTGACACACCCACACGATTCTTGCCTCTCCTCTTCCCAAGCGTTCCCCATTTCCTACCTTCCTTATTTTAGGCCACCTTCCCCTACGGGGCCAAGAGAGGACTCCAACCCACAGAAGCTCCTGGGAACAGCTTTTCCCTGTCGGTTATTAAGTGAACACCGGAGGAAAAGGCCAGCAAGAGGGTTGCCATGAGAGAACCTGGGAGAGGTGATGCAACAGTTGCTGAGAATCTCCGATGCCTCTACCGGATGTGCCTCTTAAAGGGAGACCAACCTGTCCTGGGCCCTCTCACACACAAGAGGATGGATTTGGAGTCTCTGGTTTCTCTTGGTGGCTTGCTGTACGACCAGGATCATGACTGAATGTCACTCTCTTAATGTACATGTGCATGGACACACATGGACATAGACATGCCCTGTAGGCATGGAAATTGGGTGGACGTTTTAGTCACAGGAAGGAGAAATTCCTCAAGGATTTCTCAAGGGCAAGGGGACATTCCCTTTGCAGGGAAAGGAAGAGCATCAGTCCTGAGAAGGTTCCTCAGAGAGAGTTTCTTCCCGAGATCTTCCCATGAAATTTAATGGAAGTCTAGGAAGCCAAGGAGAAAGACCCTGGGAGAAAGTACCGGGCCATGAAAGACAGGCCATTCCTACACACTCTCCTTGGCAACCTCATCACTAAATAAATGCAAGGCCATCACTGCAGAAATCCACCCAGGGTTGTTCCACTGAAATTCTGTTCTCCTTTGAAAGAAGTTTCAAAAGCAAATCCTCTTTCACCGCACTGAACGCAGGAGAATTTTTCAGCCCATCACTTGTCAAAATTCTGTGTAGGTAAATATAGCTCTGTGATAACACTCAGAAAGAAATCTTCAACAGGAAGTAGGATGCCCAAGGCATCGTTCATAAAGGAAAGACCTTCCTTTCAATCCAGCACATAAAAGAGCCGTTTTCTATTTTTCTATTCCATTTTCTACTCTTTTATTTTATTTTATAAATGCACACGTCCCACAGAGCCAAAATGTGGATTGTTCGGTTTTGTGCAAACCCAGGCACTGTGGCTTGTCAACCATAGTTCTTGGCTTAGCATGGAGTGAGAACCCAACTAACTGTAATGAAGATGAGATGTGACCTTGATGGAAATATGCAAGAACCATTGCCTAGGCAAACAAGGTTAAAATATTCTTCAAGTCCTGGGAAGCAAAGTAATATTCAGAAGTGATTCACCCAAATGCCTCCCTGATTCACTGGAGTGTAGGAAGGGGGAGGAAGTACAACAGAATCAGACTTGCAGGACGCTGTTATTATACCAATCTCAATAAACTTAGTTCTAGTTTTCCTGTGGAGTTGATTTCCTCGTCTGGTCTACCTTGTAGGACTGATACCAACTGTGGTTTATTCAACAAACCACAATGAAAAGAAACCACAGAAAGGGGGACAGAAAAAGTAAAATGGGACAGCTACGGCCAAGTTCCCACTACGTGGCATGCAAATACTACCCTTGCTACAGATGGAAAAGATAGGCCAACCTCCAAGAGACAGAATTTCCATTTCTACCTTGTAGGCCAGGAGATCCTCAAGATACCTTCCAGTTCAGGTGTTGAATGCAGTTTGACCAAGGGATTTGAAGATGCCCATTACTCCACTCCATCAAGTCAGCTAAGAAGAATACAGCAAAGGAAGGTGGCAGAACGTGTTTCCTACCTGGGAAAGTGACTCTGGGGTCTCAAGTTGGGCTAAACAGAGGAATGGAAGAGGCATCACCAGGGGCCTTGGGAACTAGATGCTCCCAGTGATTGTTTTGAAAAGAACAATCCGGTCAGTGCTTTGAGGTAGTCCAGACCAGGAAACCAAAGTTATGAATGCTATTACTACTTTTATTACAAGGATATAGTAATCTTTCAAGTCTGTGCCTCTCCCCTCCCTGGTTTTACATTCAAGAGAACTAGGCAGGGTCATGTCTGAGATCCCTTCTCAGGTTACAGTTCTGTCTGAGACCTTTTCTCAGATTACGGTTCTGCCACAGACTCAGATTGCTCTTATCCGACCGGACTGTTATCTTGCCTGCAGTTCTTCCTTCTGACTCTCAAGGTGATTCTCACAGCCCATTACAAATCCCCTTTCTTCAGCCCCCACCCTCAGTAAACCACCACTTCTGTTTTTATTGATTTAATCAGTTCTTTCACAGTTTCCCATCAGACTATATTCTAGGCAGCTAATAGCACCGGTGTTTTGATATGCTACACCAGTTGAAGAAACAGGCTGTTAGAACAAAACCAGGCAGACAAAACAGCTGAAAAGGGGAAACCGAGATCACCTGTCACGGCAAACTGCAAACTAGCCAATTGCATTGAAACCAGTGGGTTGTGTGAACCTCGCCCATGCAGTTCCGTGTGTTCTGTGCCCACTCAGGAAATGGTTAACTGTTAATGAGGGATCAGATGTCAGGGAAGTACAACCTAACCCAGATATTGGTTACGTTTGGTTCCTGCAAGCTGTTCTGAGTTTCTTTTCTTTCTCCAAGATCTACACAAATTAATCTCTCTTAAGGGGAGAACGAATGCTTCCCGTCATGCCATTCACACGCACTCAAAAATGTCTTCTCCTGCATAAACTGCTCTTTCACACTCTCTAATTCAGTGTTTCTCAACCTTGGCAACTTTAAGACATGTGGACTTGAACTCCCAGAATTCCCTAGCCAGCATGAATTCCGGGAGAACCCAGAACTCTGGGAGTTGAAGTCCACACGTCTTAAAAGTTGCCAAGGTTGAGAAACGCTATCCTTATTGCTGGTGAAAAAAGCGACATTGGAAAAAACCTTCTCTTTTTCCAGAATAACCTTGAACCCCTCGCCCTACTGCAATGTCAAGGATCATGGGAGGGAGCATCTTCCCGAGCCTGGGTTCTCCGTATGGACGGGGTTGTCAAAAGGGTGCCAAGGATCCGTTCACTGGGTAACCACTAGCCACAGGGCTTGACCAAGGCACTCGCAGATCCTCAAAAGCGCTTCCTGCCCCCTGTTCTTCCACGGGTGGAGAATGTGCTTCCGGCATTCTGCAGCCTCGTGTGCTTTCCAACAAGACATAAATCATTGTGGTGTTGAAAAAACCAACCCCAGAGCTTTCTTAAGCCAAGGGTAAAAACGATCTGCCTGTCAAAAGCATAAACACACATATGAATTGTTGAGTCATAGCTCCTTCCTTTATCATCCCCCAGAATCGCAGAGAGGTATTTACAGTCTCTCGTTCTCCAAGAATGATGATTAATGAATGGCAGATTAAAAACCCACAGCGTAGATGGATAATGAGTTGGCAGGACAAGTTTCTAATCCAACAAGCACGTCTTTCATGGCTTCCCTTGGAAGAGAAAGGGGGTCGCAGCACCAAAGCGTGCATGTCTTGCCCGACAGAGGTCGAGTCTAGCCGGGTTCGCACATTGGGCTAAGCCACAGCTTGCGTGAGATGGAGTTTGCTGAATAAGACACAGTAGCTGGGCTCATATAATTGACCAAGCCGGTTTGCAGTTGGCTTGGTTTGGTCTTAGCATACGTAACAAGCCCTTCGTGGTTTGGGCACAGTTAGGCAATAATCATAGTTACGTAATCTTGGCTTGATCATCATTTGCGAAATAATCTCAATGAAGTCAAATGTGGTCTGTGCCATTTATAGAATTGCACAATATAGAGATGAGAGATGGATGTCATGATCATGATTAAGCGATTAATGATTTAGGAAAAAAACACCGTCAAGGAAATCATGGCTTAGCCAACACGTATCGCCTTCATCAACTGCTATTTGCAGGGGATCCAAATTTAATATTTGCAGGAAAGCTTCAACGTGTATAATTATAACAGCTGATCATTTTCACTCGGGTTTTAGTTTTTCAGCTTGGGTTTTCCAGCAACAATTATTGGCCGCATATTCCATGCCCCGAGAAAAAAGGCACAAACTGCGTTAGTAGCCCAGTGTGTAAATTCAGCAATTGTGTCTTTTCAGCCACTGTGCGCTCGATGTCTGTTTTTTGCAAGAATCTCATCAACCTGGAAACTGACAAGCAGCAGGTGATACTTTAGAGATGCAAATCAAGGTACAAGCGAGTGAGTCTGCTAAATGAATATTTAAGGGCAAAAACTCCAGCAACGAACTGGGTTATCAGGACCTTGTGAGGGACCTTCAGAGGAGGCCAAGGTGGAGAAGGGTACACCAGCGGGTGGTAGAAATGGCTTTCGTTCCCCCAGAAGAACCTACTGCAAATCCATCAGTAATTTTTTCTGCAACTCAGCTACCAGCTACACAAGGCAGAGAATCCCTGAAATAATATAGGAGGGAGATCCTGCCCCGAGGAACATACAATATACACTCCTAAGAGAGAGAGAAATCAGAGGAAGGGAAAGAGAAAAAGGCTCTCCGCAACATTAACAGCCATCCTTGAGCAAAAAGAACTGAACTACTTCCCGGCCTGGTGTAGTCAGAAACTTTTCAAGTCTTTAAAGCCCCTTTTTGGGCGGCGGGGGGGGGGGGGAGGTTTATTCCTTTTATAGATTTCTCTCCCATCTTTCATTCAAGAATGCAAGATGGCCTGTCTAGCATTCCTTCCTCCTTTTCCTCCCCAAAACAACGACTTTGCAAGGTAGGCTGGGCTGGGAGGGTACAACTGGCCCAAAGTCACCCAGGGAAATTCCGTGGTGCTTCCAGCTCTAACATTATGCTCTTTTATTGCTTCTGGGGTTGCACCTGGAGGGAAAAGGGGAGTGGAAGGGGCGAATCTTGGGGTGTTACAATTGAGTGCCCTTAAGGTTGGAAATAGAAACACAGCTTTAAAATGTCCCAGTTCCCAGCCCCAAGAAGCTTCCAATCAAGACTTCAGCAAAGGAAGGAAGAGCAGGGAGAATAAACAGTCTGAAGAGCCACTTTCAATTCAGACGCTGCCTCAAAATGCAAGAGATGGTGGCTCTCTTCCCACAGCATGGTTATCCAAGGTTAACTGAATCCTGGTTGATTGAATTAATCCTGTTTTCTAGAGTTGCACTGGACCCTCAAACTAAGGCGAGGGACTGGCCTTGCACAACACACTTCAGCAGCTCGGAGACCGACTACCAGCCCTCTTCACACAAGATGTTAAATTGGGTTAGTTCTGACCTTTTTTAGTCCTTTGCAACTTAGTGCACTGGGTGAGCCCAAAGCATTTGATTGATTTATGGCCCGATGTAGATGCAGAACATGGGCTAGTTCCTTAACCAGATTCAGGGGTGTCCACAGGGTGTGGTCAAAAAAGTCAAGAGGGTGGCTGTGGAGATGCAGTCAAAATTCCACCCATTGTTTACGTGTGTTGCACATGCCACACACACAAAAGAGCCACAGCTTCAATTGCACTGTTGTGAATGCCCTCTTGACTTTTTGACCACAGCTTTGGGATACCCCTGATTCCAGATTATGTGTGTTGTGTGAATCTGCCCAGTCCTGCCAGTAATGGGGTAGGGGTGGAGAGACAAACTGAGTACAAACTGGAGGAGGAGGAGGAGGAGGAGGAGGAGGAGGAGGAGGAGGAGGAGGAGGAGGAAGAGGAGAAGAAGAAGAAGAAGAAGAAGAAGAAGAAGAAGAAGAAGAAGAAGAAGAAGAAGAAGAAGAAGAAGAAGAAGAAGAAGAAGAAGAAGAAGAAGAAGAAGAAGAAGAAATAGCAGTGTGAGATGGGTCTGCACAAGGAGTGGCAGTTTTAATAGCTGCTTTTCTTGCGTGAGACCCTTCTTGCACCCATAGAGAGAACATGTCTGAAAGAGCCCCATTGCAGAAAAAGAAACACACACGCACACACGCCTTTGAATGATTATACAGCTGCCTGCTCCTTCCGTCCACTTAGGTAGGTGTTGAACATCTTAAAATTAACAGATTTTGGCCCTTTGCCACCTCCTCGCTGCAGGGTGGAGCAGAAAAAGGAGCAAAGACAACCTCAAGAATTCAGAAGTTGTGCCAAAGCCAAGGAAATAAGGAAAGTCAAAAAAAAACTGGGAAGGAGGGAGGAATGGGGGAGGAAGAGAAACACAAAATAATGTCTGGCTTTGACACAAACTGATTCAGTTACCCTTAAACAACCAACCACTGGTCCCCCCGCCCCCCCAGATCGGCTGCAAAAAAACCCAACAATTCGTGTTTTGTTCCAACTTGCCTCCCTTGGTCAAAGAAATTAAGGGAAAGAGTTCCTTTCAGGATGGAGGCAGGCAAACCCCAAATTTTATTTATTTTCAGGGAGTGACCAGTGAGTTGAAAGTACTTCTGATTTCAAGCAGTTGCCCATGAAAAACAGGATTCCCCCCCCCCCCAGGGGGAAGAGAAGGTATAAGCTGGGTTTGTACATCACACAAAGGGCATCTCTACCTAGCTACTGGGTTCAGTGACATTCTCTACTTTATAAACTCCATGATGATAAAGTTATAAACTCTTATATTATAAACTCAATGATTAACATGGTGCAGAGTTCACACAGCACATTGATGGCTGGCTTTCCCACCATATGCTGGATCACACATTGGAGAAAGGAAGGAAGGCGACCTTGATGGAGATATATAGGAGTTGTTGTCTAGGCAAAAGGGGATGAAACTTTTTTTAAGTCTAGAAAAATGAGATAGCATTCAGAAGCAGATACCCTTCAAAGTAGACCAGACTAGAAAAACAGAAGTCATGGATATTAATAATACCTTTATTATAAGGTTACAGTAACAGGATCTTGCAAGGCTGAATGCGCTTCCCCCCTCCCTCCCTTTATCTTCATGAGAACTAAGGAGCGTCCTGTCTGAGACACTTTCTCAAATTACAATTCTGGCCCAGACTCAAATTTCTCTTATCTGACGGTTGTCTTGATTGTGGCTCTTCCTCCTGTTCCTCAAGGTTATTCCTTCTTCCCATTATATCACCTCCCTAATTCCCTGGAGCAGTGTTGCTCAACCTTGGCCGCTTGAAGATGGGTGGACTTCAACCCCCAGAATTCTCCAGCCAGCATGCTGGCTGGAGAATTCTGGGAGTTGAAGTCCACGCATCTTCAAGCGGCCAAGGTTGAGCAACACTGCCCTGGAGTATAAGGAGGAGAAGGAGATACAGCACAATCAGACTTGCAAGATCCTATTATCTCAATAAAAGTAGTTTTAGCCTTCCTGTGGAATTGATTTCCTGCTCTCGTCTATTTAGCGGAGCTGACACAAACAGTCCAACTTCAGATTAGTGAAATGTGTTTGGAGGAACAGCTGAAACCTCTCTATGGTCTCACGGATGGAGTGACTCAGCATCCTTCAGACCCTGCTTTAGGTTCGGTCTGCGTGCAAAGAAGCACTTCTGAATGCAGTCCCAGAGCTGAGCTGCATTCAGGGTCGAGGCAGGTGTTTAGGCCCCCAGAGCCTAAATGGGAGTGTAATCAGAGTCCGAATTTAAGACCCGTGATGTCATTGACATTTAAAATGAAATGACGTCATGTTTAGATTTAATCCTGACCACCCATTCTCTTTGTCCTGCTCTGCTATAGCATCATCCAGAGGCTGAGTGAGCCCATCAACCAATGGTGTACCAAAGGGGATTGGGGGGGCAGTGTGCTTGCCCTGAGTGCAGGCAATAAGGCAGGTGCTATGAGGACACAAGGAGGCTAGTGGTGAGCATGGAGTCGGTCGCTGCTGCCTGCATTGATCAGGGGGTTGGTGGTGGCCAGCAGCAACAGAGGGGAAGAAATCATGTTTTGATGCCTGATAACTGTCCTCTGCACTTTCCCTGGCAGACTGGCCCACAGTCATCCAGCTGGCTTCACGCTTAAGGCAGGACTAGAACTAGGTTTCTTTGCTTTAAATCCATCACCTTAACCTCTAAACCAAAATGGGTTTTTGACTGAGAGGGAGGGACTGGCCCCAGATCACTTTCATGCCTACGGTGGGACTAGGACTCTCAGTCTCCTGTTTTCTAGCCTGGTGCCTTATCCACAACACCAAACTGGCTTTCGGCAATGAAGGAGAGGGGTTTAAAAAATTACCTGCTCCAGACGTCAAAGATGCTCGTACGCCACTGCCCTTGGCCTCAAAAAGTTGCATGAGCATGCTACAGAGCCTCCATATTTGGAGGCAGTGTATCAGTGTACCCTAGCTGCTGAGGGGAGGGGGAAAATGGGGGGCAAAGGTTGCCATCATACCCTACATGCTTCTGAGATTCTCATAAATGCTCTTTGGGTAATTCTTGGGTCCTTTCGAATGCTCCATCGGAAAGGGGCCCTGTGCATTCCAACGCCAAGGGGGACAGGCTGCTTGGCCAACATGACAGCAGAGAAATGGAAACAGAGGAGAGCTTTGTCCCCCTGGTGCCCCAAATAGGAGGAAGCCCTGGAAAGTAAACTTCCTCTGGTTTTCAGACACAAGCAAGAAGGACTGCCGCATTGAAGGAACTGTGGCCAAACCCCAAAAGGAAGAATGGGTGTCACAAAAGCGTGTTAAGATGATGCCCAGGCTGGAACATGGGCCACAGACCCCATGCCCTCTAATGAAGGAGAGGAGAAGCAGCCTAGAGGAAGTCTGATCTCTTGGATCCTCTGTGCACTGGCTGGATTCACAAAGCAGGCTAGCTTAGGATAAAGAATGGTTGGGTGGCCTGTGGGAAGCCTAGCTGTGAATCCATCTGACATACATTTCTTTGGGGACAGCCTAGAAGGTGATCACAGCCATTCTGTTAAACTGGGTTTTGTGAGTTGTGTGAATCCAGACACTCAAGGATTGGATTCACCCATAGCAGTTAGCCATCCTGGGGTTTGGTGGAGATTAGCTTAATGGGTTGTGTGACCCTCACCATTCTAGGTTTGTAAAAGATGGCTTGAGCAGGTCTGTTTTTTATTTCAGAGGGCATCTAGGCCATGGCTTGACTTACCTTCTTTTAGTGAGCCCCTGTCTGCAGACTCTTCCTTCTTCTTGAAGTCCCCTAGAGGCTGGTCCACAGGTCCTTCCCCGGGGCCAAAAGGCAGCTCTGGATCTGGAGCCTTGGAGGCATCTTGGCAGGAGATGGAGCCAATCACAGCAGGGCAGTTTTCTCTTGGGCTGGGCAAAGCTGGGCTCCTTTGTGGAGGTGGCACCACCATAGGGAACCCAAGAAAAGAGGACTGGGAAGTAGCTTGAACAACTGGAGACTGAGAGACAAGCTGGAAAGAAGCCGCCTGAGGATGAGAAGCTGTTCTCTCTCTTTCTGATACCTCTGGAAGGCTTCCATAAGAGGTTGTTAGGGAAGTGTCATGGGTTATGATTACTGGATCTTTGTTGGTCAGTTCTGGAGATTGATGAGACAGACTGTGGCCAAGATTGATCTGAAGCTGAGCCTTAGGCAAAGGTTTGGGTACAGGATCAACCACTGAAGGGAGAACAGAACCAACTGGGGTGTTTCCAATTAACTTTTCCAGGCTGGTGGGAAACGTTTGCAGCTTCGCTGTTTGTCGGGAGGCCAAGGAAGCAGCAGAAGTCACATTTGCCAACTGGCCCACCTCCATGGCGGAGAAAGGGGAATCCCTTTTCAATAACGTTCTATTCTTTGGAAGAGGCAAGATGGAATTTTGGTCTTGGGAGCTCCACCTGTTGGTGGGGTCAACGTTTGAGGTGGAGCAGAGGATAGGGCTGGGCCCCTGGTCTTCTGCAATATGCAGATCAAGGGACGGCAAGGAGCTGTGATTCACAGTGGCCTTGGAGACCTGCCGGATGGGACGGTCCACCTCAGCATGGAAGACATTCCCATGGGAAGAGAATTTCTTCAGCAAAGGATTAGACAGCTGAGAGATCCCAATTCCAGGGGACTCAGATTGCCGAGCAGGATTTGGAGGGCATCTTGTGGGTGTTGGGCACTCCAAACTGGAAGAAGAACTGTGGAGACTCTCATCACTTCCTGGCCCTAAAGATGAAGAGAATCCATTGGGATTCAGCCGAGTTTGGAAGGAGGACACCCTGATGAGGTTGGTCCCGTTGGCCCGAGGCAAATGAGTGGTGCCTCGGTTGAAAGACAGGCTGTTAGTGATCCTGGTTTTGGGGACTGGACTGTGTGAAGGACTGGAGATGGAGCTCATGCCAATGGGAGACTGGTAGATGTGCTGCATGGGTCCTCCCATTCTTTTCCCCTCTCCATTTTCAGATGGGCAGGGATTCACAGAAGATCTGGTTGAGCATGAAGGTACCTCTTCCACATCTTCCATCTCAAAGGACCTCTTTAAGGCTGCAGAAGCAAGTAAGAAGGAAACAAAGATTGTCCATTAGACCAACTGCTCAAACATTTACCTTTGTTGTACAGATTCCTTTGAAATTGCCGGGCTGTTGAGCACAATCAGTTCTCCAGCTTGGTCTCTGCTCTACTAATCAAAACCTATTATTGTATTGTATTGTATTGTATTGTATTGTATTGTATTGTATTGTATTATTTTAATGGCCTTTATGGTTTCAGCATTATAATAAAAAAAAAGTCATCTTACAAAAATACACATCTGATGATAGGCCATTGAGTTGGTTCCCTTTAACAGGTACATTTTCAGTGAAGACATGGTAGGTTGCACCAGCATTGGATTAAGAAAAGATATACATCAAAAGAGACACCACAGAGGAAGGAAAAGGAAACAGAGCCAGGAGTAAATAAGGGAGAATACATAGTTCTTTCCATTACATATACTTATAACAAACTTTCAGAAGCCAAAAACTATGTGACTTTGTATATCGCACAAACCATCATGATGTCTTGGCTTTGGCTTGATATGTTCTGGGAACTTGGCCATTGTGGTTTGTAAACCATCATTTAATGCCATGCCTGAACACCACCAGTTGTGGTCTAGTCAACAGACTAGAGTTAAGCAAAGCATGCCATAACATGACAGATAACTCTTATTACCTAAATATTAACTAAATATGACCTTACATTTATCAGTGCTCACTGGCTTACAAAACAACCTTCAAACTTAAAGAAAAAAATGAATAGCAACCAAACCAAACCAAAAAAGTCAGAAAAAACAACTCCAAAGAAAAGAGAGAAAAAAAGGGGGGGGAATATCTTATATTTTATCAATACTCACAGAAAATACTGCTTTTCCCAAAACAGATAAATCACACATTTCCGACAACCATTCCTTAACATCTGGAATAATATCAGTTTTCCAATTTCTCAATTTGATTTTTTTAGCCACCCCGCCATGCTTGCTACAACCATAATTCCTGATAAACAGTTCCCAAAGCTTTGGTACATATGTTTTATCTCTTGGTGATATTATATCCGTGTCACTGGCTTAATGTGCCTCCGCACAGTGGCTGCTTCATTTAGTTTGAGGATCCAGCCTGAGGCATCTCTGAGTAGTAAAATCTTGCTTTTCCCATCTCCCTTGGTGGTGGCTGTGGTTTAACTGGGACGTGAGTGTTTGCAAGGGAGCAGAGGTCAGGAGCATGAGTGAGATTCTGCTCTCTGGGATAAGTCCCATCTATAGTTTCTAGCCACCGCATTACGGTCTCTGCTATGAGGCCTGAGAGTGGTGATCCCATGGGTGCTCCTTTGATTGGTTGGCATATTTGTCCATCAAGCTGAAAGTAGGTGGTGAGGCAGAGGTTGATGAGGTCCATGATGCTGGGTATTTTGATCTTAGTGTATTTGGTTTGGTTGGTTGAGTTGTATAGTACTGTTGCCATGGATTCTTTTGCTAGTTCTGGATCTATGAACATAAAGAGTGCTGGGACATCAAAGGAAACCATCATCTCATCTTCTATTTTTAGGTCTTTGATTTTCTGGAGACACCATATTGGGGCATTGATAGAATATTTGCCCCCTTCTATGAGATGTCCAAGCTTTTTTGTAAATTCTTCGGTTATGTTGTAAGTTGGGGTCCCTGGTAATGACACAATTGGATGAAGAGGTAGGTTGGCCTTGTGTATTTTTGAGCATCCATAGAAGCGTGGGAGGACGGATCCACTGCTTTTTATCCACCACTCTTCTTTTGTGATTGGACCTATCTTGGTTGGGTTGTTGAGGGTTCTCAGTTTCTATACTGGATTGGTGTTTAGTGAGATGTAGGTTTCTTCACCTTCCAGTAATTTTTTGGCTTTTTGTATATATAATGTTCTGTCCATGATAACCGTGATTCAGCCTTTGTCTGCTGGGAGGAGGGTGATGATTTGGTCCTTCTTTAGGTTTGAGAAGGCTCCTCTGTTCTGAGTTGGTTCTGCTTCTGTGTTCTTCTGGTCTGTGGTATGATTCTCTGCCTTGCTTTCTGGGGTCTCTAACCGATGAGCATCATCTATGTTATAGATGAGACCTTTCTGGAGGATATTGTGTTCTGCGGTGGAAAATGGGCAGCTGGATAGGTTGACTACCCATTCAGGTTCAGGAACCTCTTTGTCAGATCTCGTCTCATGTCAGAAATGCAGGAACTAGAAAAGGGAAAACTATGAATCTAAATTTTAAAAAATTAAAAACTTTAATAAAAGTATAGATTTATATCATTCTTGCCCAATGCTGGGCCACGCTGATGGCAAAAGTATTTCCGACCAGCAAGTCATTCTGTGTGCATGTCGGTCCCAAGGGATACTGTAAAAGATGGATGGTTGTTTGAATAGCGCCACATTCGCAGTAAATATCCTTGTCCTCAGGGAGAACCCCCCATTTTTCCATATGGTCTTTAGTTCTAGCCAAACCGGTGTGCGGTCTGTTTAAACATCTCCAAACCGTCCACTCCTCCTCCGAACCGTAAAGATGTTTTGCTTGAAATTTCCATCTTTTTCATCATTCTGTTTGAGGTGTGGTCACAATCTCCTCGGCGCAGTCTAAAAAGCTCTTCTCCAATACGAATCTCCAATAAGTAGCATTGTTAATAAAGAGGAAGGAGTGGAATATTTAACCCTGCAGAAAAATTACACCATTCGATTTCATTATAATCAAATGCCAGGATTGTGGGAAAGAGTTCTAATTATTCCAAGAGCGGGAATGATAGTTTGCACTTGCTCAGAGGATAAAGCTTTGTATGCATTGCAGCTGAATGATCCATGCTGATAGCTGGAATTTCTGTTAGCAGCCAAATCTGGTGGTGTTTGATTCCATGGTGAAAGAAGAAACATTGCACAGTGCATTTCAGTGAAGCTTGATGTGCTTCAATTAACTCTACTGTCAAAGGAGAGCTTTAAGTGACCAAGAGGAATGGGTCTGAAGTCAGGGTTGCCTTGAAGCAACTTTCTCTAGCCCTGGTGTACAATAATACAAATACTTTGAGCGCTAAGCAATCAAGATTTCTGCATTTTCATATAAGATGATGTGATATAAATTTGAGGGGGGGATTATCTTTGGAGGTGGGCTACAAGCTTCAGTACCAAATTCTTGGCAAGGATTAAGGATTCAAGGATTAAGAGGGTGATAGTGAAAGTGTCAAGTAGGAACTGCTTAGCTATGTGGTGGTTGCTTTGGGCACCAAATTTGGGGTGTTATGAAAAGGGCAACCAATGGTGTCCCCATCACCACTATAATTGACTCTGTCCACCTTGATGGTCATCCTTCTTGTTCCTTCCACCTTTCCCAGCATCAGAGCCTTCTCCAGAGAACTGGGTCTTTGCATAATGTGTCTGAAATAGGATAATTTGAGCCTGGTCATTTGTGCCTCAAGTGAGAACTCTGGGTTGATTTGTTCAATGATCCATCAGTTTGTTTTCTTGGCTGTCCATGGTCTTCTCAGGAGTCTTCTCCAACACCAAAGTTCAAAGGTGTCAATACTCTTCCTAACTAGCTTTGTCTTCCATAGAGTGTCACAGAGAATCCATGACTTGCACGATTCTGATCTTTGTAAGTGTAGACACATCCTGACATCTGAATATCTTCTCTAAGGACTTCATGGCTATTCTACCAAGGGCTACTCTGCAGCGTATTTCTTAATTGCTGGTTCCTTTACTGTTGATGGTTGATCCTAAAAGGCAGAAGCTCTCCACCACTTCAATATCTTCATTGCCAATTCTAAGGCTGGTTGTTCTACTTGTGGTCATTAGTACGGTCTTCTTTATATTAATCTTAGTCCCATTTTTTCACTGTGCTCCTTGACTTTCATTACTAGAGCTTGGAGGGAGGGAGGGGGAGGGGGAGAGGGAGAGGGAGAGGGAGGGAGGGAGAGAGAGAGAGAGACCCTTTACTATCCCAAAATATTTTTGCCTTCTTTCTGGCCAAGGGAGACAAAGATTTGAGCTACAGCTACCCACCATTTTAAAAAACTTTTCTAAGCATATTTCTAGAGTGGAGCGAGCCAATTTCCCTGCCTTTTTTTAAAAAAAACTGTTATGAAAAGAATCCTTTAAAAATGTAGAGTCCAATGAAGCAGAAAGTTCAGTGGGCACCACAAGAAGTAGCCCCAAGCTTCAGGTCGGCTATTTCAGCAGAAGGTTCTCCTTGGTGAGGTATGAGATGTGCCACCCTGGGCCAGATGGTATGTAGAGATGCCTCTTCAAAGCCCCAGGCTCTGCAAACCATCCATCAACGCTACCGACAGCTTGTGAAACTCGATGCCCTCCTTTTGCGAGGTGGTTTTTGGAGTCTTTGATGTGGGGTCGAGGTGGGAACACTGTTGCCTGCTGGAGGTGAGGGAGATGGGGTTGCATCTCTTAAACAAACAGGCAGTTGGAGACAAAATAGCTAAATTTCAAGGGTTGTTGTGTCTCCTCTAGCTTGTGAAAAGCAGGCTTGGGAGCCAACTGAAGAATGGTAATATTTCAACTATATTCCCATTCTTATTTCTAGTTGACAAAACATTTGATTCCTGCCCTGCTTTTGATTGAACTTTGCTCTGGATGTTGCAATGTTGCCCATATAAGGACACCCCTTCAGTCAGGACCATGAAACCTGATGTTCTCCAGAAGTTTTATACTCCCTTTTTTTTTAGGTATTTCTAAGATGGCAGTGCACAGAGCTGACATTCATGAGATAAAAGTGAATACCAGATGTTCCGAATTAATTTAACCAGAGACGGCCATACAACTGCGGAGGTGAGTGGATGACCTGAAGGTATTTGTGGAAGCTCGCTTACACTTCAAGCAGACCGATGATCCCTGCGAAAGGTTGGAGGAGAAGCGGGGCAAAGGGATTGCTTGTGGCAAATGGCAGTGCCCCCAAGAGCATTCAAAGCAAGTCAGCTAGGTGACAAAGAAGAATGTGACGTTGTCCCCTGAGGGCTCAAGCAACCTCATGCAAGTGTGCTTTGATTCTTGGCTAACCAGAATCCATTGTGGCCTAAAGGCAGTTCTGAGTGGGACAACCAAAGAGGAACTTCCCTCTTTCGCTGGTCCATAAGCACATGCCAGGGTCCACACATGGAAAACTTAGCCCAGAGGATAAGGGCTGTACAGGGCCTCCTAAAAGCCATGAGGTGGCCCCAGAGATCTTACCAAGCCCTGCTAAACTGTCATTTCTCGTGTGACACAAAGAGAACATGATTAAATGTATGATCGGAGATTAACCATTGTTGTTGTTCAGTCGTTAAGTCGTGTCTGACTCTTCGTGACCCCATGAACCACATCGTGCCAGGCCTTCCTGTCCTTCACTGCCTCCCTGACTTTGCTCAGTTTCATGCTCATTGCTTCAGGGATGCCATCTAACCATCTCATCCTCTGCTGTCCCCTTCTCCTTTTGCCTTCAGATTAACCATATCACCTCTTTGATTTTAATCCAATATAAATGAAAACAAATTTAGCTTTCATCCTGGTCCTATCCACTGCTTTGGGGGCTGTAGCCCCCAGCATCCCTCTCACAAACCAAAAGTAGCCCATGGTTGAGAAAAAGTTGCCTGCCCCATCTTTGCACTCATGCCAACCCAAAGTGGTCCTTATTTCTGGTTAGCAGTAGGTAGATAGTCCTTGCTTTCAGTTTCTGAGTCCTGTGAATCAGAAATAGTCACAGTTTTTGTGTCACACAATATAATTCCCAGCTTAGTTAAAGAGTTGCATGCAACTAGAGAGGGAAAGAACTAAGGCGGTGGCATATGAATTGTGACTGTCATTCAACACTGCATGGGGCCAGAAATGGCCAGGGGAATTAGGAACAAGAGTGCCCTAAAATAAGATGGGTCTTGCCAGCCACACACTCAGCCTTGAATTCCTTCCCCAGAAAGTGCCCGTTGATGATCTCCACCAAGAAAACAAAAGAGGCAGATGGGATGAGGCTCTCAGATTGCTAGCAAAATGGCAAGAAAAAAGGACAGAAGGTGTGATGCAAAGGAATGAGTAACCTCATCTCTCTGTAAACACCAGTGCATTGTTCCAAAGTTTCCTGGAAGATTTGTTTCTGAGCAAATTCCTTGGTTTACTCACAAGGTGACCGCAGGAAGTTGCTAAATTCCTTCCTCTTATCTATTACTCAAGGCTTAATCTTTCAAACAATGAAGGATCCAGATTCAATTACTTGACCTGTCCTTCCATTTAATCAAATCAGGGAGGCAGACGCTAAGATGTTAACTTGGTCCCTTTTTTTTTTTTTTTAACTAGATGAACTCTTCCCCAAAGGGAAGAGACTTAGCACAATCAATTCCCAAAAGGGTCCTGATTTACAAGTTTGCACTTCATGTTATCTACTGTTTACTGGCTTAAGGAAGGAGAGTTTTATGCAACCTGTGGCTCCAGGGCCTTTTCTGTCCTTCATGGATTTTCTGTGATCATTAAGAAATCAGAAATAATGGTGAAAATATGGCTCAAATGAAAGATATCGTCTGGATACACACACATACTTAGTCTTCACCCATCAACATCTAGTTTAGCTTTGTCTACAAGAGTAATGTGAATCCAGAGATCATGATTTCTGGATCAGCGTCTTTCCAAAGCTTATGTGGGTTTGCATGAACAGGTATGTAATTCATTTCCAAAGTAATACAGGTCATCTTCAAGCAGTAGAAAAGATTGTGAGAAATACATAACCTGTATTTCTGTTCTAAATAGTAAATGTGAATGAACATCAAAGCCTTGCTTTCTAACTACCTTAGGTCCTTAATCTTTAAGCCATAATTATCTGTTATGCAGAAGTTTGAAACACATACCTATCCAGTTGTTGCCTAACTACAACTCCCAGCAACCCTTCAGCAGGGCCAAGTGTGTGGGCTGTTGGGAGTAGTAGTCCCACAGAACCTGGAAATCCAGAGGTCCCCATTGCTGGAACAAGGATGTTTTCAACTCAAGGACTTCCTTTGGTGAACAAGGAACATCTAATTTAATATGAAGACTTCAGAAGTTCCTTCTGATTTATTTCACAGTGGACATTCAGGTGCAAAGGAGAAAATCTGTTGAAACTAGGTGGAAATACTTTAAGACATGGAGGATGTGATATGGCCATCTCTGAGTTGGAGACCAGCTGACATTTTTGGCTGCTTTGAAGCTCTGAACAGGCTGGTGGAATCCCATTCTGGTCCTGCCACAGATTATCAACCCCATGTGATTCTAACATGCTGTGTGGGTATGATGGAGAATTAGGAGGATGCTGAAGTCCATTTGGGAGTCCCATCACTACAGCCAGGTAAATCCTCTAAGGCAGGGTTCCTCAACCTCAGCAACTTTAAGATGGGTGGACTTCAACTCCCAGAATTCCCCAGCCAGCATGGCTGGCTGGGGAATTCTGGGAGTTGAAATCCACCCATCTTAAAGTTGCTGAGGTTGAGGAACCCTGCTCTAAGGTCCATTCTAGGCCCTTTTGCTTTGACCCTGTTCAGCTCAGGAGCTGGCCCTGAACATGATGGACGACTGCTGCTCAACAGCCAGAGCGAGCTGAGAAAAGCCAGCTTCAGTTCATTTATTTGCTTTACCCCCTCCAGCTGCTTTCTCCAGCACCTGCTTGAGCTCAAGTATCCATCACAAAGAAGAGCCTTTACTACCTCCCTGGGGGTGAGAAGAAGCCCTTCACTCCTGCACTTTGCCCCTGCTGCCCTCCACCCCCTCTCCAGCAACACCTCCAGCGTTGACCCCTGAACCACATGGAGAGAATGACAGCAAACACTCTGTCACTGTCACTGGGGAATCAAAGGACTGGCTTGAGGGACACCAAGCATTCTTGCAGCTGGATGGCTCCTTGTGTGAGAGATGACCCAGGGAGTGAGTTGAGTCAGCTGGCCAACAATAGGGCTGAGAGCCAAAGACACGCATCTGATGCCAACCGCCCACCCCCCAAACACTGTGCTTTCAGTTGCCTGCTGGAGAAGTTCTAGCAGAGGAAATTGACAGAGCTAAGATGGGAAGGAGAGTCCAATTGGGATAGTGGTGAAGGCACCAGGCTAGAAACCAGGAGACCGTGAATTCTAGTCCTGCCTTAGGCGCGAAGCCAGCTGGGTGACCTTGAGCCAGTCCCTCTCTCTCAGCCCTAGGAAGGAGGCAAGAGCAAACACTTCTGAAAAACCTTGCCAAGAAAACTGCAGAGACTTCTCCAGGCAATCACCAGGAGTCAAGAATTACTTGAAGGTACACACACATACACACGAAGTCCAGGTTTGTGTAATAATAGCCTATAAAAAGACAGAATGGCTGGTATGGAATTTGAGTTGCTAGAGTGCACTTCAGTTTCCACCAGTAAGACATTATGTCGCTCTATAGTTTATTATAATCATCACCATGAATCACATTTTAAACTCACTTGGGCTATTATTCCAGCACCTAATCTCTGTCATAAACTGGCTGGGTTCATGCACCGCATTAAACTGTTGTTTACTTAGCCCTGCTCTATTGAATAAACCAGAGTTGGCTGGGTTCAGCCCATCATTTTAAGCCATGAAATCACAGTGTCTGTGATGCCAAGGCAGGACCAAGCAAATGGCATTATTCTATCATGTCATTATAGCAAATGACATGATATAGAATGCAAGGATGGACAGTCTGAGTCCCCAGGGCCAAATGTGAGCCTTCTCCAAGAATTGGTATCCTATTATATATTTTTATGGGACTGAAGAGGAACAGAATTAATGACATCACCAGAGGTGCACCGAATGTAGAACTTAAGAACCGCCCAGTTATTCTGGCCCAGAGTTTTGTGGATTTCTTAAGAGCTTGCTCCATGATCTGTTGCAGGAGTTGGGTATCTCCCGCAGTTTTGTGTTTGCTTGCAACCTATCCATCTTCTGATCAGCGTCTTCCAAGCGCCAGCAGCCATTCACACGACAGAGTTAGAACACTATCATGTTACAGGACTGTGTTCCTTTGCTGAGGAACAGGATGCATTTATGCCCTCTTCCCTGGCACGGAGAGAGGCTACATGTAGAAATGCATGGATAAATGTGGCTTACGATACAACCGGCCCCGTATGAACTTGGGGCCAAAAGCGATGGCCATCTCTGCTTCTAGAAGAAAGGGTAGGACCAAATAAATGCCCAAATTCCTGTCCGATATATTTTAAACTCGTCTTCTCCAATCTGTCTCAGCAGGTGGCGCAACTGGAGAATCTTATCTATGCTTGGAAGCTGCCTAGAAAGGAGACCACCAGGAGATTCCTGGCGTGTATGCTGGGATTAGGATTTTCTAAAAAAGCAGCAGTAGTAATAGACATCTGCACGGCTGCCAAGAAAACCTCATGGTTGTGTCTGTGTAGTTACCAAGCGTCATCCTCGATTTGAGGAAATCTTTTTCTCGATCTCCAGTCTCGCATCCTTCAGCTACTGCCACCAACCACTTAATAAACGTCCATTCATAATTTCTAGGGGAACAGCTGGCAGCTATAACCCCCCCTCCTCCCACATCTGTGGGGGACAGAGAGGAGGAGGAAAGCATCTGGATTGTTTCTCTGTTCCTGTTGCCACTTCGATAGAAACATCCTGAGCTCACCAGCGGAAGTGCAAGGCCCAAATGTGAAAAATACCCCCCCCCCCTGGATTTTTGCCAACTACAGACGGTCGTAAAATCAAAGGAACGTGCAATTTCATGATTGTTTTTTCTGGGTTGACAGAAGGGTCAGTTTCTGTCTTGAGCTAAGGAGGGTTCAGAGGCACAAACAGCCTGTCGGGGCCAAGACTGGGAATTGAATCGTGTTGCAGAATCAACCGAGGCGCTCTTACCCATCCCCCAAAAAGGACTGTTTTCATCTTGCCCAGATGCTCCCGAGATCAATGCCAGATCCCACATTCTCCCCAGTTCAGACCTGAACCAAATCACCTTCTCCGTTTCCAAGGCTTGCTTCTTTCAAATTATGCTACAAGTCCCGGATCAAAAGTGTTCCCGATTCTTCAAGTCCTGCAGACATTTTAAGAATGTCTTTTCCACAGCAGTTGTCAACAAGACTTGGCTCAGATACAGGAGCCCCTGGCCACCGTCGGGCCCTGGGTGAAAATTCCTACCATGGGAACCAGAGTTTCTATGCATTGTCTAAGTTCATTCTCTCCCTCCCTCACCCCCCTCTCTCATCCTTCCCTGTTCCAAACTTTCCTTAATTACAAACTGTGAAATGTTGAAGGGGAGACATTGCTACAGCAACAGCTGGGAACTGGAACCCTTAAAAAAAAACAGCAAAACTCTTCTCTTCTTCTTTCTCTCTGCTGCCCAGTGCAACAGACACACACGAGTGATCGAGGTTTCCTGAAGGAGCCTTTAGAATAAAACTCTATCCTGATGTCACGGTGGGGTGGCCTTAATGAGCTGAATTTCAGCTTTGTGTGGGCAAACAGCTGCTTTCCAAAGAGGCCTGTTGCCAAACCATGCTGTTTTTGCTCCTCTCCGCTCCTTGCAGAATCTCACTGTCCCACAAGGGTTTCTCCACAGATCCACCCTCCAGACATCTATTTCCAGAATGACCAGTTTCCTAACCGAGGGGTATGCAGAAGAGAGATCTCTGGGCCTTTCAGGAGATCTTTAAGGGAGTCTTTTGGATTTTTTGCAGGAGACAGAAAAAAAATGAAGTTATGGTTGATGGATTTGATGATTAGTTAAAATAATAGGTGATACAAAATATGCGTGTTAAGATGTAGTTTTAGCGTAAGGGGTTATTATATGATTTATCTATATCTGCCGTATAAGAAGTCGGAAGTCATTCTTTTTGTAGTTTTTCCTTTTGTCCCTTTTCTTTACTTTCCATCACGTTGGTATTCTTTCTTTATTTCTAACTCTCTTGTTCTCTACTTCTCTCTTTGATTATTAGTTCTTCTTGGCTTTTATCTGTATGCTTTTTATAACTCAATAAAGTTCTTATAAAAGAAAAATCAGATTCGTCTCCCCGATGGCTTTTGTGATTTGGGCAATTGTGACTCGCACAGGTTGCCAAGTACTTTGCATTTCAACATTGGGGTACTAGTTTTCCTGGTGAGGAAAGTGGTCTGCAAACCAGAGGAAATGTATTCTCGGGGAATGGATTATCAGCATTGTGAAACTGATTAGAAAGATTGTGAGATTGACTAATTCAATGGCCTGATAAGATCCAGTGGTGAAATTGATTAGAAAACAATCCAAGTGCCAGAGGACTAACGGGTGACCCCTCTCATTTTATTTCTCCCCAAGAACTGGTGGGCAGCGAAGGATTTTTTTTAAAAGCTACATAACATATGACGGAACCAAGGAACAACGATCTGTACAAGATTTGTCTTGTACAAAAGATAAATGGATATTTTGCTCTGCTAGTATCATCGCACCACATCTTCTTTGAGTTGTGCTGCCCAATTTCAGAACTCTCTATCTCTGCTCATTCACATGAAGAATTGAACATCTGGGGCAAATGCAATATTGAACCTTGTTCTCCCATTTTGAAACTGGCTTTAGTGTCTAGATCTCAGGGTTCTAGAAGGAAAAAGAATTCAAGTCAAGTGTCTTTCTCCTCTTTTGTAAACACTCCCCAGACCCAAACAAGGCCAATTTTTGTGTCCCAAGAAAGGCACAATACTTTCTCAGCTTCCTAAGTTTCAGCAGAAACCTGGTTTGGAATGTCAGCTCTCCAACCAATCCTAGAAAGGGGTACTAGACTCTTATTGCTCTACCTTTTTTGATTCCCCAGCAAAAGGTGGTGTGGACGCAGTCTAGACTATGACTGCACCAACAGGAACTAATTGATTGCAGTAATTCTGAATCCATATGGTATATTGTGAAACATGGTTAAAACGAGAACAAAAACAAAGAAAACCAGGCTAAATTATTCCTTCCTGACATGCTAGATTATCTCGTGCAAAGATTTCATGTGTCACAAACCACGAGATCCCCTATGGGCAAATTCTTTGCATATGGTCATCTAGCAGTTTCAGGAAACGTTTTTTAATTCAATGGCTGCTGAGAGGTTGATTTTCTACATGCTCAAATGCTATGACATCCAGGAGCAGCCAAACCTGAGATTCCTGAACCTACAAACTGACATGAAATGTTGTAGGGAAGCCTAGAGACTCTATACCTACTTTTGCTCTGGGAGAAGCAGGGATGCAGGTTAAGTAACAAACTCACAATGCTGGCTGGTGAATGATGGAAGCTACAGACTGCAAATATGTTAATTTGGAGAGCACCAAGTTGGCTGCTAGTAGGAATAACACTCAGTGAGATGGGCCAACAGTCCAATTCGGCATTTAGCAGTCTTTGTAGCAGAATGGCTGGATTCACACGTTGCTTTGTGCCATAAATGTGGTTCCTTGATTGCAGGTTGTATGAACATAGCCCCATCAGAACATGGTCAAGCAAAGCAGGTCATGGTGTGAATTCCTATGGCTGGGTTCACCAACCATCTTAAACCATAATATGCTCAGTTTGGTTTGGGCTTAACACGATGCATTAACCTGGGCCATTATGGAATAGAAACCATGTTTTATGGCCTAGCATGTTGTGTGAAACAGGACCATGGCTTGTTCACAAACCTTGGTTAAAGCAAGCCACTGCTTAGCACCTTATGTGAATCTGTGGAGAAGTTCCCAGGCAGATTGCCTAGACATGATAAACGACTTTTCACAGAGAACCGGCCACTCACATCCACTTTTACCCTGTCTTGCTAATGAAGAGAAAGTTAAAGATGCCATTTGACTGTTTCAAATGTGGGCGTATTCGGGAAAAAATGAAAGCGAGAGAAGGCTTTATATGTGTGTGCAAAATAACGTTATGGCAGTTTCACACCACTGTCGCCAGCTTGAATTCCATCTTTAAAAGTACACATTCAAAGGGCCCTTAGCATATCCCAGCCCTTATATAAACACGTTAAAGTACATAGAGGGAGGGTATATCTTATATATTTACTTGGCAATTTTTTCTTCTTACGTGCATTCATCCATACAAGCCTACTTTCGTATATACTGAATTTTTAGCTTAACTTTCCTGGTTTGTTCACCAGTTTCCACAAAGCAAGAAAAAATACAGAAGGTAGGAGAGTTCTTTGGGGTTCATCTTGACATCCCTCAAGATGCACCAGAGACCAAGTCTTTCCAGGGGCACCAATTTTCCAGAAAATAAACGAGACTCTGTCTAGAGCTCTCGCCAGCAGGAGATGGAGAAGGGACAACAATAATAAGAATGTGAGTTCATTTCAGTTACGTGCACTGCATATTCCGTTTATATTTCTGGATATGATCAGAGCCAAACTCCACTGTGGCATTTTCAGTGCTAGAACAGGGGTCCACATATCAAACTAAGCCAATGTTTGTTCATTTATTTTCTGGAGTTTACACACTCCGGCAGTGACAAACGACTCAAAGTATTTTGTGGACGGTCGCTAGGGGCTGGGTTCCTCTCACATGCTAAGCTATAAACCATAGTTTGCCAACTCCAAGGTCTGGAGTTAGACTACAAATAATTCCATTGCCATCCTTCTTAGCCCCAAATGAAAGCATATAAAAAAACTAGAGTGCTTCTGATCATGGGCAGATTGCATTTCTCTCATAGTTATGGGTGGGTTCGTACATGCATGACTTTAAATCATCATGTGATCAGTTTGGCTTAGGGCGTTGTGTGAATCTAGGCAGTCTGGTTTATAAACCATGGTTTATAGCTTACTGGGTTGTGTGAAGCTGGCCACTGTGGTTTATGGCTTAACACAGAAAGGGATAGTCCCGTTGTTCATTTCATTTCCTTTTTTTGGTTCTGTTTTCTCCATATATTGGATTTACTGAGGCCACCCAGACCCAAAAACAGTATTATTGAAAAACTGAGGCTCATAATGGTGGTAGTGGGGGCAATGGGAGAAGGGTCATTTTCATTTGAATTGTGGGAGGAGGTCTTTTTTTTTCTTCAGTCAAGAAGTTTCTCAAAGGAACTATGCTACCCTCTTCTCAAATTCCCTGCCTCAAAACTGCGAGCAATCGGGCTACCGATTTTCTGCCATAGCAGTCCAGAGGTGGCTCAGCAGGCTGAAAAAGAAAATTAGCTGAGGGCCACAGACAGCCCTAAGGGGCACAGCTGGCCCCTTCTGACTTAGCACCAGCAAACTATGGCTTATCCAGCGAGCCAACCATGGCTTTGCGTGCAGGAACCCCAGCGTTCTGTCCTTAACCTTCCAGCTCGCTCTGTGCTCTCTGGCTTGGATGAAATCTGGAAATATGAATGACCAGAATACATCGGCAACTGAAATAGCTTCCTACCCTTGTCGTCATCTTCCTATTGATTCTCTTGCGCCGGTCCTCAGGATATCTCAGGATCTCAGGGTGAAAGACTTCAGAGCTCGGGGACAGAAGTCCTGGCTCATGTAGAGATGAGCTCAAGTTAAAATCCCTGGAAAGCCTCCGAGAACCCCTTTTTCCAAATCCTGTTCCCTGTGGACTGTCCTGAATTAGACTTGTGTTACGATAGTTTCACGGCCACACGCATTTGATTTTTTCAAATCTTTAAAATTCTGCAGTCGAGCAACCCCAATTCTGTAACTCAGAAAGCAACAGGCTTTGCAATCCCCTTAAATTATGCAGAGAAACTTTGAGGGTCGTTTATATGTCCATCGATAACTCCACCCCCTAGGAATCTCATTCAACCACCTCTCTGACCTCTGAGATTTGGCCATGCCCTTCAGGTATATTTTTGAAGCTTTACAGACTAGAAACCCTGCTAAAAAAAATTCCCCACAATAACTGAGACACATAGCTTTATATTTCTTTACTCTCATCAAGGGGTCAGAGCAGGAAAACCACATCCCCAATAGCAAGGGGTTAAAACACTAAAACACTTTAAAATAAACCAATTTATATGAAGGAAGGAAGGATGAGCAGAGAGGAAGAGGAAGACCAAAAAAATTGGAGTTGGATAGAATCAGAAAGAGATGAGGACAACATGCAATACACGAATTGAGGATTCATTTGCAAGGATGATTCATTTGCAAGGACAGAAAGCAAGAGAAAAACGCAAATGGTGTGATTTACATATGTATGTAAATGTGTTAAATCAGCATTTCTTAAACTTTTCTCTCTCAGGACCCCTTCCCACTTTTAAAAATTATGGAGGACCCCAAAAGAGCTTTTGTTTGTATGGGTTATATTTATCGATATTTACCATATTAAAAATTAAAATAGACACATTTGCAGTCACTACCGCTTCTCATAATTAATTAAGGGGATTTTAATATTGTATTGTTTTTCAACATAGGCTGGTAAATAATTGTGATTTTGCAGACCCCTGAGAGCGTCTTGGGGGACTTCCAGGGGTTGTAGGGCCACACTTTGAGAAACACTGTGTTAAATAATGGGCAATTGTTACTACCCAGTTGCAACAAACAGGTTGGCAGGATGCAGCTTTATACAACTTTATATTTTTATATTTTTTTTAATGTCTCCTTTAGAACGTGCCTGGATGGCAACTTCAACAGTTCTTCCCCTAGCCATCTTTTTCAAAACTTGAGCATCAAACTCAAGCAGATCTCCATGTTTGTATCCTCTACAGAGGACAACTGAAGACACTGAAGAACTTGGGTATGAGTAGTTCTCCAGGTTTTTAAAGAGCTTTTGGTTTTGCAAAAGCGTGGGCTGAGCTCCTCTCACCCACCTTCCAGAAGTGGGACCTGACCTTCTTTGCAGGCCCTGCACCGATTCTGGTTTTCTTGGACAAAAGAAATCAGTCGGCTTTTTTGAAAGACTCTGGGTGGTTTGCAAAGCGATCAAGATTTTAACCCTTCCTTTGGCAATGTATTTAAGAAAAAAAACTCTCAACAGCCTTCGAAACTCAGAAGCTACAGGGAAAACGTGGCCAGCTATCTTTTGGAAAGCAGTGAATGATCTCCTTTGCCTGGGTGCTTCTCCAGCACTTACCTTCGAAGTCCGAAAGGATCCCATCCAGATGTTCTTTCACTGACAGTTGAGACATCCTCCTTTCAAGGAGCTTGGGTTCACGCTCCCTGGGATCCAGTCCAGACCTGCCTTTTTCCTGAGACCCTGCAGAAAAAACCCCAGAGAGACTTAGAATCACAAAAGTGCAAAGTCCATAACTTTTGGTTGTAGAGGAGTATGTGAGCTTGTATGCTGGGGGGGGGGGAATTAGATTTCTGCCCCTTTCCCAGGCGCTGGGTCACTGCTGTTGCGCTCACCTTCCGAGGCTGCCTGTCTGGCTCAGAAAGGAGGAGAAGCAGCACAGAGTTGCCTTCCCTTCTCCCCCCGCTTCCAGAAAGCTCCCCCTGCCCAGATCAACTCTTCCGGGGATCACATTGGCTGGTTGGATTTGCCTGGCCCTTCTTTCCAGGGAAAGAGGAGACGAGGGGAGGAGAGAAAGCCGGGGAGGGAGGGAGGGAGGGAGAGGGGCGGATTTGATCAGGGCGGGGGGGACTCAGCATAAAGCCAGAGGTGCTTTCAGAAAGGCAGGGGAGCTGGAAAGCAAGCAGAGAGCCTGCAGAGTCCAAGACACAAGGAGAAGCAGCTGGGGTGTGGCAGAGTCCTTTACCCACTTTACTCCTGTTCTCCTTCCAGATTTCCCATCCTCCAGGCATTTCCACAAGGCCTGGTCAATTTCCCACCAGAGTTGGCCAACTGTTTTAAGTTCAGCCCTGCTCTTGGGCCATTGATCAGGAGCAGCCCAAATTGGGAAGAAGAGTTGCCCAGAACTGAGCACCTTGGCCCTATGGAATGGAGTGGGCCATGTTTGGGGGCCCACAGCCCTGGAAGGCATCACAATACATGGTGGCAGTCTGTAGCTGACTTTGGCTGCTCTCAGAAAAGCTAAAGGGGGGTTGGAACAGGGTAGGGCCTGGATGGGAGACCACTACAAAAGTCCAGCGTTGGACCTGACTTAGAATTCAAGAGAAAAATGCAGAAGATGACAATGGTATTTCCAAGAAACAGTCATGGTCCTCTGGTCACCAGGAGATGTGTTCAGCTCATGAGAGACCTACCTTCACAGCCTTCATAGGGCAGTGCCAAAGAAGTGGGAAGAAAAGGTGATAACCCTTTGATAAGTGAAACCAGGGAATGCATGAAGTAGGGAATATATAGTATAACTGGGGACTGAGGGCGTTTATGTTTCCAGAGGTGCAGCTGAATTTCAAAAGATGGAATCTAGACCTTGGTCAACTTATCATCCAGTGTTTTGGTTCTAGAGATCCCAGCTTGGTTGGCAAGTCCAGGAGCTGTGTGTCAATACTTCTGGAGGACTTTGGGGGGGACAAGGCTGCTATCTCCAGCTGATGTCAAGATTTAATAGATTTCATTGATGAACACATAAAAGACTTTAATCAACTGAAACAGGATCCTTTATCCACTGAGAGGGCGGCAGATTGGCACATAATTTAAAACACAAGTGCTTACGAAAACGGAAGCAAGCATGCACCCCACCAGAGGTGCTTTTCTTTCTCATGCGTGTCTTACCACAAGGTTTACTATGGCACAAAGGATGTCATTTTAAAACACAGGCTGAGGCTTGCTTGCTTTTATCCATCCACTAATCAATGTCTTGATAGCTGAACATGCAAATTATCTGCAAGGTCTAGTAATGAAAGTCAAGGAGCACAGTGAAAAACGGGGCTAAAATTATATATAAAGACCAAATTAATGACCACAGGTAGAACAACCAGCCTTAGAATTGCCAGTGAAGATACTGAAGTGGTGGAGAGCTTCTGCCTTTTAGGATCAACCATCAACAGTAAAGGAACCAGCAATTAAGAAATACGCTGCAGAGTAGCCCTTGGTAGAATAGCCATGAAGTCCTTAGAGAAGATATTCAGATGTCAGGATGTGTCTACACTTACAAAGATCAGAATCGTGCAAGCCATGGATTCTCTGTGACACTCTATGGAAGACAAAGCTAGTTAGGAAGAGTTTTGACACCTTTGAACTTTGGTGTTGGAGAAGACTCCTGAGAAGACCATGGACAGCCAAGAAAACAAACTGATGGATCATTGAACAAATCAACCCAGAGTTCTCACTTGAGGCACAAATGACCAGGCTCAAACTTTCATATTTTGGGCACATTATGTGAAGCCTCACTCTCTGGAGAAGTCTATCATGCTGGGAAAGGTGGAAGGAAAGAAAAGAAGAGGACGACCAACAGCAAGGTGGATAGACTCAGTTACAGTGGTGTTGAGTGCACCATTGGAAGACCTTAAGGACCAGGCTGGGGACAGATTATCCTGGAGAAAATCTATCTGTGTCAGTGTTGTCCAAACTTGGCCACTTTAAGATGAGTGGACTTCAACTCCCAGAATTCCCCAGCCAGCATTCTGGGAGTTGAAGTCCACTCATCTTAAAGTGGCCAAGTTTGGACAACACTGATCTATGTGGTCTCTAAGAGTCAAGACACCGACTTGATGGCACATGATCAGTATCCATTTAATGGACTGACTTTTATAAAACTGTAATGCCTGCTTTTTCAAAAGCAATCATTAACACATCAATAAGCAAGCGAACATCAGTGCATACACGCACACAACATTCAACTATGGATTCCATTTTTTAAAAGCAGCCATTCTGTAAATGTGAATTGGTGCCTGGAAACTGATAAGGCTGTTCAACGCGAATGCTACTGAAACAGGAGCCCAACGATTTGCTGCTCTTCAAGCTATTTTTGAAACCTTTATGTGCGACAACAGTTCTCTAGCAAAATCTATCTCCCCTTCCTTTACTTGGGAATAAAAAGAGATGGGATCAGGAGGAGAGTGGGTGTTACAATCTAGTTTTGACTTTGAGCCTCACCACTGTTTGCTTCAGCCCCACCCATCCTGTGGCTTCCAGGGTTCCCTTACGTACAACAGGTTTACACAGTGGGTTTGCACATTGTCGCTATATCATAGTGAATGTTGGCTTCTCTTGTTCGGTGAACACCATCACGGGAGCCACAAAGCGTAGCTCAGCACAAACGTTGTGATACTGCAATTCTCTAAAACCGTAAACACATTTGTGCAACTTCACATGAGTAAAATTAATATTTTTATTTATTGATTTTATTAGAGTTAGGAATGGATTTTATTAGAGTTAGGAATGGATAAGAAAGAAATACCCCATGTACAAAAAGGTCATAACTTTCATTATACACTACCTTCTTGACTTAAGCTCCCTTTTATCAGTAGTCTCACTACACACTGCCCGCATTTAGCTTTTCTCTTATCATCCATCCCTTTTAAAAGATAAGAAGGTTAAAATAATGGATTAAAAATGCTGAGCTTCACTAATATGTACATTTCTATAGATATTCCAAAGACTCTATATGAGTGTTTCTCAACCTTGGCAAGTTTAAGATGTGTGGACTTCAACTCCCAGAATCCCCCAACCAGCCTTGCTGGCTGGGGGATTCTGGGAGTTGAAATCCACACATCTTAAAGTTGCTAAGATTGAGAAACACTTCTCTATATGTTGGAAGTCAGCAGGAAGCAACCTGCCAATCATAGCATTACTGTGATTGGTGGAAAATTTTGACAAATAGTTAGACTTAGAGATTTAGCCCTCTCTCAGAACTTGCTCCAGGTGGCGGTTTATCTGATAAACCATGGCTAAGCCCCTCCTAGCTTATGTTTGATGGATGAATCAGGTCAAAAACTGCTCATTGTTAACCAGCATCCTGCCCTTGATAGATTTCCCAAACGGGCAGAGCACCTTTAGCCAACTCCTGCATATTCAAAGACAAACACTCTCAATAAAAGTTCAACCCTTCAACAGAAAAATGCAAAAAACGTGTGGAATGCAGCAATCACGCAAAATAAAACTGAGCTGCTCCATCAATTTGGATCTCTTTCTACGGTGATCTATACGCTCGGATCTACAGCCCCGTGGGAGACCTTGCAGGGACCCTTCCAGGAATGTGTAAAAGGAATTTTTTTCCCCTACTTTGCTGTGTACCTGGAGCTGATCCCACATGCTGAAAGTGTCAAAGGGAGAAGGGTGAGCCATTTGAAAAAGCTTTTGCTTGCAGAAGGATTTTTTTTTTCTTTTCTTCTTTTTAAATCTTTCCTTCCCAACATTGCTAGGGATTGGATACCTAACCAGGCCAATGAGACACTTAATTCTCTCTGGATGGATGTGCGCAACCTGCAAGCCCCAGTTAACAGAGCCAAGGTTAACTCCATTTCCTGGGTTTGCACAGACACTGAACCAGATAGACCACACGGAGCAGGGTCACACCAAGCCTTGAGCCACAATGCAGCCAAGTACACTTTGACTTAGAGAGTTCTGCTGGGAGAGATTAAATAACTTGAATTGCATTTCCCCAACCCAGGGTTGGCCTTTCAAGAGAGTGGAGAAATGGAGAGGCCAAAATGCATTTTATCTGCTTGGTATTTTTCTAACAAGAAGAAGAAGAAAAGCAAAAACAGGTTTTTCTTTTTTCCAGTCATACGGCAGAGGAATCTTTCCCCAGAGAATTGTTGAGTGAAACAAATGAAAAGATGGTGGTCCCTGTGAAGGGATAGCAAAGCCATTTTTGCCTGTTTGCCTGAAAAGAAACAAAAGCCAAGAGGAATTCCCTATCATTTCATACCTTAAAGCAGAAGTGAGGAAGATGTTGCCGTTCAACAGCAAAGGTTTGCTTAGGGCAACCTGGAGGCCATCCAGGTGTGCAGGCTTAGAATTCTCAGCAATGGCCATGTTGGCTGGGGGATGCTGGGAGTTGAAGTCCTATTTATCTGCAGGTTGGTTGGGGGATGCTGGGAGTTGAAGTCCAACTTATCTGCAGGGTGCCACCCCAGGTGCGGTGTAAAATCTGGCTTTAGTGTGTTGTATGAATCCTGGCATGACTGTATCTGGTTAGGCAGAGAGAAGAGCCTTTTAAAATCATTCTCTGAGCTTTCTTCAGTGATTAAGCCAGGTTGCCTTGAGCTGACATCTCCACAGGTGTTGGGCTCAGCCTCCCATCCCTTCTAGCCATAGCTGGCTGGAAGGGATGGGAGGCTGCATCCATCACCTGTGGAGGTGTCAGCTCAAGGCAACCTGGCTTAATGAGAGGGATGTGAGCTGAAGTCAGCCCCCACATCTGGAGGGCACCAGGTTGGAGAAAGGCCAGACGGAACAATGCAAAGCCGCTGGGCAGCCGTGTGGATTGGCTGATGTGGCATCACTGTCCTGTCTCTACTAAAGGGTGGTCTGCAAGGTATATATTTTATCTAATTACACCTTTAGCTGTCAAGGCGATTTGCATGGTCCCTCTTATAGCGGTTTTTGGGAGAGACACTTCTGTAGTATTTTAAGGGCTGGTAATCTAAACAGAAGGTAATTTGGCCCAGAGATCAAACCTTGGTGTTTCTTCTTTGACTTAAGGACCACGTAGCAAAGCTGCCTGGAGAGAGCCAACGCCTGTTCTGTCTCCTCCATCCTGGGCTGGATTCCTAACAATTGCACAATTCCGGCCACATCCAAGAGCCCAGTCATCAGGAGAGAATGAAGGTGCCCTCCCAGGGACCACAGGGCTTCACACATTGCCTCGAGCCAAGTTTGCTCAGTCCTGCTTTATTGAAGCCATCACGGTTCATGCAATGGACTGGACCATAATCCGGGTTTGGATCTGACATGGAGCTTGGGCTACATACACCTGATATGGGAAGCAGATTTATGTGGTCCCACCTTCCCCACTTCCATGCATTATTTTCTTGAAAGAAGAGATGCCCTACTTTTCACTCCCTTCCTCCACAACCAGAGTAAGTCCTGTTCCCTTATGAACCATAGAAAAGATAAACCCAATGAAAACTCAGATCTCAGCTAAAAACTGCTGCAAGGAAACTCGGAGAGCTGAAGCCAGGGGCTGTTAAATAACAACCAGAGTGCCAAGTCATTGTTTAAAGCAGGGTTCCTCAACCTTGGTGACTTGAAGATGTGTGGACTTCAACTCTCAGAATTCCCCAGCCAGGCTGGGGGAATCCTGGGAGTTGAAGTCCACACATCTTCAAGTCACCAAGGTTGAGGAACCCTGCTTTAAAGAGAAGGCCTTATAAATGGCAGAAGGACACAGTTAAAAAAAGGGAAAGTCATGGAAAGTCATGTGGCAAGGAGTTCCACTGCCATTATGGAAGAAACCCTTTTGGCAGCAGAGGCATGATGGCTGATTTTAAAGATGAGATCTCAGCCAGTTTCCAGTTCTCTCCTCCTTATGAGTTACGTGGGTGAGCTTGTCTTGAAGTCAGGAACTTGGTATAAGAAGGGAGGGGGAAAAATATATAAGGTGCAGTCTTATCCTGAGAAGGTTTGTGGTGTGCCTGCAGTGTGTGTGTATGTGGGGTGGGGGGAGTCCTTGCTATTGGGCCAATGGACGTGTAATGGGTGGCGAGAATAACCTTGGGAGACAGGAGGAAGAGCCGTAGCCTAGACAACAGTCTGATAAGAGAAATCTCAGCCCACAGAAGGAATGGGGGTGGGGAGAGCATCTCCGAAGGGACCCTCCCTGAGTTCTAGTCCCTCCATAGCCCCAGAAGCTCATTGACTGACTCTGAGCCAGTCCCTCCCTCTCAGCCCCAGAGACAGTGTGGAGTAGTGGTGAAGGCGCTGGTTTAGGAGTAGGGAGACCAGATTTTAGTCCACTCCCAGCCACTGAAGCTCACTGGGGGCCTTTGGACCAAATTTCCTCCTCTCAGCCCAAAAGGCAGGATGGTTAGTGATGAAGGTGCTGGACTAGAAGTAGGGAGACCAATGTTCTAGTCCCATGTTTGACTTTGGGCCAGTCCTTCTCTCTCCATCCCCTGAAGTGAGAACAGTCTCCAAATGCTGAGAACAAGGAGCAAAACCAAAGAATATAATTTAATTATTGCTTCATTTCAAACTCCTCCAGGTCTTGGTATGGTGAACATGGGAGGTGGGAGTGCTATGTACATTGCCCTGGGCTCTGGAATGACAAGCAGCTTATAAATCTAACACTTGAAGAGGTTAAACATTACCTTTTCGCTGCAGCAGGAAACCTGGAAAGAGTTGGATAAAGTCACATACTCTTGTATATTCATATTTTGATAGGAATCAGTAATATTTGAAGGCCCACTCAGCAACTCTTCTCTAGAAGGTCCCTTTCTGCCCCAGTAAGCCCAGATGGACCCACAGCACTTTGAACAGGGTTATCTGCAGGGTGTGAAAAAAAAAATCAAAATGGCAGGCATGACCATGTGTCATACACAAAAACCAGGTGGAATGTCAATCACACAGTCACAGCCTCCATCTTGACATTTTGACCATACTCTGTAGATACCCTTGTTTTGATTCAGGGGTGGGGGATGCTATTTAAGTGGCATGGAACAGCCTAAAACAGAGACTGAATGTACACGTCATCCTAAGTCAGGACTTACTTTTGCACTGCTAAGTCCCTCAAAAGCAATTGAAGAAGGTCTGCAATTGGCAGAAGTGAAGATAATCTTCATATGCTGAGAACAAAGCCGATGAAAAGAGCATCATTTAATCATTGCTCCATCTCAAACTACCACAGGTCCTACAGGGGGAAATGTCCTATTGCAGAAACATAACAAAATAAATTCTGCGCCCATTTCATTCATATCCTTATGCCATATCACATGTATTTGGTTGGGGACATAAAATAAAATCTGAGCAGTTCCAGGGAGGGAGTGTCGCAGAGCTGTGAAACCCTCTTTTCTCCTTAAAGACCTTTTGGGGAATGGTGGAATTTTAGGACCAGGGAGTTGAGGGAACTCTTGCAGATGGACAAAAGGATGCTCACAAGATCATCAGAACTACAGCATTTCAAAGAGGAGCAAAATTCGTTTCAAGTGCACTGCTGTTACACAGAATAAATCAATTCTACTCACAGAATAAATCAATTCTTCTCAATCCCACAGCTCTAGAACAGGGGTTGGATTGGCACGTGTGGAAGCGTCCATCTCATGGCGATGTATGGCTTATTGGATAAATCTTATCTAGCTAGGTTGGCACTCATGGTGAGCCCTTAACTCTGGTTTACAAAAACAACACACTAAAGCAAAACCAGACCACCAACCACACACAACGTTGCACTGTGAATCTACATTACATGCAAAGGCACTCCAGGCCATTGTAAGTAAAGGACTGAAGTAATGCTAATTGATGGGAAGTGCTGATGGGAATTTCCAGCTGCTAAAGTACTCTCTCTCTCTCTCTCTCTCTTTGTGTGAGTTTGCTTGAGAACCAGGACAGGTATCACTGATGGACCTCAGCTGGCTTCAGGTTTCTGCCAACTGCTGAAAAAAGCCACATATTGTCACTTGGCTGGACACAAGAAAGGCCAGGCCTACTTACAAACTTCCAGTCACTTGTCCTTTGAGAAACAAATACCAAGCCATGCGACAGTTCAAGCGAAGTCGGGAAGGACTTGTATCACCACAATACAAAACAGATGCTGAGGCCCTAGAAAGAGTGTGGAGAAGAGCAACAAAGATGATAAGGGGTCTGGAGGCTAAATCCTATGAAGAATGGCTAAAGGAACTAGGTATGTTAGCTTAATGAAGAGAAGACTGGGGGGAGACATGATAGCAGTCTTCCAGTCCTTGAAGGGCTGCCACAGGGAAGAGGGCATCGATTTATTCTCCATAGCACCTGAGGGTAGGACAAGAAGCAATGGGTGGAAGCTCGTCAGAGGGAGATCCAACCTGGAAATAAGGAGGAATATCTTGACAGTGAGAACTATTAAGCAGAGGAACACCTTCCCTCCTGGAGTTGTGGTGCTCCATCGCTGGAGGTTTTCAGGAAAAGATTGGACAGCCGTTTGTCCAAAATGGTATGAGGACTCCTGCCTTGGGCAGCGGTTGGACTAGAAGACCTCCGAGGTCCCCTCCAACTCTATGATTCTATGACTCTCCGAATGCTATCTTGATCACAAGGTGGCCATCTGACCAGGGAAGAACCTAGCTTCTCGGGCACCAGCATCTTCATCCTGCAGAAATCAGCATGTGGGACTTGCCAGGGCTGGCTAGGAAGCTGCTACCTATTAATACTTGCAGAAAAGGTAGTATTTAAGGCCCAGAATGCGAAGAACAAAGGTGGCAACATTGCTCCCCAGCCCTGCTGACTTTGTCAATGATCTGTTTCTTCCACTCAAGTCATTTCTGTTTCCTACCAACATCAGAATTTAATCTCAGTGTTAGCAGACAAAGCAGCCCCTGCGGGGTTTCTGTCATTCACTTGTCTTGATAGATGCAGTTCCCTCACCAATAAGCAGGATGTCAAGGGGCTTAAAAGTGTCATTTTCAGGCAAGCTCTGATTTTCTGATTTTGTTCTTGGTGTCACAGAGGTTCTTATAACCACTTGGGGGCAACAGAGCACTTAGGTCAGTTTTCAATCTGTATGCAAGGTGAAGGGATGTTGTTGTTCTCTCTGGCCTCTTATTTGGTAATGCATATTGCTTTCTTCCATTTAAAATGCAGAAATGCAACCCTGCTGTGATTGGAGCTTCTCCTACCAAGTGGCTTATGGTCACTGTGCTGTGAAGCAGGCCACAAGTGCAGAATAAAGATTACATTTCTCCATGTCCCATGGATTGCAACCCTTGGGAGATTCTTCACCTCTACAATTATGGTTTCATGTAGAAAAAAACTCCCACTGTCAAGGAAAGGGAAAGGAAGAGAGGAGAAGGAGAAGGAGAAGGAGAAGGAGAAGGAGAAGGAGAAGGAGAAGGAGAAGGAGAAGGAGAAGGAGAAGGAGAAGGAGAAGGAGAAGGAGAAGGGCCGTATTGGTGTATTTGGAGGTGCTGGGTAAAAAGGGAAAGCAAGGTGGGAGAGAGAAGAAAGTGGGGTATGGTATAGAGAAAGGGAGTAGGAGGCCCTCTGAGTTCCCCAAATATGGAAAGTCACCCCCCACCCCCACCCCCACCCCTGTTCTTCAACTGAGGCCAGGACTGGCAGCTGTTGTTCAAGGAGGAGCTTTTCTGATCCTTCCTGGAGGCACTGGGAAGTGAATTGAGGACTTTCCAGTTGCTGAGCAAGTGCTTTGTTTATTCAGTTATGGGCCTGCCCAAAGAAGCTTTCCAAGAGCAACAATGGCCTTGGAATGCAGGGATGGATGGATGGATGGATGGATGGATGGATGGATGGATGGATGGATGGACGGATGGACCTGGTTTCTCTAGCCTAACAATATGAGAAAAGTTCCAGACACTAAGCAGAGGACCACCAATTGCTGCTGTCTGTAGTTCTGATACTGCTAAGGCTGGAACTTCAGATACAGGTCCTGGCTTCTAATGTTTTCTCCTTCTCATTTAAAAGAGGTGCTAGCTTCTTCTGGAGAATGTATGGAGGGCAGAGATGCATCCAGCCCTATTATGCAATGGGGGGTTGGAAGCTGTTGGTCTGACATTCTTTAATAGGGGTAACCCAGGGAGATGAAGTTGTCACAAGCTGCAGTTGACAGATTTCCAACTGATGGAAGAGTATTGGGCCATCTACCCACAAGATGATGCAAAATAGGTGTCTCCAACTTCGTTCTTCAATGAGAATAGAAAGACACTGGTGGTGGGGAAAGGTGTATCTTGCCTGCCCTGGGATGAAGGGTGTTCACAGGATATGGTCAAAAAAGCCAAGATGGTGGTGGTGACAGGGGATCAAAGCTCTACCTGATTTTTATGTGTGCTGGAGCCTTGATTGCACTATCACCACCACCATCTTGACTTTTCTGACCATACTCTGCAGACACTCCTGCCAGGGATCCGTCCTCTTAAAAACTGGAGCTGGGCTAGAAAGTGACAGCAGCATTGCTAAGCTCGGGACCCCCGCCCCAATACTGGAGAGTTAATCTGACTTTTCACGAGTGAGACTGTTTCCCATTCCTTGTTTGTACAGGCCACCTTGCCTCTGAGCAAATAGGTATCAGAGGCTTTGAAATAACTGTTTGTGTGCAAATAGACAACCCTCAGCATGGATGCTAGAGGTGGATGGAAGAACCTTTAAAGGTCATTTAGTTTATCCCCTCTGGGAATGCTGGAAGAAAACAGACGAGGTGAGCAACCTTCTCAGTGGGTAGAGCCCTTTTAGGAGATCAGATGTACCATGAGATGTTTTATTGCACATCCCACTTCTTGAATGGCAAACCTGGAGGAAATCTTTCACTGTATCCCTTTTTCCCATTAGTATTCTACTCTCCTTCCTAGTCTACAGACAGTTGTAACAACAACTGTGAAGTAGCAGAAGCAGAGAGGGAATGTCTTATCCCAAGATCATTCCGTAAACCAACATCTGAACTCAGATTTTCACCACCATCAAATGTAAAATACTGTGAACTGTTATTCACGATGAGCTATAATGTGATTTGTTGGGTTCTGTGTTAGCATATGGAGTGATCCCAGCTTACTACTGTATATTCGCCAAAGCGTAGTTTAGCAAAACATGATTTTAGCAAGATGCCTCCTGCATAACCTTCATGTGCCTTCTTCTGCTTCTGTTCTCCTTCTCAAGCTTCTAAACTTCAAACATCACAGTCCACCTTTTAGCTAAAGTAATTGTTGCTGCTGCTTCCCAGAAACACACTGGCCTACTTTCTCCATAATTACAGTCTCAGTGGGATGCGCAGAAAATCACCACTTAGAAGGCTATTAACTATGTTTGCCCAAGGTATGTCTTCCCCCAACAGGAAGGAGATCTTTTCAGATCAAAGATGTCAAGGTGATTTACTCAATTAGCAAGTTGAAGTGACAGAATTATTGATTTTGGTCAAATCAAATCATAAATGTAGGCTAATGGACAATTTGCACACCTCTTTTTACTACCTTTAAAAGACACTAAAACTTCCTTATATTTAATAAACTAACCTGTCAGAGAGGGAACTTGTAGAATAGTTCCTTTTCCAGTATGTTAGCTTTCTATTTTATTTATTAGACTTTGATTGATTGATTGATTGATTGATTGATTATGTGCCACTGAGTTGGTGTCAACTCTTAGCAACCACATAAGAATTTTTCCAGGAGGAATGGTTCCCAACCCAGTCCTTCAGGTCTTCCAATGGTGCACCCATTGTTGTTGTAAATAAATCCATCCATCTTGTTGCTGCTTGTCCTCTTTTTTTCTTTCCTTCCATCATTCCCAGCATTATGGACTTCTCAAGGGAGGTGGGTCTTTCCATTGATTGGTTGATTGAGTGGTTGATTGATGTGCCATTGAGTCAGTGTCAACTCTTAGTGATCGCATAGATAGATTTTCTCCAGGAGAATCTGTAAGATAGTTGGGCTGAAAGAGTGACAGGCCCTAAAGACCCCCAAGAAACTTCTACTGCTGAGGGTGGACTTGAAGCTGAACCTCCCCAGACCTAGTGTAGGGCCTTCACCACACACCATACTGGCTCTTGATTTAACATGGGGGAACATTAAACACTGAGCACCCCACTATCTGGAATAATATCGTCCAATCAGGGATCACCTTACCAAGACAAGATAACATTTCATTCTATTTGAAGATCAAAATGATTTAGTGTTTTAGGGCCCAGAAGCTACAACACAGACATGTCCTAGGAAAGTGGGTCACACAAACAAAATATTTCACATCTTGCTAAGGGAACTCCAAATTTACTTGCTGGTCAGCAAAATGCGCCCCCCTCCAAGACCCTCTATTCTGTTCTCCCCCGTCTTCTTGTCCATTTGACTTTTCAAAGTAATTTTAAACCTTCAATAGTATCCCAGTTTGTCCAATTCTCACCAAATTGAGTGAGTCTGTTTTCATAAGAGACAGGATTATTTTCCCTCTTGTTTTTCACTAGCCCCTTTTTGGCTACCTTTAACTATAATTTTGGTGGCCCAGCTACATTGTCTGAGGCTGGTATCAGAAGAAAAATGAAGAACACATTTTCACCCTGAAAATTGCGACAGGAACCAGAGATTGAGCAAAACATCCTGTCTGCACAATGCTTGCTTGGTAGAAGAGCACGCCTGTAGTAATCAAAAGTCATTCACAGCATTCCCTTTTGCATGGAACATCTTTTAAAGAAGCCAATTTTTCATATCAGTCAAATTGTTCTGAGTGGAGGCGACCCATAGATGTCAAAGACATCTGCAGTGGAAATGGGATAAAACAGGGCAAAGGAGGCCATCAGGGGACATGGATGAGAATCCTGCAGCCCATAGTGGTGTCTATGGGGCAGAGTGAGTTGCCGTGAGGGACTTGGTATGATACAAGGCTCTCAAGGTTAAAGGTATTTTTCCTATGGGCCAAAACCAGGCTCAGCGTCTTGTAGACACCAAGAAGCTTCATGCCTGCTTAAAACATAGGCCTTCTAGCTGGAAATATCTCAAAAGGTTGAAGCAATAAGGATGGAGGAGAAGGTGGAGGGGTATTTCTGGAGTTTCTTTTGTATAGTACGATATGGACCGGCAATACTCGGTGTATCCAGGAGGAAGAATCCGCAGTTGGAGATCCAGCAAGAGCAAAGCAGGACCTCGGAGAGCGATCTGCTGAAGGTATGGGATGGTAGAAGGTTCTCCAGGGTTTGGAGAACAGACCTGTAGACAGTGAAGAGAGCTACTCAAAGGCTGGAATCCAGAAGCCCCCAAAGGGTTATTTTTCCATCATCCTGTTCTTTTTCCTAGGATAGAAGCAAACCCAGACATAAGAGCACCAGGGGTGTCTGTAGTATGTGGTCAAAAAGGTCAAGGTGGTGTCCACAGCTGAGTGATCAAAGCTCCACCCATTTTTAATTGCATATAAAAAGGTGGAGCTTTTATTGCACTATCATGCTCACCATCTTGACTTTTTTGATCACATATTGTAGATACTCCTGGTGTTCTTCTGCACAGGGGTGGTGGCTCATCCAGCATGGCTTTCTTGCAAACCACCGTCCTCAACAGCTTTTTTGAGCTTTAGGTCACTCCTCCCAGTTTTGCTTTGACATCTTTTTTCTTCCACCCTGTCCCTTCCAGGAGGCTGCTTCTGAGCCTAATTGTCACCGGCTTAAATCAACAGAACCATGATCATCATCCTTGTGATCTTTTTGCAGCCAATTAAAGGCACAAGGCAACCTGAATATGATGAATTAACTTCTTCCAGTTTTATGATCTGCTGAAACCACAGCTTAGCTAGAAGCAAAGGAGAGAGACTTTACTAGTGGTCTTTTGCAAAATCCCTGTAATGGGCTGGACGCCTTGGGAGACAGGAGGAAGAGCCTCAGCCAAGGCAATGGTCAGATAAGAGATAACTCAGCGGGAGGCGGAGCTGGCGTCGCGGCGGTACGGTGTGCGATCTGGAGCTCCCAAGATCGCAGCTGATATCTCCGATGCTGGACGGTCCCGAAGGACCTAAGCCGTCCCGTAGAGACGGCGACTAGATAGGGCACGTCCTGTTGATCCCAGGGATATCGCAAAATCTCTGGTTGATCCGGGAGAAGTCCCTGAAACCAGCGACGGAGCGGCAGCCATTGAGACTGCAAAAGCCGGGACAGCTCCAAACGGAAGAAGAAAGTGTGTCAACTGGGTGAGATGGACCTTTATTATTCAATTTTGCTTAGAGAACACCCTAAGTAATCCAAAGTGAATTTTTAAAAGTGAAGAAAAGTGGGACTAAGCGGCGAGATTAAGCCTTTGGGAAAATTTTTTTAGTTATTTAACTTTCCCTTTTTATGGACTTGAATCTGGCAGAGTGTGGTTTATTTCATTTTTAAACTCAACTGGACTGGCTTTTCTGTTTGATACTCAATAATTTCTGATTTCAAGCATTAGGACTAAGATTTTTTTTTAGTGTTTTAAGAAGCATATTTCTTTTTCTCTTCTTTTCTCTTCCTTTTTCTCTCCTCTCTCCCCGGCTGGGAAAGAGGAAAAGCGAAGCGAAAGCCAATGAAAGAAAGTAGCACTGCCACCTAGAGGCTTGGATATATATATATATATTGTTTTTTCTACTGTGACTTGTTTTACTCATATTCAAGGACTCTTAAAAAGATAGCGAAGTGCATCACAAACTGTTTATATAGGTGCCACCTGAATAACTATAAACAAGACAGCGGAGAGTGGATTCTGAAAATGTTTAAGGTGGAAAGCCTGATTTAGTCACAAGAGCCTTGGACATTTAGTGGCAGTAGCGTACTTCTTGCTAGAGCCTTGGGTTTTTTTTCTTTTTGTTTTTTCCTTTTTTTTTTTTTTCTCTTTTTGTTCCTTTCTTCCTCTCTACCTTCTCTTCAGCTGGTTTTCTTTTTTTTTTTAAAAGAAAAGAAATTTAGCTTTCTTTTCCTCTTCCTTTAATTTTGTTTAACTGTATACTATTGGATTAAGGCGGACAAGTGCCTGAAGGTTTTTCCTTTTCCATTCCCTTTTATTTCCAGGGTTTTTTTTATCTCCTTTCTATTGTTTTTCATTTTCATTTTGTGGAATAGTATCTGTGGTTCTTGCCTTGTTCTCTCCCTCTTTTCTTTTTTCTGCAGCTTTAAGCATCAAGATGAGCAAGAAAATAACAGCCCCAATCCCATCAACGTCAGTAGCTTCCTCTTCACCCCCTGGGAGACAACGTTCAATTCAGACAATGATACAATATGAAAAAGAGAAGGAAGTGACATTACAGGCAATTATGCAAGAAATTCAGAAGATTGGAAAGAGGACGGAGAATATTGAGCATAGAATTGAAAAGACAGATGAAAGTATACAACAGATGATGATAAAATATGAGGAGAGATTTAAGAAAATTGAAGATGAAGACATACAAAGAGATAAGAAAATTGGAGATATCGATACTCGACTGAGTGAAGTCGAAAAAGCCAGGAGTGACTTGCTAGGATGGGAAATTGATAAATCAGAATACTATTTGAGATTTCAAAACATAGAGGAAGGAAAAGGTGAAAACCTTGCGGAAATAATGACAGAAATACTGGCAGAAGCATTGGAGATAACCACAGAGAAGATGTCAGATGGGATGGATGAAATTTTTCGTGTCTATACGAGATATGCAATGAGAAATAAACTACCAAGAGAAGTACACATAAGATTTACTAAAAAAACTATTAAGGCACAGATACTCCAGGTGGCAAGAGAGAAAACACTAAAGTACAAAGATAAAGAAATCGTAGTTCTGAAGCAGGTGCCAAGAAAAGTAAGAGATATAAGAAGGCAATATTCATTCCTGACTAAAGAGCTACTTAGAAGAGGAGTAAACTACAGATGGTTGATTCCAGAAGGTCTTCAGTTCACTTGGCAGGAACAAAGACAAAGAGTTGATACAGTCCAAAAAGCAGAGCTATTCTATTCAGAATTCTTTAAAGGAAAAGAAGAAGACACACAAAAGGAAGAATCGTTAATTGAGTTTCAAGAAGAAGGTGCAGCAGCAACTGGAAAAGAAAAAGAAGAAAGTGGGGGAGATGGTGTTCCCAGAGAACAACGAGAAGTAAGATCTACTAGAGCAATTAAACCCTCGTATAAAGCCTAACATGGAGGAAAGAAAATTGATTACGATCAATATAAATGGACTTAATCTGGCTATTAAAAGAAGGAAAGTATTTCATAAATTAGAGAAGTTAAAGTTTGATATAATTTGTCTGCAAGAAGTACATATCAAAAAACAACACGTATATTTGTTGCAGCAAAAAAACTGGGTAAATTATTTACTTCCTTGACACAATGTAAAAAAAGAGGAGTGGTCCTATATATTAGAGATACAATGCCAGCAGAACAAATCTATGCGGATGATGATGGAAGGATTTTGATGGTTGAAATAATAGATAATAATGTTAAAATTCTTTTAATTGCAATTTATGCTCCCAATGACAATCAAGAAGAATTTTATAGGAAATTACATATGAAAATAGCTGAATTGGACTATGTTAACATCTGTATGATGGGAGATTTTAATGGAATAATGAATGATCAATTGGACTATAAAACACAGAAATCGACAAAGAGAACTAGGAAGACATTGCCAAAATCCTTCCTTCGAATGATAGAAGAAATAGACTTGAAAGATGCATGGAGAGAAAGAAATCCAGCAAATAAACAATATACTTTTTATTCAGACAGACATACATCTTGGTCTAGAATTGACATGATATGGATGTCAGCGGACTTATTTGCTAACATTCGAGAAATTGAAATACAAACAAGTACTTGGGCCGACCACAACCCAATGGTAGTTATTTGGAAAGGACAACGGAAGAGATTTAGATGGACTTTAAATAATAGGATACTAAAAGAAAAAGATTTCAAACAAAAAATAGAGAAAGAACTTACCTTCTTTTTTAATGAAAATAAAAAAGAGGATACATCATTACAGAATCTTTGGGATACAATGAAGGCTTATACAAGAGGTTTAATAATTGATTATACAAGGAAAAGAAACATAACGCAGAAAAAGACTTTTAAACTACTGGAGAATGATCATAAAAAATTGGAAGAAGAGTTACAGAAATCCCCGCAAAAAAAAGATATTAAAGCGAAAATGGATCTAATTAAACATAAAATGGGATTAATGGAAAAGGAGGAACTGGCACAAAAAATTAGAAGTGCTAAACAGAATTACTTTGAAGATGCAAATAAACCAGGTAGATGGCTAGCCTATAAACTGAGAAAAGAGAGAGAATCAAAAAGGATTAATCAATTGATAAATGAAGAAGGACAGATCTGCTTTGGTAATGAGGACAAGAAAAAAATTATACAAGACTACTATGGAAAATTGTATTATCAAGAGAATGTACAAGAAGAAGAAGTAAGACAATATTTACAGAAAGCGAAATTGCCTCAGATACCTAAAGACATTGAAATAATGTTAGAGGGGAATATAACTATGATGGAATTAACAGAAGCTCTAAAAAAGCAGAATGTCGGGAAAGCCCCGGGTCCAGATGGACTGCCAGTGGAATTTTACAAAACCTTCCAGGACATATTGAGCCTTCAACTATTGGAAGTTATGAATGAGGTTATGACAAAGAAGAGGATACCCCAAACATGGACTGAAGCATATATTACACTTATACCAAAGGAGGACGCTGACCCACAACAGGTTAAAAATTATAGACCTATATCCTTATTAAATTCAGATTATAAAATTTTTGCTTCAATATTGGCAGAAAGACTAAAAAGATATTTGAATAACTTTATCCATGTTGATCAAAACGGATTTTTGCCAAAGAGACAAATTAAAGACAACATGAGAGTAATTCTCGACACATTGGAATACTATGAGGCACATCCTGAAAAGCAAATGGCCTTGATATTTTTAGATGCACAAAAAGCCTTTGACAACGTGAATTGGCGATTTATGCTACTGCAATTGGAACAAATGGGCTTTGGTAGAAAATTTACCCAAGCCATTGAAACAATATATCACAAGCAGACTGCAAAAATTATGATAAATGGAGATTTAACAGAACAGATAGTCATAACAAAAGGGACGAGACAAGGTTGTCCACTATCGCCCTTGTTGTTTGTCTTAACATTAGAAGTGTTGAACAGGAATATAAGAGAAGAGAAAGAAATAAAAGGAATGAAGATCAAAAAGGAAGAGTACAAATTGCAAGCCTTCGCAGATGACCTAGTATTTATACTAGAGGACCCACTGGAAACAGCACCTAAATTAATTGAAAAGATAGAAGAATATGGAAAAGTAGCAGGATTAAAAATAAACAAAGATAAAACAAAGATATTAACAAAGAATATGTTAGCAAGGCAAAAGAAAGAATTGGAAGAAGTCTTGGAAATACAGGTCACAAACAGGGTTAAATACCTAGGGATATATATTACACCAAGATGTAGTACATTGAAGGAGGATAATTATGTTAAACTTAAACGACAGATTGCAATAGATCTGACAAAATGGGAGAATTTACAATTATCAATGATTGGGAGAATATCCACTATTAAGATGAATATATTGCCTAGGATCTTATATCTATTCCAGACAATTCCAATTCGTTTAGGGAAAGAGTTTTTTGATGATTTAAATAAAATTGTATTGAAATACATCTGGCAGGGTAAAAGGCAAGAATAAAGCTTAAATTACTACAAGATGCAAGAGTAAGAGGTGGGTTTGCCTTGCCTAACTGGGAATTATACTATCAGGCGACAAATCTGATGTGGGTAAAGGACTGGATAACTTTAAGAAATAATAGACTATTGACCTTAGAGGGACATGACCTGTTGTTGGGCTGGCATGCTTTCTTATGGTATAAGGGAACGAAAACACAGGGCTACTTTAGAAGGCATTATATTCGAGAGGCATTGTTTTTAAACTGGGAGAAGACAAGAAGACAATATTATTTAAAAGTTCCACGATGGATATCCACTATTGAAGCCTTTTCTTATTCAATAACATATAAAAAGGAACAAACAGTTAGATATACTGAGATATTGAATGAAAAGGGTGAACTTAAAACTATGCAAGCGTTGGAAGAACAAGGTATAAAAATGAACTGGTTCTCATATTTGCAAATACAATCTAGATTCGATAAAGATTTTAAAGCAGAAGGTATTTATGATGAGCTGACTGTTTTAGACAAAATTTTGATGGGTACTGATGAAAAGGTGATTAAAAAACTTTATGGACATTTACTAGAATTTAAGATGGAGGAAGAGCAGGTTAAAGATACAATGATCGCATGGGGGAAAAATTTTGGATACGGAATTGATTTAGAGAAGTGGCAAAAATTATGGTCTCAAAACTATAAAATGACAATGTCAACTGCATATAAAGAAAATCTGTATAAGATGTTTTATAGGTGGCATTTACCTCCAGCAAGGATTGCGAGAATGTACAAGAACAAGTCTGATAAATGTTGGAAGTGTCATCAGAAGCCCGGTACATATTACCATATGTGGTGGACATGCCCAGAAGCTAAAAGATATTGGATTAAAATCCACACATGGTTGGAAAAAATGATAAAACAACATATAGACTTTAAACCAGAGATATTCCTATTAGGAATTATACCTGAAACATATAGTAAAGAACTGAAATATTTGATTGTAAATGTTCTGACAGCGGCTAGAATTGTATTTGCTAAAAATTGGAAAAATGAAAAAGTACCTATGCAGGAGGAAGTCATTAAGAAAATTATGGAATGTGCAGAGATGAGTAAATTAACATTTGAAATTAGAGAGCAAGAAGATAAACAATTCTATATGATATGGGATTTGTTTTATCAATGGTTGGATGAAAAGATATAGTAATGTAATAGATCAGCAAATTATATAATAGAAACTTGACAAACTGATATAAATTACTATATATATATATATATATAATCAATGGATAAAAATGATATAAATCCTATTATGAAAGCTGGTGTTATAGACTAGTAACAAATGAATAATAATTGATAATTGATAAATATATAAATATGTGTTAGATAGATGACATGAGATTTTATATAAATGATGAGTGAAGATTATGAAAGGATGGCACAAATGATTGGTAACTGGCTGACACACGGTTTAAAATGGAAGATGGTTTTTTTTATGCTTTTTATGTTATTGTTTGTTTGTGTTTGTTGTAAAAAATAAAAAATTTATTAAAAAAAAAAAAAGAGATAACTCAGCCCACAGAAGGAATGGAAGTGGAGAAATCAACTCTGAAAGCACTTCTTCCCTCCATAGTTCTCTGGAAAGTAAAGGCAGGGAGGGGAGATTCTGTTACTGGAACCCTACAATAAAGGTTGTACTCATGGTTGTGGTTTCTTGTCTGGACTACCTAGAAGGGCTGACAGACCTTGCAACACAATCCCCAAACCATTCATTCATTCATTCATTCATTCATTCATTCATTCATTCATTCATTCATTCATCCATCCATTCATTCATATATAGCCTTATGATATTTTGTTTATGCATTATAAGCAGTTTATAGATAATAAATTCGGAGAGAAAGGAATGTTTGCCTTTTTTTCCCTGAAGCAGCTGCAAGGTTGCAACTGTGGTGGGCCATGTTACTGAAGAAGCCTGATGTTGTATAAGCTGAATTCCTGGGAATAAGCTACCTTGAAATCAATTGTCCTCAAATCAGCACATGTAGGATTGTTTTATGCAAAGAGCAAGGCAGCTGTATGTTTCAGAGGGGAAAATTTTCTTTTTGGTGAAATTTTTGTACTGGGAAAAAAGAAAAGTGGGTGGGTGGGAAACACCTGTTATAATTTACTTGGGAAGCAAATTGATTGCTCATATTCTGTATTCGTTTTAGTTTAATTTATCAGAATATATGGTCATAGACCAAGTGCACCGAAGTTAAAAAATACATTACATACCATTCAATAAAAACCTATTCATGCCTGTAGTGGATACACCTGGGGGAGCAATCAGGTCCAAACTTTTCTCATTGCCATAACAATGGTACAAATTTTGGCTCCAGTTCTAGAGACTTTCCAATCCTGGTTGTTTGATAGGTAGCACATGATTGCCATATGAAAACAGGCCGAATAGTTTGCACTTAGATGAATTCTGCCCTCCAAAAATGGTAGATAGGACATTTCAGAAGCACATGGGCTACTCTTTCAGTTTCAAAGTCTGAGCAAATACATGAATGCTCTTGGTAAGGAATAGCATTGTATCTATCCTGCAGTTCCATCAAGGAAAGAGTATCAAAACGTGCCAGTGTGAAGGCCCTCCTGTGTGTAATGGTATGTGGGAATGACCCTGGGAGACAGAAGGAAGAGCCACAGACTAGACAACCGTAAGATAAACGGCAGCTGAGGCCACAGAAAGAATGGGGACATGGCAAACATCTCAGAAGGGGCCCTCCCTAGTTTCTTGACATGTAAAGCCAAGCGGGGAGAGATGTACAGTACATTCAGACTTGCAAGATTCTGTTAATATAACCTTACAATAAAGATAGTGCTAGTACTCCTGGGTGTGCTTCTTGTCTGGACTACCTTGCAAGACTGACCCTGTGGGATGGGACTAATAGATGATACAGGTATTGGGGAATTGTAAAAGGAGACTCTTTGAGCTCATTGTAGCAGAGATGAGAAGTGTTGGTTCTCTCTTTTTGTAAACCAAGGTCTCAAATTCTGTTTCAGCTGTCTCTGGGTTTCATCCAAGCTTAGCATGGATACAGATCGGGAGGTGTTAGTCCTTTGAGGTAGTCCAGACAAGAAGCACAACTATAAGTTCTAACTCTATCTTTATTGTAAGGTTATATTAACGGAATCTTGCAAGTCTGAAAGGATTTCTCCCTTCCTTTGCTTTTACTCTCCGGAAACCTAGGGAGGGTCCCTTCTGAGATGCTTCCCACGTCCCCTTTGTTTCTGTGGGCTGATGGTTGTCTGGTCTGCAGCTTTTCCTTCTGCCTCCCAAGGTCATCCCCATAGACCATTACAGGAAGTGAGCCCCCAGTGAGCCTGGTTATCTGTTTCTTCCAAGAAGACTGGTATCTGTTTGTCAGAATTAGTTGGGCTGGAGATTCATCTCCCCAAATTTGTTTATGCCAGTACCTCAACCAGCAGGGTCCTAATTGAGCTTCAGATTTTAGCCTGAGAAGCACATTAACAATACAACAGGGAACTCAAGAGTGAGGATCTCAGAAATTAAGATTGTACAGCCACCAAGGAACAGATGTCCTCGTAAGTGGAAAATTGCGTGCCGTGGGGCAAAACGCTTTTGACTTCAAAAAGTTTAATTGCTACAGGCACATCATTGTTACCCTTATGGGTTGAATATCTAATGATCATATTAGAGGCTCTTTGGGCTCCCAAAGCAAGGTTTGAAGGCTTCTGAAAAGAAGATGACTGGAGATAAATGCCAAGATATTTGAAAGCCTTCAGCTGCTCATCTTGGTGGTTGTTAATCTTCCAGAGATGAGATGGTTTGCATGCTGCTTGGGGAGTGTGACCACCTTGGTCTTTGTGTGGTTCATTTCCAGCATTTCAGATCGGCAGTAGGTTGTTAATGCATGAAGGTTGCATCACAGCCCTACTTGTGGAACAGACAAGATTGCAGCATCGTCAGCATATAGCAGAATGAAGATTGGTCTATTGACCAGAGAAGAGAGATGGAATTTGACTTTGGTAAGGGCCTGAACAGTATCATTGATGTAAACATTGAGTAATCTCTGCTTAACTGCCTTGGATGTTAGGATAGGATGTCAGTTCTGCACTATTTGAGCATCGGATCTGTACTGTAGTCTCTTCATGCAACGTCATAATTAGTTGCAGAAGCTAGCAATCAATGGAGGAGGAAGCTGCTTGTTTTAGCCACAACCTCTCACAAGGGATTGAATCAAAGGCCGCTTTGAAGTCTATGAAAGTAGGGTAGAGCACACCTCCAGGTGCGTTAGTATTCTTCGCAGAGAGGTGGTGCAAAGGGATGCATCGATCAGCAGTAGAAAAACCTGATCTAAAACCAAGCTTGCTCCATTGCTAAGATTTTTTCTTGGACCAACCAGTCATTGCTAAATCTCTTACTAAAGAGATGTTTAGCATATAATTTGCTAATTATGCATAGTAGGCTGAGAGGATGATAATTAGCTGGATTGCTTTTGTGGCCTTCTTGTATATTGGCATTATAATGGAACTGGCCCGTTCCTTGGGGTTGTTAATGTTGGTGAATAAGGGGCCACCACCAATCAGCATTTCTGGAAGGATCAAAACCCCCTGCAGGACCTTTGTCACTTCTGAGATGGGCCATTAAGTTCATTACCGCTAATCTGGGGACCGGGGAGAGAGTTACAGGTTGTTGGATATAGGTCAGAAGCTCTGGGGTGGTTCAGAACAGCACACAATCGTGAATATCCCAGGTCTCATGTGATATTAGATTATCTATTCTAATGGATGTGTCTTTTTGTTTTGGGAATTGCTGTAGTATCCATGTAGTATCATGGGTTATATGTTATTGTGACAGTTTTAATCTTTGTACGCCGCCCAGAGTCACTGTTGCGAGGACAGCTCTATAAAGCACATAAACAAACATATAAATAAATGCATTTTATACATGCATTTATGGTGGAAGAAATTGTATTGAATCCAGCACTGCTCATTTCTGTGGCAACCCACATAAAAAACAGGTGGAACTTCCATGGTACCATTGTAGCCGCCATCTTGACTTTTTTGACTACCCTGCTGACACATCTGCTTGGCTGCATCAAAGATGGACTTGAAACTTTTCCCCAATCTGGTTTGTTGAAAGCTTCTCTACCTTGCTGTTAAGAAACATTAAGAAATCTTCCGTTCGCTGCTTTGTTTAGTTGGACTTCTATGAAGATTATTTCTTTTAGCCTTGCAAGTCAGAATCTCTGCTCGGGGAGAGACATGAAGTAAAAGCATTTCTGTGTGTCCTGCTAGGCAAGGCACACTAAAATAACTACCCTCCCTGTCTCTGATTTTGAAACATTTGCACAGGTATGGGTTATAGAAATCATCTCAATGAAGTGGAATAATGTCTTCTCTCCAGGGCGAGGAGGCGAATGATGCTGCAGTGAAAAACGATGCTCACAGAATAATCATTTTGCTCTTCAGCACCAAGCAGAGATTTGTGAGAGACCAGATTTGATTTCTGCATTGGTCTCTTGCTGTATTGTTACTGTATGCTAAGAGACAGCCATATAAAGTGAATATAAAGATGATCTGATGGTACTTTAATTGTCTGATGGGCAATCAGCAAATGTTAAGTGGTTTCTGCTTCCAGACTTGTTCCTAAAGCCCAGGGCTTTCATGAGCTTTTCAACCCATGGACCCCTTCCTCCTCCCTTGGGTGTGACCCACCATGCCAAGCCTTCTGAAGAGGTGGGTTGCATTCCCACAACATTCTTCATCTGGTTACTGAATTAGCCCATTTTCTAGGTTTGTATTATATGCTGAACAATTCACTAACCACAGAGGCTGGGTTCATATGGCTTGTCAATCTGGAAAAAAATCAATGACCAAGATGGAAGCTGAATCTTGCAACGTGTTACGCAAATGCAACCACACGATCTTTCATTGACCTGGATAAACGTGTTGTGTGAACACAGCTCCTGAATTACCCAGCCAAGAACAGAATTACCCTTTCTTCGAGCATCCACACACATACGTAGATACTTCTCATCATTAACCTATGTTGCTGTAGCCCACCCTCCATTTTTATTTTGTCTCTTGAAGTCAATGATCCATGAAATAGAAATGGGTGAGGGGAATCCTAAAATATTGAAGCTATTCTTTCATCTCCTTGGAACATCCCTTGCTGGTACTTCCAGTTGAAGAAGGGTCCAGAGAAACAATTCCTTTCTGGGCTCCTCTCTTGGGATTAGGAGGATGAGAAGCTGCCCAGGAAGGATTGGGCAAACCAAGGAAAGACCTTCACTCATTCCCTCCTTGGCCACCCAGTCACTCAGTGCAAAAACCCTCTGAAATTCTGCTCTCCTCTGCAAGCATTTCCAAAACCAAATTCTCTTTTATCAGATCAAGTGGGAATGGTGAAGAAAGAAGAGAGAAGCATTTTTCAGTATGACATTAGTTCATCTACTGTTCTAAGCCTGACAGACCACTTTAGGTCATAAAAAGATGTGTGTGACCTTTTTCTCCTCCTCCTCCTCCTCCTCCTCCTCAGCACAGGGATGGGGAACCTGTGTTGTGGCTCTTTAGATAGTGCTGAATTGCACCTCCCAGGACCCTGAGGCAGCAGGGCCAAGAGGGAATGCTGTGGGGTGGTGTATTTCAGCCTCTGGAGAGCACCAGGTTAGGGACAACTCCGTAAGAGAAGGTGGGCAAGGCATCCTTGAGCTGTGTGCAGGGCAAGTGGAGGGAGCATCCTATCCACAGGAGAGACCAGGATGAAGTGAGGATAAAGATGGATTCCAGCCAGGACTAGCAAATGCTAGGTGCCACTGTCTGCATGAAGAAGGAGGCAGGAGGACCTCAAGGTGGCACCAGAGAGGCAGGAAGCACCGGAGACTGAGAAAGAGAAAGGGAAGGAGGGAAGGAGGGAGACAGGAGGGGAAAAGGCATTGATCTGCCTGCAAGACTTTCTCTCATCTTTGCAGAGTAGAAGCAGAAGGGAAGAAAAGGCAGAGCAGTGAACCAAAGAGGAGAGCCAGCAGCTCTTCCGTGCCATTCCAACAAAACAAGGTAGGCTGGATCCTTTTACAGAGCCTTGATGAAGCTTGCTCTCCACAGTTCCAAGAGGGATCACAGTGAAATCAGGGACACCACCTTTGAGAACCAAGAGTCTGGCAACCACTCTCCAGAGCCACCCATTTCACCCAAAGGCAAAAACTCCCATCAGCTTATGTCTTTGGGTGAAATGTGTGGGTCTGGAGTGCTGCTGCTAGACTCCTATTGATTGTTGGCTTCTGTAATGTGACTCTCCTCCTCCAAGGTCTACAACCTTTGAAAAGAAGCCTCATATTCCTTAGCAGGAATTTGGTGAGAATTCATTGTTTATCGAGGGGGAGATTTGTGCTTGGGTGTGAGTGTGTGTGTGTCTATGTAAGAGAGGAAAGAGAAAACCACCCAGGATCAATTCAAAACCAGCAAGAACTCTAAATTGTGGTAGGAACTGTCTAGAGGGTCAATCCCCATTGGTCCTGCTCCCAGGTTCATTCCCACAACCAGTGCCAAGGTTCTAAAAACTGGGGTAATGTTTCAGCCTCAACTCAGCTCCCTCCCGCTGCTTCAAGGACTTAGTAGTTAGGAGACAGGCTTTCTTTTGCTACTCAGAGTTTGCACAGCTAAGTTCCAGAACTGAAAACAGGTTTAGGACTACGTGATGATGAATCTTTGTCAAATCAAGCTTTGTGCATCGTGAAATTAATATATATTCTTTGTGGGTGCTTGGTGGACCTCTCTGTTCTTTTTGGTGGAATAGAGGTGTGCATTCTAAGATGTTTGGGGAAAAAACAGAGGTCAGAAATTTTTTTTTTATCCCACCCTGTCTCCAAAGAGGAATCAAGTTTTGTGCATCACAAGATGAGGCTGCATCTCCTGTTTTAACCTTGCACTCATCCAGTCTGTACTGAGGGTGACCGGTCCAAAATCACTTGTAAAAAATCAGGAAAAAAATAAACCTTTCTGATGAAGCTCTGTCCATATAAAAGAGATCAACAATTGAGACTGCCCATGTCTGAATCTTAAATGTGGTCCATAGTTTATATTAGATGTTAAAACTGCAACCTTTTGAATTAACATCAGCTTCTGTCCTAGACCAGTTTTGATTTTAATTAGTGGGGAAATAGCTGACTTCCCCCATATTTTTTTTTCTTTTCGTCTCTTCTTGCTTTTAAGGGTTGAGCATCTTTGCAGTATATCAGAAAAAGGTAAAAAGCAATGCTGTGTATAAATTGAGAAATATGCTGGCTTCCTTGTTTCTTTTGACAGTTGATTGTGATTAGAAAGTTACATATGCCCATCTCCTGTAAAATAAAAGTAAAGGAGTTTCTGCAGTTGAATGGTAGGATATACACCCAATAAACAGGCTGAACTAGTTTGGGGCTGCAGTTTATCACTGGAGTCGGGCTACTGCATTATGGATGACGTGGGGCCACCCTAGAAGCTGCCTGGCAACTTCAGCTAATACAGAGATACTGTGACAGTATGTGGGAAAGGCTTTGGGAGATTGGGCAAGGACATGCTGCCTAGGGAACAGTCAGATAAGAGGTGGCATAGCCAGCAGCTGTATAATGGATGGGGTAAGTGACTCAAAAGAGACCCTCCCTAATTTCTCAGGAGGTAAAGGAGATGGGGGAAGGATCAGACTTGCAAGATTTTGTTCATGTAGCCTTACAATAACATAGAATTACCTTGTCTGATCGTGTTTCCTGTCTGGTTTACCTAGTAAGGCTGACATCAGTCTTGCAAATCTGAAAATACAATTCCCCCCATCTCCTTTACAGCCCAAGAACTTAGGGAGGGTCCCTTCTGAGCCTCTTGCTCTTCCCACTATGCAGTTGTGGGCTATGCTGCCTCTTATCTGACTGTTCGCTAGACAGTGGCTCTTTGACCCCGTCTCCCAAGGTCTTTCCCACATACCATTACAGATACAGAGACATGCAGCCCACATCTGAAAAGAAGATATGGCTTCTTGTAAATACAGAATTCTTGCATCAGATGCTTTGTTGTGTCCAGCTCCAAACAGTTGGGTTGCAGCCTTTTATTGTGGTCCAACTTAGCATTTTTAAGATGCATTGAGGTTTAGCTCCTATAATTCTTAGCAATGGAAGCTGTTCTCCAAATCAGGGCTGGAGAATATGTGGCTCGGCAGATGTTGATGAATCATAACTCCCAGCGAACCCAGGGACGATGGAGAGGATACTGGGAATTGTAATTTTACAAGGTCCAATGCCTGCCCCGTTTCCCACCCCTGCTCCAGATTCTTTAATTAAAACCTTAGGCAGAGTGTTCACTTTTAAGATTTTGGTGTTAAAACTTCTTATAGCTTTTTCATTTTAATTCTATCCACTGGTATAAATCTATCATGGACATTTTAACAAGTGTGGGGGAGGAATTATTTTTAACTGGTTGATAGCTTCAGTTATAATCCACAAAGGTCTAAGGATCTTAAGTTATTTCTGCTGGAAATTAAGATATAGAGGAAACAGAAGTCCAGTTTTTCGCCTAGGAAGCTGCCGTTTCTTTCTGAAACCCCTACCAGTGACTCCACTTGGGTATTTATTTTGCAGTGCATCTACTCACCTGGTTAGGTGGCAATACCTAGACAACCTTGAGTAATACTGAAGAAGCTCAGCACAGCATGGTCATAAACATCAAGATGTTGGCCATGATGGTGCAATTGAAACTCTGTTTTTTATGTGCAGTGCATAACAACCAGGTGGAGCTTCAACGGCATCATCATGGCCACCACCTTGGTGTTTTTGACCACACCCTGTGGATACCTCTACTAAGCAGAGTTTGACCGGATTGGTTCTTGAATGGGAGACCACCAAGGAGATCCAGTTGTGTTGAGTCATCTGGAAGGTAGAAAAAACACCACATATTGGAAGAAACCAAGGCCAGACCATGTCCTTATTGCTTCCCAGAAAAGTGCATGGCCACATCCAAGACGTCTAGCAAAGAAGATTTTATTTCCATTCTATGGCTAAGCAGGTTCTTGCCTTTTTGGTTACAGACAATTCAGGAGCTCCTCAAATTAGTAAGAAGTCTCTTCAGCTCAGGACCCTCTCTTTATCAGCCCTTCTCCCAACTCACGTGATCATAGCCACTCACTGGATTCCAAGTTAGCCAGCCTGATACAGTATGCAGTGCTATTCAGAGGCTGTAATGTATTTCAAGTGATGTGCTAGGCCAAAACCACAGAGATCATACAACGACCTGATTCACCCCTTGCACTAAGCCATGGCTTCCTTAATCACAATCTGTTGAATGTTAGCTAGGTCTGTCAAGCCATGGCTTTGGATGGACCCACCCAAGGGATTAAACCCAAACCATGCAAATTATATTACAAGTTCCCAATCTCTAGTTTCTAAATTGGGTCTTGTTAAAACTGTTGCCTTGGATCTGTGTGCCAAGGAAAAGGTGTAGGGTTGTTGGCAGGGGGAGAGAGGGTCAAAAAAGTCAAGATGGTAGTGGTGACCATTTGATTGAAGCCCCACCCCTTTTTATGTACATTACAAAGCATGTTAAAAAAAGGTTGGGGCTTTAGTTGCACAGTCAGTCTATCTTGATTTTTGGCCCCTCCCTTCCCTGCAGATACCCCTAGAAAGATGGAATTATAACTCAACTCTGTGCAAATAACATGGCTGTTAATTTAGCAGAAGAGAATCCAAAGACAGATGGGGGAGCCAAAAGAAATTGATGGGGGTTTAAGCCATATATTCCTCTGGCGCAATAAAACCAATGTTCTTGGCAAGTATATTTATTTACCCCTTGACTCTTGAATAAAGAATGGGAATAGCTTTGCTCAAGGGTAATCTATCATCCTTGGGGGCAACTGAGAGCAGAAAATGCCAGTGTTAAACTACAGCAACAGCTAAGGATGAAGTGGTAAAATAAAAATTTGGGATTAGCTGTTGGGTTTTTTGCTCATGCATAAATCAACATGGAATATTTTTTTCCAGGGATGATACATGCAGGTTAAAGACGTCTAAAAAAAAAAAATACTTTGATTGGCACCAGATAATTGGACCTGGTTTTAAACCTTCCATTCTCAAGGTGCTTGCTTTCAAAGCCAGCATTTTCCAAGTCCAAACATGGTTATTAACGCAGCCATGTTCTAGTCATGGACCTAAGAAGTTATGCATTTCACCCTAGATGAATTCCCAAGAGTGTTTTTGAAGCTGCATTTGTGATATGCCTTAATGAGAAACAGCAGCAGACTTTGCTGCTGTAAAGTGGAATTTAAAAACTTTTGGGATACGCTTAGAAACACAAAAGGGAACTTTGAGGTCGTCAAGCCTGTCCCCACAACAGATACATGGGAAACACAATGCAATACGCAATCTTGGACAAATGGTCGAAGAACTGCTAAAATGCCTCCATCAAAGGGAGCACGCCAGTTCTGAAGCACGCTGTTCCACAGTAAAAGCACCTACTTTTAAATATCTGTTTTGCTAAAATATTTTTTCCCAGCATATTTGGCTTAGTGGTGGCCCCTAATTCTGATCGATGGTTTGGGACAGCATGATGATTTATCAGGGGAGTAGAGACAGTCATGGAGGAAGAAGGGGTTTAGCCCTCATATGAGCTTAAACAATGGTTACCATCTTAAACAAGCACTAGAACAGTACTCCACCTTTGCTTTCGAAGTTCAAAGAGGCATTTGTAACTCTTCTGTTTTCCAATGTTATCCTCACAGCAACATGTTTGTGCAATAGATTGGATTAGGCAATAGTGCCTACCTAAATTCATCCATTGAGCTTCCATGGCTAATAGTGGGCTTCAACCCATCTCTCTCCACCCTAGTCCAGCCCCCTAACCACTATCCCCCCTTTCCGCCTGCTTAGAAGATCATCCAAACCAAGACCTCAGACCAGTGTTTCTCAATCTCAGCCACTTTAAGATGTGTGGACTTCAACTCCCAGAATTCCCCAGCCAGAATGCCATAGGCCAATACTACCTTTGGATGGAGTTCTGCTTGCTGTCTAATCCAGATGGGAAGTTACTAATCTTTTCTGGCTGTGAGAAATTTCAAGGGGGCTGGAAAAGAAATGGGAGGAGCTCGATACATTTGCACAGTGTTTCTCAACCTTAGCAACTTTAAGATTTGTGGGCTTCAACTCCTAGAGTTCCCAGCATTCTGGGAGTTGAAGTTCACACATCTTACAGTTGCCATGGTTGAGAAAGGCTGCATTAGTGACCAACAGATGGGAAAGAAGGTGGTTAATAGCTCATCTCATAAGTGGCAGCTGAGTCCAGACTGCAAAAACTGCAGGATGAAGAGATTCAGACCATCCAAAGAAACTTCACCACAATGAACGTTCTAATAAATTAGGGCTGGAGATTCCTACCTTACTTTCCAAGATTCTGTACCACAAAATGCCTTATTTGAGTCTAAGCAGCTCTTGCTTCCTTGATTGCCCCCTATGGTACCAGGCTACATGATGTTGGCTTCTGCTCCAAACGTAACAAATTAATTACCTAACAATTTATTGCCTTTCATTGCACACCAGATCAGCTGCTTTGCCACACTCTCTCTAGTGCCCTGTTTCTCAACCTTGGAGAAGATGTGTGGACTGCAACTCCCAGAAGATGTGTGGACTTCAACTCCCAGAAGATGTGTGGACTTCAACTCCCAGAATTCCCCAGCCAGCCATGCTGGCTGGGAAATTCTGGGAGTTGAAGTCCACACATCTTCAAGTGACCAAGGTTGAGAAACCCTGCTCTAGTGATATGGGCGGGTCCAGCAGATACTCTTTGCAAAAAGGTTCTACCCAGGCTTTGCTGATCATCAATGAGTACCAGCTATGTTCCACAGTCAGAGGCAGCAATCACTGAAAACTGGTTAGGTAGGGGCCAACCATAGAAGACCTGGTTGCCTTTATATGCCCTGGAAGTGTCTAGCTGATATCTAAGAAGAAGGGAGACTCTTCTGCTTTTGTATGAAGTTTAGAATCAGGTTTAGGGGGCTTTTAGATTATTTCATGAGCATTTATGGGCTGCTCAATCTCTCTCTTGTTCTTCTCCATCTGTTTGCCCACAGATTGTTTTTGTTTTAAAAAAAAATGACTGAACAAGAAGAACTTGTCGGTTTGGCTGGACCCTGGAATTCTTCGGACCTCAACCAGTTCAGCCCCACCAGGGTTGCCATTCCAGTGGTCTTCTCCCTCATCTTTCTGTTGGGCACAGTTGGGAACGGTCTGGTTTTGGCTGTGGTTCTGCAGAACAGCCAGATGGGCTGTAACAGTACCAACCTCTTCATTCTCAACCTCAGTTTGGCTGACGTCTCCTTTATCATCTTCTGTGTGCCCTTCCAGGCCACCATCTATTCCACCGAGGGCTGGATCTTTGGCTCTTTCATGTGCAAAGCTGTGCATTTCTTCATCTACCTCACTATGTACGCCAGCAGTTTCACGCTGGCTGCTGTCTCCGTGGATAGGTAATCTGATCCTTTTTTTGATGACCCATGCCTGATTTAAGCACTATGGTGAGCACCAAAGGGGCTGGCTGGGGTGGGAGGAGCTCTGCCACTCGGGTTGGCACAACATAGTTTATGGCTTGGCCTATCTGGGGATCTGGGGAAGCAGTTATGGCGCCTGTAAAGTGGCTGTATTACTAGGGAAACTGAGTGCGCTTTCCTGCAGCTTAGAGTTTTTTTTAAATGGTTTTTATTGTTTTTAAACTTTTAAAATGATTTTGGTTGTTACGTTTTTGGTTATTTTTGTTGAATTGTTTTTTGGGCTTTTTAACCTTGTACGCCACTCAGAGTCGCGCGTGTGGGAAGAGCGGCTATATAAATTTACCAAATCAATCAATCAATCTGTGAATCCAGCCATGATTTAGCCAGTCAATTGCGCTTAAATCAATTAAGGCAGGAATGCTTTATAGTGGGAGGGAAAAAAATGGGACATTTTCTCGGCATGATGTTCTGCTTCAAACCCAGCAAACAAAAATAATGGGCTTTCTTTCACTTCCATAAATAAAACCACGTCAGATATCTTATTTCTTAAAAAGCATTCTCTACCCATTCTTGTGCCAAAGAATCGCTGGTGCTCCCAGGCCACAACAAGCACATTTTGCTAGGCGATTAAATTCCTGTGCAGGCGGGTATATTTCTATTTCCCCCTAAGGACCTTTACAGTGGTAAAAAAAATAGCCATACATTCTGCTGGAAGAATATTTTAGATAGTTTCATGCTCCTGGCCTTTGCAGTGGACAGAATGTTAGTAAATGTGTTTGTGCGTGGGCACGCATGGTAGCGTTCAGATCCGCTTTCTAAAAGTCTGAGAAAAGGTACACCACCAAAAGTAACCTATAAACAGCACCGCTACCTTTCAAAAGGGAACTTACATTGGGGAAATGTGCATTTTAAAAGTCTGCACAAAATGTACATGTGAAAGAGCAAAAGCTACACAATTAGTGTGTGTGTGTGGGGGGGTAAGAATGCAAAAGGCTATTGGCAGCGAATCGATTGATTGATTATGGCCATCATTAGGAAATTAGGGAAGGTGCATAGAAAACCTTTCTAAGAGACTGTTGTGAACAAAGTTAACCTTTTTTGTAGGTGGGTTTAAAACCTACAGGAAAAGGGGGGGAAAAACTGGATTACTGCACTATTAATGACAGGATTTTTAGCAATTTGCAAATTACCAGGCGAAATTTGTCAAAAAGTATTATTTTTCCATACACGCAAATCATTTTTCCTGTGAGACCATCAGGCAGAAATTCTCCTTGGGACTCTCTTAATCCCTGGAGTTTCTAGCACAGTAGAATTCATTGCTGGAACATAAATTCATAGTTTCAATCCCCCCAACAAATGCTATTCTTCCTGTTACTTTATTTGACTTCAGAATTATAGCACCTTGCTTCATGTTATTAACATAATGCTCAGAGCAATTTATAATCAAAGATACAAACCCCATCAAACAGGCAGAGAGAATAAATCTCAATATTCATATTACCTCTTCACCTTAATACAACGGAAGAAACGCCAATAGTTAATCATGAAAAGCACCCAGATTTTACCAAGCTGCACACACTCAAGGAAACAGAGCCCAGTGTTTTTTAACAGCCAGATTTATACAAACATAAACGTGCATACACGTACATTAGAGGTCGTTTCATGATGAGAATGCCAAACCAGAAGCTCTTAATCATCATTTGTTGAATGAGCCACACCCAGGTGGCTTCATTTGTCACGCCAAGCCCAAGGTAAGCAGCCTGCTTTATGGCTTTGCCAGTCTCTGATGCCTACGTTCAACAGCCTTATTCCACATCCTGAATTAATCCATGTTTTGGGTCTCCACAATACAGTAATTCTAAAATTAACCAGGTGGGCTTGATTTCGACAAGTTAAGCCACAAAGAACTAGCCATGATTTAACAAAGTTTAGCGTGTTCTACTTATGCAGTCATTTGCTTGGTGACATTTTGCATGATCCAGCCTAGAGGTCCTCAGCCTATTGCCCAACATCCCATATGGTCTGTGTTTCAATAACATACTTAACTATATCACCCAAAGACCTAATGGCTACACTGCATTAGCAAAATATCCTAACTTTTAAGCTTGCTTAGTTATTTTCTGGCTTAGCTCATTTTGATCCATTTTTGACTCAGTACACTAACCATATTATGACTAAGCCCAACGGGGGAGCCCGGTCATGGTCTATGAAAACATGTTTTTTCATTCTAATTTGCTAAAGAAATCATAACCGAAGAAGCTTACGGTAGGGTTGAGGTGTGCCCAGATCATGGTAAGCTGTGGTTTGCTAAATAAAATCACAATGGCCTGGATTCACAGGACATACTAAACCGAAACCAAACCAAATCACATTGTGGTTTGGCATGAGGGGTGAACCTAGTCACATGTGTGGGCAACAGGAATGTTACACTTTCACAAGAACGCTCACTGTGCAAGAGATGGGAGGGACCATCATGGGGAAACAACACGAAGCTTTGCAGTGGTTTTATGTCCACTGTTCTCACTGCCCCTTGCTCCTGACCGTAAGCAACATAATATATGTTTAGCAATGCCTAATGCAGTTGACTTTTTTATAGGTATTTGGCCATTCGATATCCATTGCGCTCCCGGGAATTGCGCACTCCCTACAGTGCGGTGGTGACAACAGTTATCATCTGGGGCCTCTCCATGATCTTTTCAGGGCCCTACCTGAGCTACTACGATTTGATTCAATGGGAGGGCAGCTACCTCTGTGTGCCAGGGTGGGAGGAATGGAAGCGCAAGGTCATGGACACCAGCACTTTCATCTTTGGCTACATCATCCCGGCACTTATCGTCAGCCTCTCCTACACCAGGACAATTAAATATCTCTGGACGTCTGTGGATCCTTTGACGGACATGTTGGAGTCCAAGAAAGCTAAGCGGAAAGTGACTAAAATGATTATCATTGTTACCATCCTCTTCTGCTTGTGTTGGCTGCCCTACCATGTGGTCGTGCTCCATTACCTCTATGGAGACTTCCCATTCAACCAAACTACCTATGCTTTCCGCCTGCTGTCTCACTGTATGGCATATGCCAACTCTTGTCTCAACCCCATTGTCTATGCCTTGGTCTCCAAGCACTTCCGCAAGGGGTTTAAGAAGGTGTTTAGATGTCTGCTGAGGAAGAAACCATGGAACAAAGTCCACGCAGTCCGTGACACGATTACTGTGCCTGGTATTGAGGTGGGCTCCACAGATGTGTCCCGGGTGAATGAGAATAATGGGCAACTGAATGTGTGTGAACTGGATCCGAAGTCCATCATGGTCCCATCATCTCCTGCATTTCATAAGCCAAAGTGGAGTGGGACTTCAGCAAAGGGTGCCAAATGCTTCCATTAAGGTCATAATTAATGGTTGATTTTCTTTTTTTAGTCTACATCGCAGTCATGCACAGCCTTCATACCAAGAGCATTTTCCAAGAGAGGACATAGAACTTACTGCATCTGTGGGGAAAGTCTCTATAAACAGGTCAAGGACTAGGAGATTCACACTGCTTTCAAGGGGAGGCCTGTCTCTTACCCATCACATCTCCTCTGTTTAGTCAAAAGCATATGTCCAGTGTAGCGTTTATCCATAATGATGTCAACATGATGACATCTGCATGTTATACATGATGTAATGATGACATCTGATGCAAGTATGTAAGTCACATCATTTCCATAATGGTATCGTTACATCTGTGTCATCACCTACAACCATAGCTATCCATGATCCAGTGGTTACTTGAGTCACCAACAAAGAGCTGGGAAATGATGGGGGAATTGGGTGATTTCCACTGATAGTGACAGATAAGACAAGTTGCTTAATTAGGGCTGAGAATCAAATGCACTGCACATTTCCCATCAACCCTGATCGACCTGGCTAATGGAGCTGGTCTGCAACACTGAGAAGGTCACATGTTGCCCACCGCTGTGCTTACCCCCTTTGATGCAAATGTCTAAAACACAAGCAGGTGAATATGCCAAGAAGCTTCTCTGGACTTGGCCATCTGCATTATCTATGTTCCTCAACATGGAAAGTTTCTAAGCCCATCCAGCTGGGTGTGCCTTCTGATCTCCAGGCCAAATGCTGGAGATGCCATGACATATCAAATTACTGCATAGCGATATGCTGTTGTGTTATATTTTCTAAGGTTCTCCAGAGAACTGGGTTACAAAGAAAGCCCAGTAGAGGAGGGACTTCTTATTCAATCCAATTACTGCAAGAGTACTTCCTTCCTTAAGAACAGAGCAGGAAAATAGCAAACTTTACTCTTTGGGATGGCAAATGGAGCAGCAGAAATAGGGTGGTGGTCAATAACATGACAGCCACCAGCCAATAGGTGCCCATGACAGTCTTGAATACAATACAATACAATACAAATACTTTAATGACCAAGTATAAAATATACACAAGGAATTTGTCTTCCGTGACGAACAGCAAGATCAACGGTGCGTTTGGATAGCAACAAAAATTAATAAACAGTAACAATAACACTGCCCAATAAAATAACTTTTCCAAAGAAGAAGCCACTATCCAGTACATATCAAATCATACAGTGTTTAACAGAGCAATGGCACAAGGGAAAAAACTATTCCAATGTCTAGATGTTTTAACATATGGAGCTCTATAGCGCCGTCCTGAAGGAAGAAGTTGGAACAGATAATATCCAGGATGAGAAGAGTCTGCAGATATCCTCTCTGCCCTCCTTTTGACCCTCACAGTATACAGTTCTTCTGTAGAAGGCAGGCGGGTTGCAATTATCCTTTCTGCAGACTTAACTATTCGTTGGAGTCTGAGTCTGTCCTGTTTGGTTGCAGAATCAAACCAGACAGTTATAGAGGAGCAGATAACAGACTCAATGATTCCCCTGTAAAACTGTACCAAGAGCTCCTGGGATAATTTAAACTTCCTAAGTTGCTGCAGAAAAAACATCCTTTGCTGTGCCTTTTTAATGATGGTTGTGATGTTAAACGTCCATTTCAGGTCCTGGGAAAGTATAGAACCCAGGAACTTGAAGGACTCTACCACTGATACTGGGCTGTTGAGTATGGTGAGGGGAGGGGTATTAGAAGGATTCTTCCTAAAGTCCACAATCATCTCCACAGTTTTAAGTGTGTTCAATTCCAAGTTATTACAACCATACCACAAGACCAGCTGTTGAACCTCCCGTCTATATGCTGACTCATTTCCATTTTGAATTAGACCAATGACAGTTGTATCATCCGCATATTTCAAGATTTTAACAGAAGAGTCTTTTGAAATGCAGTCATTGGTATAAAGGGAGAAAAGCAACGGGGAGAGCACACATCCCTGAGGGGCACCAGTACTGATTAACCGGGTACCGGATGTAATTTTGCCTAACCACACGTGTTGTTTCCTACCTGTTAGAAAACTGATTGTCCACCTACAGGTATGGTCAGGCACAGTAAGCTGGATCAGTTTGTTGTAAAGAATTTCTGGCACAATAGTATTAAATCCTGAACTGAAGTCCACAAAAAGAACTCGTGCGTAAGACCCCGGAAATTCAAGGTGTTGCAGAATATAATGCAAGGCCATATTAACAGCATCATCCACTGACCTGTTTCCACCATAAGCAAATTGCGGTGGGTCTAACAGAGGATCCGTGATGGCTTTCAAGTGAGCCAACACTAACCTCTCGAAGGTCTTCATGACCACAGATGTCAGTGCAACTGGTCTGTAGTCATTCAGCTCACTAATGGGGGATTTCTTAGGAACTGGGATGATTGTAGAGGTCTTAAAACAAGAAGGGACATAACCCGTCTCCAGCGATTTATTAAAAATATGCGTGAAAACAGGGGCCAGTTGTTCTGCACAAACTTTCAGACACGAGGTGGTCACACCGTCTGGACCTGGGGCTTTTCTGATCTTTTGCTTTTGAAACAGACCTCGCACTTCTTTCTCTAGGACCACCAGAGGTAAGGGACCCAAGCTGCTTTGGAAACAAAATTCAGAGGCCACTGAATGCACTAATGCCTTGTAGCAAGCGATCAAGCTATTGATCTATTCCAGTACTTTCTGGAAACCAATCAGAAACGGTTATCAGAGATGGTATCATTTCAGTGATAGGTTTCCCCCCATGACAATAGCTCTGCACAAGATGTCATTTCTGTACTTCCTATCCCTCTGAGTATCCTGGCTGGAATAGAGAGGGAAGACCTCCTTTTGATCTTAATCTCTGGAGCCACCATCTCTACCTAGCCTGAAAATGGAAAGCAGCCTTAGAGTCTGATGGGTGAGAAAGGTCTGGATTGAAGACTTCAGTGGTCAGAAAGTTTCATAATAAAAGTTCCAAAACGTATATATCATTTCTTCCTCCTTCCTCCAGGTTTCCAATCCATCACTACCTAGGATGGCCACACTCTCTCTTTTATCGAGGGTAGTTCACTAGCTGAAGATGTGGTCTTTTTGATGGGTTGTCTAGTCCAAAACAAATGGAAAAATAAAGGCTTGAAGAATTTGATGATGGCCTGGAGAAATTATAGATAGAGGTCCCCATCGATGCTAGATGGCACATGGCACATAGAAGATTACCTGGCTGGTCTTTTCCATTATTTTGGAACGTACCATGTTCCTATAGTCCTCTAGCCTGACTTGGACAAGAACTGTTTTCAGTAAGCCACAATCAAGGGATCATTTACCTAACCTCCCTTGTTCATTTTCTTCCGGTGAAAAATAGCTTATCCTGAGCAAGAACTACGTGTGACAGGACAATAGTTCTTGCTTAGGATAAGCTATTTTTCACCAGGCCTTCTCTGTCCAACCCAACTTTCAAATTCTACCCACTGAACCTTTCTCTCCCTGCAGAATGGAAACTCAGACTGTAATTCAGTTTGAAGTAGACCTGGGGTTTTATGACATTCTTTGTCAAATTTGGGGGCAGAGAAATTGAGTGGACAATTTTTCTGGATTTTCCAAAGGAAGAGGAAATTCTTCAGTCATTTCTCAGGGGCAGGACTGCCCTTTAGCCATTAACAGTAGCACCCCAATGGAAAATCCCCAGAGAAGTTCCCTCCTGGGGTCTTTTCTTGGATGAATAGAAGAGGAGGAAGCCAGAAAGGCTGCAGATGCCTGGGGTGATGAGAAACCAGGGAAGCTGTCGGAGAGAGAAGATTGTCTGGTGCAAAAGAGGACACCCCCATATGACCTCATCATTAGATACATGCAAGATGGCCATATTCTACCCAAGAGAATTTCTTGCCAATTTTTCTTTGAAAGGATTCCTCAGGCAAATTCTCCTCCATCAGATTGTATGAGAAATGGTAGGGCAAAAAGGATCTTCAAGGATCCTGCTTGGATCAAGCAGGTTTTGTTAAGAAATAAGCTCCCTTTCTTCATCAAGGGAGATACTTAAATCATACACATTTAAAGGTTCTGGTTCAGGGTATTGTGTGAACCTGGCCATTCTGGTTTACAAACCATGCTTTAGGGCTTAGCATGCTGGGTAACCCTTACTAACGGTGGTTTATTCAGTAAATGATGGTGGAGCAATCCATGGCTTAAAACAGTGTTTCTCATCCTTGACAACTTTAAGATGGATGGACCAACTTCCAGAATTGCTGGAATGGAGGCTGGGGAATTCTGGGAGTTAAAGTCCACCCATCTTAAAGTTGCCATGCCATGCCAGGGTTGAGAAACACTGAGTTAGGGTATTCTATAAGCTCTGCTCAAAAGTGGGAATGCCAACAAGATACTGAAGCCTCACCTCATCTTGTAGGAATCTTCCGAGAGCTTCAACCTCTTCTGCATTGTCCCATCTTTTCCCAGGCAACGCTGATTTTTTTCATGGCTACTGAACAACCTAGCCCTCACTGAATCTCTTGGGTCTTTTTTTTTAAACCTTCTTTGGGTTGTTTTTTAAACATTTTTGTAGAATTGTGAACAATGCTCTCCTTCCCCCTCTGCTTCTATTTTACTCCTTGGTCCTCAGCCTTTATCTCCAATACACCAAATTCTCTCCTCTCTCTCTCATTCTTCAGGTGCCCCATAAGTCTTAGCTCCCACATCTTGAGTTCCCCTTAGCAGGAGTGAGAAACAGCTCTTTTGTTAGGATCCATTAGCAAGTGCTGAAAAAGAGATGAGAATTCGCCCCCCGCATAAAGTCACGGTCTGCCCTGGGGTGTTAATACGCAGGTCTCTCACTGTGCCAAATGAACACAGGATAATTGGCAGTCAGCAGGGAGGGGGATAAATGGTGCGCCTTTTTGCAAAACAGAAACAGGGGATGAATGGCTCGAATTGCACTGTGAAATGGCGCACACGCACAGGGTTCCAGCTGCCCTTCGATAGGATTGGGAGCTACTCATCAGCTTTCCCTTGATTCCCAATATTTGGATTCTTGGTGCTGCTATTTGATTATTGATTAGCCGTTAGGCCATATCAGGATACAGAATATTAAACATACGAAACATAAGACCTTAATAAGGCCATATATTAAAAACAGGATAAGAGAAACCAATTAAATTTTTTTAAAAAGAAAGAAAAAAGATGCAAATCCTATTTCTGTATCACCTCTACAATCTACTCCGATCAGATCCACATATCCTCACGTAGCCAAAAGAGGACCATCCGTGCCCTGAGATCTCAAAAATCTCACTCTCTCCCCCCAAACAGGGAAAAACTACCTAAAAGCTGCTTAGTAGCCCTAAGCCATGATTTGTGGTTAAAGGACTAAGCCAGTGTTTGGCTCACAGAACAAGCTGTCAGGCTTATAAATCAAATTATGAGCTAACCCATGGGGTCCTGGGGCCCCTTCTGGCTATGATTGCTGGAAACGGCACAGTTCCCACTCATTTTTTAGTAGAGAAGAAGAATTTAAAAAGCCACTGTATTTCTCAGCTGTAAAATGCTGTAACAGAATTAAAAACAAAATAAGGTCAAGTCTCTTTTAAGTTGAGTGTGACTCCTGATGAGGGCCATTTTATGACCACGGGGTTGAAGCTCTGCAGCTTTTTTACACGCGTGGATCAAGACGCAGGACCCGACTGCAAAGTGATCAAGGCTTCACTGCAGTGTTTATTAGACAGTGCGTCCTGGAGGGGGACCCCGCCAAGGGATAGCGAGAGACCCCCCTCCCTCTGCAGACACAAGAGATGCTCTGATATTTACACATTTCAGGAAAGGGAAGGGAAAAGGAGGCATACATACATACATATTCACATGATGATGCAGACATACATGAATAATAGATCTCCGGTTACTTTCTGCCCCTCTGTTTATCTACTGTCGACAAGGGAAGCAATAGCCTGACTGAGAAGAAGAAACGAATCAGTTCAAGGTGCCAGATGCCCGGAAGAACACATCCTCCTTCAAGGCAGATGCCTTGGGAGGTCACACCAGCTGCAAGGGTGCTGCATGGTCTTCTATGTTTCAGTTTTATTAAGGCACTCCCATTCCTCTGAAGCCTCTAGAAATGTGGAGTCCTTGGGTTCTCCGAGCTTCGTTGTTTCCTTGCAAACGTTTCATTACCCGGCTAGGGAACATCTTCAGTGCGAGCCAGAAAACAACCGAGCTCAGGGAACCCAAGGACTCCACAGTTCAACCCTGAGCTACACATATTTGCCTCTAGAAATTTACTTTCTTCACCCGAAAAATGTATTTTCCTCACTCCTGGTTTCAGGCCCTCCAGAAAACGTTCTAACCCAGAGACCATCTACTAATTTTCCAGGGGAAACCCCAGGCGTGTGGAGACCCAGCCCCGTGGCCCTTCATGTCCCAACGCCCCACCTGAAATCCTAATGAACTGCCAGACGATAATCTACTTGCAATGGGTATTGTCGTCCTGTCTGTGGGGAAACGGATTCACTTAACTGCCTAACAAAAGGGAGAGAAAGACAAAGAAGGTAGCCCTGGAAGCAATGAAAAGCATAAGCCAATGCAAGGAAGGAAAGGCTCCCAGCCAAAAATTCAGTGACATTCACTTCTTTGAAAAATGTTTTGCCAAAACATTCTGGTTCATCCAGCTGAATGAGAACTGATCGAAGAAAAATCAGGATTTTTTTTTTTGGAATGGCAATTTTTAAACAAAAGGGGTTGATTTTATATGTTGCATCCTGCTGTTTGATCAGTTTTTGCTCCCTGTCTTGGTGGAACTCAACCAGTGGGGGTTTATTAACGAAGACCTAGTCCCAGGTGCTTCCAGGGGGGTAAAAAAAGTCAAGAGGGCCACCGCATTTGTGTGATTGATGTTCCACCCCCTTTTAACATATGTTGCACATGGAAAGTACAAAAAGGGCAGGGCTTCCATTGCATGGTCCCAACCCCCATCTTGTTTTTTTTGGACCGCCTTCCCCCAGTACCCTGCAAAGTGAAGCCCAAAAAGGCATACAGAGGAGAATGTGACCCCAAATACTACATTTTTAATCCAGCCAACAGCACAATCTCATCAGTCGTTCTGAGCAATCCAGGTTCCCCTCTCGGGGGTCAGAGTCAGAACTCATCACCAGCAGCGCCTTTCGAAGAAGGGGGTCTGACCAAGCCAAGCCAAAGGCACACAAGCCAGATAAAGATTTAAGAAGAAGTGACAACCAGTTCATGGAGTTTTGCTTCTTTCCTCTTCTGGAGGAAAGCCGGCATCATTGAAATATGGAGCTGCGCAGGTCGCAATTTCTTGGGTGCATTGATTTCCCACTTGCAAAAATCCAATGCGATGTGAGCTCTGTCTAGGTTATTGTAACTCAATATAATGGAGAATTCTTTCTCTCTTTTTTAAAAAAAATAAAAATACACCACACCAGTTACACTATATTTTCTTATCATCTTGCTTCTAGTTGATCTGATTCCATTTGCAAGAATCCCAATCAAACCCTACAGCAAATATTAGACTCATTATAAGTTAGGATAATTTTTAATTGTTATTGTGTCTTATTGATCCTAGTATTTCATATGCATTTATCTATAGTTATCTAGCTTCATGACTTACAGCATTTAGAACAGTGTTTCTCAACCTTGGCAACTTTACGATGTGTGGACTTCAACTCCCAGAATTCCCCAGCCAGCTTGCTGGCTAGGTAATTCTGGGAGTTGAAGTCCACACATCATAAGGTTGCCAAGGTTGAGAAACACTTTTAGACTATACATTGTGATTTTATAGTTTTTTCCCTAGTTTTATGTTTTATATTTTGTACTTCTGTGCTAATAATTTTTTATTTCATTTTATTCAGGCAAACTTTTGCTCCTTCGATTTTGGAATGACGTTCTTTGGTTTATGCTGGTCTATGACCCAAGTAAAAGAAAACAAACTGGGACATGATCCCTGGAAGGGATCAGTTTCAAAAAGAACAAAGAATTGTGCTCTCAAAGGTATCCCAAATATATAAAACCATCCTACGTGGCTAGTTATCAGCCATCAGGGCTCGCTCAAAACAATTCCTTCCATCATTGGCTTCTTTAAAGAATAGAGATTCTCTCCTGCCTTAAAAATCAGTGCAGAAACAGAAGCTGATTTGCATGTGGGAAATGGAAATAACCCATTTCAATATTTATATTCCAACTCCTGATTCCAGTCACAAGCTTTGCTTTCTTGATTCCAGGAAGGTTCTCTCTCTTTGGTACTTAAAGGGATGTTGCTGCTTCCTAGAGGAAAAACAATTACCAGCTTCAAGTCTTGCATTTCTTTAACGTGGGCCGAAGAAGGATGAACAGAAAATGGCTTATATTTTTTTCCTTTTATGTTGCTGTATGATAGCTCAGGGTGCAACCCAAATTTACAGGGTCAAAATATAAGTCTGCACCCCAGAATACAGCTAGTCCTTGCTTAACAACCATTTGTTTAGTGACCATTCAAAGTTAGAACGGTGCTTAAAAAAGTGACTTACGACCAAACCTCGCACTTATGACTGTCACAGCATCCCTGTGGTCATGTGATTGTGATTCGGGCACTTAGCAACCAGCTCACACTTATGAAGGTTGCAGCATCCTGGGGGCACGGGATTGCCATTTGCGACCTTCCCAGCCAGCTTCCGGCAAGCAAAATCAATGGGAACTGTGTGATTAGCTTAACATCTGGGTGATTTGCTTAACAACCTCTGCAAAAAAGGTTGTAAAATCAAGACTGATTCGCTTAACAACCACCCTGCTTAACAACCACTTTTCCAGTCCCTATTGTGGTCATTAAGTGAGAACTACCTGTATTTTTATTGCTTTGCAGGACAGCTGAAAACTGGCAGAGGAAAACACCCAGACAGATCTATTTTCTTCCAAAGCTGGCTGTGCTCTCCCTGGTACCCAGATGTTGACCTTCACTTGGGAGACAAAACATTTGCTCTCTCTTCCAAAGCACTCATCAATTAACTTTTCATTACTGAGCAAGCTTGAAATCAGTGAAAAGTGCTCCTTTTTCTCCCTGGAGTTTCCTGTGAACTAGTTTTATTCTCACAATGTTATTAGCTTTGGGGAAGATATTTCTAACATTGTTGCAGGTAGCAATTTAAGGGCATTTCCGATGACAGATGCCTCATTGAGGCAGGAGGTACTGCATTTACACTATATTTGGGAGACGGGATGAGAGAGGACCAAAATCATTTCAGGGGAGGCAACAAGGGGGTCCAAAAGGTCAAGACGGCAATCAAAGCCAACCCCCCTTTTTTATGGGCATCATATTTTTATGGACCTCTCTCTTTCACTTGGATCTTGGATGGACTTTCTATAGCAGACGAAGGCATGAATAAAGTATGCAAAAATTTAATCCAGTGAAAGCCTTTCAATTTTGTCTCAAGGGGATGTTCTGCTGATTGTCTAGGGGCTCTCCCCATCTCTTAACCATATATATATCGTGGTTTGATGATGTTCTCCCCATCTTTTAACCATATATATATGGTGGTTTATGGATGCTCTCCCCATCTCTTAACCATACATATATGGTTGTTTGATTATGGTCTCCCCATTTTTTAACCATATATATATGGTGGTTTACGGATGCTCTCCCCATCTCTTAACCATACATATATGGTGGTTTGATTATGGTCTCCCTATCTTTTAACCATATATATATGGTGGTTGATGGATGCTCTCCCCATCTCTTAACCATATATATATGGTGGTTTAGTGATGACCTCCCCATCTTTTAAGCATATATATATATGGTGGTTTGATGATGGTCTCCCCATCTTTTAAGCATATATATATATATGGTGGTTTGATTATGGTCTCCCCATCTCTTAACCATACATATATGGTGGTTTATGGATCCTCTCCGCATCTTTTAACCATACATATATGGTGGTTTATGGATGCTCTCCCCATCTTTTAACGATATGTATATGGTGGTTTATTGATGTTCTCCGCAGCTTTTCACGATATATATATGGGGATTTATTGATGCTCTCCGCATCTTTCAACCATACATATCTGGTGGTTTAATGATGCTCTCCCCATCTCTTAACCATATATATATGGTGGTTTATGGATGCTCTCCCCATCTTTTAACCATATATATATATGGTGGTTTATGGATGTCTCCGCAGCTTTCACCATATATATATATGGTGGTTTATGGATGCTCTCCACATCTCTTAACCATACATATATGGTGGTGTGATCATGGTCTCCCCATCTTTTAACCATATATATATGGTGGTTTATGGATGCTCTCCCCATCTTTTAAGCATATATATATGGTGGTTTATTGATGCTCTCCCCATCTTTTAAGCATATATATATATGGTGGTTTGATGATGGTCTCCCCATCTCTTAACCATATATATATGGTGGTTTATGGATGCTCTCCCCATCTCTTAACCATATATATATGGTGCTTTATTGATGCTCTCCGCAGCTTTTAATCATACATATATGGTGGTTTATGGATGCTCTCCGCATCTTTTAACCATACATATATGGTGGTTTATGAATGCTCTCCGCATCTTTTAACCATACATATATGGTGGTTTATGAATGCTCTCCGCATCTTTTAACCATACATATATGGTGGTTTATGGATGCTCTCCGCATCTTTTAACCATACATATATGGTGGTTTATGGATGCTCTCCGCATCTTTTAACCCTATATATATGGTGATTTATGGATGCTCTCAGCATCTTTTAACCCTATATATATGGTGGTTTATGGATGCTATCCCCATCTTTTAACCATATAAATATGGTGGTTTATGGATGCTCTCCCCATCTTTTAACCATATATATATGGTGGTTTATTGATGATCTTAACCATATATATATGTTGGTTTATTGATGCTCTCCGCAGCTTTTAACCATATATATATGGTGGTTTATGGATGCTATCCCCATCTTTTAACCATATATATACGGTGGTTTATGGTTGCTCTCCCCATCTTTTAAACATATATATATGGTGCTTTATGGATGCTCTCCGCAGCTTTTAACCATACATATATGGTGGTTTATGGATGCTCTCCGCATGTTTTAACCATACATATATGGTGGTTTATGGATGCTCTCCGCATCTTTTAACCATACATATATGGTGGTTTATGGATGCTCTCCGCATCTTTTAACCCTATATATATGGTGATTTATGGATGCTCTCAGCATCTTTTAACCCTATATATATGGTGGTTTATGGATGCTATCCCCATCTTTTAACCATATAAATATGGTGGTTTATGGATGCTCTCCCCATCTTTTAACCATATATATATGGTGGTTTATTGATGATCTTAACCATATATATATGTTGGTTTATTGATGCTCTCCGCAGCTTTTAACCATATATATATGGTGGTTTATGGATGCTATCCCCATCTTTTAACCATATATATACGGTGGTTTATGGTTGCTCTCCCCATCTTTTAAACATATATATATGGTGCTTTATGGATGCTCTCCGCAGCTTTTAACCATACATATATGGTGGTTTATGGATGCTCTCCGCATGTTTTAACCATACATATATGGTGGTTTATGAATGCTCTCCGCATCTTTTAACCATACATATATGGTGGTTTATGAATGCTCTCCGCATCTTTTAACCATACATATATGGTGGTTTATGGATGCTCTCCGCATGTTTTAACCATACATATATGGTGGTTTATGGATGCTCTCCCTATCTTTTAACCATATATATATGGTGGTTTATGGATGCTCTCCGCAGCTTTTCACCATATATATATGGTGGTTTATTGATCCTCTCCGCAGCTTTTAATCATACATATATGGTGGTTTATGGATGCTATCTGCAGCATTTAACCATATATATATGGTGGTTTATGGATGCTCTCCGCATCTTTTAACCATACATATATGGTGGTTTATGAATGCTCTCCGCATCTTTTAACCATACATATATGGTGGTTTATGGATGCTCTCCGCATCTTTTAACCATACATATATGGTGGTTTATGGATGCTCTCCGCATCTTTTAACCCTATATATATGGTGATTTATGGATGCTCTCAGCATCTTTTAACCCTATATATATGGTGGTTTATGGATGCTATCCCCATCTTTTAACCATATATATATGGTGGTTTATGGATGCTCTCCCCATCTTTTAACCATATATATATGGTGGTTTATTCATGATCTTAACCATATATATATGTTGGTTTATTGATGCTCTCCGCAGTTTTTAACCATATATATATGGTGGTTTATGGATGCTATCCCCATCTTTTCACCATATATATACGGTGGTTTATGGTTGCTCTCCCCATCTTTTAAACGTATATATATGGTGCTTTATGGATGCTCTCCGCAGCTTTTAACCATACATATATGGTGGTTTATGGATGCTCTCCGCATGTTTTAACCATACATATATGGTGGTTTATGGATGCTCTCCCTATCTTTTAACCATATATATATGGTGGTTTATGGATGCTCTCCGCAGCTTTTAACCATATATATATGGTGGTTTATGGATGCTCTCCTTAGCATTTAACCACACATATATGTTGGTTTATGGATGCTCTCCGCATCTTTTAACCATACATATATGGTGGTCTATGGATGCTCTCCCCATTTTTTAACCATATATATATGGTGGTTTATGGATAAACTCCCCATCTTTTAACCATACATATATGGCGGTTTATGGATGCTCTCCCCATCTTTTAACCATATATATATTGGTGGTTTATTGATTCTCTCCCCATCTATTAACCATATATATATATCGTGGTTTATAGATGCTCTCCACATCTTTTAACCATATATATATGGTGGTTTATCGATGCTATCCGCATCTTTTAACCATAAATATATGGTGGTTTATGGATGCTCTCCGCATCTTTTAACCATATATATATGTTGGTTTATCGATGCTCTCCGCATCTTTTAACCATATGTATATGGTGGTTTGTGGATGCTCTCCGCATCTTTTAACCATATATATATGGTGGTTTATGGATGCTCTCCGCATCTTTTAACCATATATCTATGGTGGTTTATGGATGCTCTCCGCATCTTTTAACCATATATATATGGTGGTTTATGGATGCTCTCTGCAGCTTTTAACAATATATATATGGTGGTTTATTGATGCTCTCCGCATCTTTATATATATAGTGGTTTATTTATGTCCTCCCCATCTTTGAACTATATATATATGGTAAAAAGATGGGGAGAGCATCAATAAACAATGAGATATATATATAGTTAAAAGATGGGGAGAGCATCATCAAACAACCATCTATATATGGTTAAAAGATGGGGAGAGTATCATCAAACCATCATCTAAATACGGTTAAAAGATAGGGAGAGCATCAATAAACCGTGATATATATATATGGTTAAAGATGGGGAGAGGATCATCAAACCACCATATATATATGGTTAAAAGATGCGGAGAGCATCAATAAACCATGATATATATATATGGTTAAAAGATGGGGAGAGCATCATCAAACCACGATCTATACATGTTTAAAAGATGGGGAGAGCATCATCAAACCATCATCTACATCTGCTTAAAAGATGGGGAGAGCATCAATAAACCATGATATATATATATGGTTAAAGATGGGGAGAGCATCATCAAACCACCATATATATATGGTTAAAAGATGGGGAGAGCATCAATAAACCATCATATATATATATGGTTAAAAGATGGGGAGAGCATCATCAAACCATCATCTACATATGGTTAAAAGATGGGGAGAGCATCAATAAACCATGATATATATATATGGTTAAAGATGGGGAGAGCATCATCAAACCACCATATATATATGGTTAGAAGATGGGGAGAGCATCAATAAACCATGATATATATATATGGTTAAAGATGGGGAGAGCATCATCAAACCATCATTTACATATGGTTAAAAGTGGGGAGGGCATCAATAAACCATGATATATATATATGGTTAAAGATGTGGAGAGCATCATTAAACCACCATATATATATGGTTAAAAGATGGGGAGAGCATCAATAAACCATGATATATATATATGGTTAAAGATGGGGAGAGCATCATCAAACCACGATATATATATGGTTAAAAGATGGGGAGAGCATCATCAAACCATCATTTATATATGGTTAAAAGATGGGGAGAGCATCAATAAACCATGATATATATATATGGTTAAAGATGGGGAGAGCATCATCAAACCACCATATATATATGGTTAAAAGATGGGGAGAGCATCAATAAACCACGATATATATATATGGTTAAAGATGGGGAGAGCATCATCAAACCATCATCTACATATCGTTAAAAGATGGGGAGAGCATCAATAAACCATGATATATATATATGGTTAAAGATGGGGAGAGCATCATCAAACCACCATATATATATGGTTAAAAGATGGGGAGAGCATCAATAAACCATGATATATATATATGGTTAAAGATGGGGAGAGCATCAATAAACCACGATATATATATATGGTTAAAGATGGGGAGAGCATCATCAAACCATCATCTACATATGGTTAAAAGATGGGGAGAGCATCAATAAACCATGATATATATATGGTTAAAAGATGGGGAGAGCATCATCAAACCACCATATATATATGGTTAAAAGATGGGGAGAGCATCATCAAACCATCATTTACATATGGTTAAAAGATGGGGAGAGCATCAATAAACCATGATATATATATATGGTTAAAGATGGGGAGAGCATCATCAAACCATCATTTACATATGGTTAAAAGGTGGGGAGAGCATCAATAAACCATGATATATATATATGGTTAAAGATGTGGAGAGCATCATCAAACCACCATATATATATGGTTAAAAGATGGGGAGAGCATCAATAAACCATCATATATATATATGGTTAAAAGATGGGGAGAGCATCATCAAACCACCATATATATATGGTTAAAAGATGGGGAGAGTATCATCAAACCATCATTTACACATGGTTAAAAGGTGAGGAGAGCATCAATAAACCATGATATATATATATGGTTAAAGATGGGGAGAGCATCATCAAACCACCATATATATATGGTTAAAAGATGGGGAGAGCATCAATAAACCACGATATATATATATGGTTAAAGATGGGGAGAGCATCATCAAACCACCATATATATATGGTTAAAAGATGGGGAGAGCATCATCAAACCATCATCTACATATGGTTAAAAGATGGGGAGAGCATCAATAAACCATGATATATATATATGGTTAAAGATGGGGAGAGCATCATCAAACCACCATATATATATGGTTAGAAGATGGGGAGAGCATCAATAAACCATGATATATATATATGGTTAAAGATGGGGAGAGCATCATCAAACCACCATATATATGTTGTTAAAAGATGGGGAGAGCATCAATAAACCACGATATATATATGGTTAAAGATGGGGAGAGCATCATCAAACCATCATCTACATATCGTTAAAAGATGGGGAGAGCATCAATAAACCATGATATATATATATGGTTAAAGATGGGGAGAGCATCATTAAACTACCATATATATATGGTTAAAGATGGGGAGAGCATCATCAAACCATCATTTACATATGGTTAAAAGATGGGGAGAGCATCAATAAACCATGATATATATATATGGTTAAAGATGGGGAGAGCATCATCAAACCATCATCTACATATGGTTAAAAGATGGGGAGAGCATCAATAAACCATGATATATATATATGGTTAAAGATGGGGAGAGCATCATCAAACCATCATATATATATGGTGAAATGATTGGGAGAGCATCAATAAACCATGATATATATATGGTTAAAGATGGGGAGAGCATCATCAAACCATCATATATATATGGTTAAAAGATGGGGAGAGCATCAATAAACCATGATATATATATATGGTTAAAGATGGGGAGAGCATCATCAAACCACCATATATATATGGTTAAAAGATGGGGAGAGCATCAATAAACCATGATATATATATATGGTTAAAGATGGGGAGAGCATCATCAAACCACGATATATATATGGTTAAAGATGGGGAGAGCATCATCAAACCATCATCTACATATGGTTAAAAGATGGGGAGAGCATCAATAAACCATGATATATATATATGGTTAAAGATGGGGAGAGCATCATCAAACCACCATATATATATGGTTAAAAGATGGGGAGAGCATCAATAAACCACGATATATATATATGGTTAAAGATGGGGAGAGCATCATCAAACCATCATCTACATATCGTTAAAAGATGGGGAGAGCATCAATAAACCATGATATATATATATGGTTAAAGATGGGGAGAGCATCATCAAACCATCATATACATATGGTTAAAAGATGGGGAGAGCATCAATAAACCATGATATATATATATGGTTAAAGATGGGGAGAGCATCATCAAACCATCATCTACATATGGTTAAAAGGTGGGGAGAGCATCAATAAACCATGATATATATATATGGTTAAAGATGGGGAGAGCATCATCAAACCACCATATATATATGGTTAAAAGATGGGGAGAGCATCAATAAACCATGATATATATATATGGTTAAAGATGTGGAGAGCATCATTAAACCACCATATATATATGGTTAAAAGATGGGGAGAGTATCATCAAACCGTCATTTACACATGGTTAAAAGGTGAGGAGAGCATCAATAAACCATGATATATATATATGGGTAAAAATGGAGAGAGCATCATCAAACCATCATTTACATATGTTTAAAAGGTGGGGAGAGCATCAATAAACCACGATATATATATATGGTTAAAGATGGGGAGAGCATCATCAAACCACCATATATATATATGGTTAAAGATGGGGAGAGCATCATCAAACCATCATCTACATATCGTTAAAAGATGGGGAGAGCATCAATAAACCATGATATATATATATGGTTAAAGATGGGGAGCGCATCATCAAACCACCATATATATATGGTTAAAAGATGGGGAGAGCATCAATAAACCATGATATATATATATGGTTAAAAATGGAGAGAGCATCATCAAACCACCATATATATGTTGTTAAAAGATGGGGAGAGCATCAATAAACCACGATATATATATGGTTAAAGATGGGGAGAGCATCATCAAACCATCATCTACATATGGTTAAAAGGTGGGGAGAGCATCAATAAACCATGATATATATATATGGTTAAAGATGGGGAGAGCATCATCAAACCACCATATATATATATGGTTAAAGATGGGGAGAGCATCATCAAACCATCATCTACATATGGTTAAAAGATGGGGAGAGCATCAATAAACCATGATATATATATATGGTTAAAGATGGGGAGAGCATCATCAAACCATCATCTACATATGGTTAAAATATGGGGAGAGCATCAATAAACCATGATATATATATATGGTTAAAGATGGGGAGAGCATCATCAAACCATCATCTACATATCGTTAAAAGATGGGGAGAGCATCAATAAACCATGATATATATATGGTTAAAGATGGGGAGAGCATCATCAAACCATCATTTATATATGGTTAAAAGATGGGGAGAGCATCAATAAACCATGATATATATATATGGTTAAAGATGGGGAGAGCATCATCAAACCATCATATATATATGGTTAAAAGATTGGGAGAGCATCAATAAACCATGATATATATATATGGTTAAAGATGGGGAGAGCATCATGAAACTACAATATATATATGGTTAAAGATGGGGAGAGCATCATTAAACCACCATCTACATATGGTTAAAAGATGGGGAGAGCATCAATAAACCATGATATATATATATGGTTAAAGATGGGGAGAGCATCATCAAACCATCATATATATATGGTTAAAAGATGGGGAGAGCATCAATAAACCACGATATATATATATGGTTAAAGATGGGGAGAGCATCATCAAACCATCATCTACATATGGTTAAAAGATGGGGAGAGCATCAATAAACCATGATATATATATATGGTTAAAGATGGGGAGAGCATCATCAAACCATCATATATATATGGTTAAAAGATGGGGAGAGCATCAATAAACCATGATATATATATATGGTTAAAGATGGGGAGAGCATCATCAAACCATCATATATATATGGTTAAAAGATGGGGAGAGCATCAATAAACCATGATATATATATGGTTAAAGATGGGGAGAGCATCAATAAACCATCATATACATATATGGTTAAAATATGGGGAGAGCATCAATAAACCATGATATATATATATGGTTAAAGTTGGGGAGAGTATCATCAAACCATCATTTACATATCGTTAAAAGATGGGGAGAGCATCAATAAACCATGATATATATATATGGTTAAAGATGGGGAGAGCATCATCAAACCATCATTTACATATGGTTAAAAGTGGGGAGGGCATCAATAAACCATGATATATATATATGGTTAAAGATGGGGAGAGCATCATCAAACCACCATATATATATGGTTAAAAGATGGGGAGAGCATCAATAAACCATGATATATATATATGGTTAAAGATGTGGAGAGCATCATTAAACCACCATATATATATGGTTAAAAGATGGGGAGAGTATCATCAAACCGTCATTTACACATGGTTAAAAGGTGAGGAGAGCATCAATAAACCATGATATATATATATGGGTAAAAATGGGGAGAGCATCATCAAACCACCATATATATGTGGTTAAAAGATGGGGAGAGCATCAATAAACCACGATATATATATATGGTTAAAGATGGGGAGAGCATCAATAAACCACGATATATATATGGTTAAAGATGGGGAGAGCATCATCAAACCATCATCTACATATCGTTAAAAGATGGGGAGAGCACCAATAAACCATGATATATATATATGGTTAAAGATGGGGAGCGCATCATCAAACCACCATATATATATGGTTAGAAGATGGGGAGAGGATCAATAAACCATGATATATATATATGGTTAAAGATGGGGAGAGCATCATCAAACCATCATATATATATGGTTAAAAGATGGGGAGAGCATCAATAAACCACGATATATATATATGGTTAAAGATGGGGAGAGCATCATCAAACCATCATCTACATATGGTTAAAAGATGGGGAGAGCATCAATAAACCATGATATATATATATGGTTAAAGATGGGGAGAGCATCAATAAACCATCATATATATAGATGGTTAAAAGATGGGGAGAGCATCATCAAACCACCATATATATATGGTTAAAAGATGGGGAGAGCATCAATAAACCATGATATATATATATGGTTAAAGATGGGGAGAGCATCATCAAACCATCATTTACATATGGTTAAAAGGTGGGGAGAGCATCAATAAACCATGATATATATATATGGTTAAAGATGGGGAGAGCATCATCAAACCATCATGTACATATCGTTAAAAGTTGGGGAGAGCATCAATAAACCATGATATATATATGGGCAAAAATGGAGAGAGCATCATCAAACCACCATATATATGTTGTTAAAAGATGGGGAGAGCATCAATAAACCACGATATATATATGGTTAAAGATGGGGAGAGCATCATCAAACCATCATCTACATATCGTTAAAAGATGGGGAGAGCATCAATAAACCATGATATATATATATGGTTAAAGATGGGGAGAGCATCATCAAACCATCATTTACATATCGTTAAAAGATGGGGAGAGCATCAATAAACCATGATATATATATATGGTTAAAGATGGGGAGAGCATCATCAAACCACCATATATATATGGTTAAAAGATGGGGAGAGCATCAATAAACCACGATATATATATATGGTTAAAGATGGGGAGAGCATCATCAAACCATCATCTACATATGGTTAAAAGATGGGGAGAGCATCAATAAACCATGATATATATATATGGTTAAAGATGGGGAGAGCATCATCAAACCATCATCTACATATCGTTAAAAGATGGGGAGAGCATCAATAAACCATGATATATATATGGTTAAAGATGGGGAGAGCATCATCAAACCACCATATATATATGGTTAAAAGATGGGGAGAGCATCAATAAACCATGATATATATATGGTTAAAGATGGGGAGAGCATCATCAAACCACCATATATATATGGTTAAAGATGGGGAGAGCATCATCAAACCATCATTTACATATGGTTAAAAGATGGGGAGAGCATCAATAAACCATGATATATATATATGGTTAAAGATGGGGAGAGCATCATCAAACCATCATATACATATCGTTAAAAGATGGGGAGAGCATCAATAAACCATGATATATATATATGGTTAAAGATGGGGAGAGCATCATCAAACCATCATCTACATATCGTTAAAAGATGGGGAGAGCATCAATAAACCACGATATATATATATGGTTAAAGATGGGGAGAGCATCATCAAACCATCATCTACATATGGTTAAAAGATGGGGAGAGCATCAATAAACCATGATATATATATATGGTTAAAGATGGGGAGAGCATCATCAAACCATCATATACATATGGTTAAAAGATGGGGAGAGCATCAATAAACCATGATATATATATATGGTTAAAGATGGGGAGAGCATCATCAAACCATCATTTACATATGGTTAAAAGATGGGGAGAGCATCAATAAACCATGATATATATATATGGTTAAAGATGGGGAGAGCATCATCAAACCATCATATATATATGGTTAAAAGATGGGGAGAGCATCAATAAACCATGATATATATATGGTTAAAGATGGGGAGAACGTCATCAAACCACCATATATATATGGTTAAAAGATGGGGAGAGCATCATCAAACCACCATATATATATGGTTAAAGATGGGGAGAGCATCAATAAACCATGATATATATATATGGTTAAAGATGGGGAGAGCATCATCAAACCACCATATATATATGGTTAAAGATGGGGAGAGCATCATCAAACCATCATTTACATATGGTTAAAAGATGGGGAGAGCATCAATAAACCATGATATATATATATGGTTAAAGATGGGGAGAGCATCATCAAACCATCATTTACATATGGTTAAAAGATGGGGAGAGCATCAATAAACCATGATATATATATATGGTTAAAGATGGGGAGAGCATCATCAAACCATCATCTACATATGGTTAAAAGATGGGGAGAGCATCAATAAACCATGATATATATATATGGTTAAAGATGGGGAGAGCATCATCAAACCATCATATATATATGGTTAAAAGATGGGGAGAGCATCAATAAACCATGATATATATATATGGTTAAAGATGGGGAGAGCATCATCAAACCATCATCTACATATCGTTAAAAGATGGGGAGAGCATCAATAAACCATGATATATATATGGTTAAAGATGGGGAGAGCATCATCAAACCACCATATATATATGGTTAAAAGATGGGGAGAGCATCAATAAACCATGATATATATATATGGTTAAAGATGTGGAGAGCATCATCAAACCACCATATATATATGGTTAAAGATGGGGAGAGTATCATCAAACCATCATTTACATATGGTTAAAAGGTGGGGAGAGCATCAATAAACCATGATATATATATGTGGTTAAAAATGGACAGAGCATCATCAAACCACCATATATATATGGTTAAAAGATGGGGAGAGCATCAATAAACCATGATATATATATATGGTTAAAGATGGGGAGAGCATCATCAAACCACCATATATATATGGTTAAAAGATGGGGAGAGCATCAATAAACCACGATATATATATATGGTTAAAGATGGGGAGAGCATCATCAAACCATCATCTACATATCGTTAAAAGATGGGGAGAGCACCAATAAACCATGATATATATATATGGTTAAAGATGGGGAGCGCATCATCAAACCATCATCTACATATGGTTAAAAGATGGGGAGAGCATCAATAAACCATGATATATATATGGTTAAAGATGTGGAGAGCATCATCAAACCACCATATATATATGGTTAAAAGATGGGGAGAGCATCAATAAACCATGATATATATATGGTTAAAGATGGGGAGAGCATCATCAAACCACCATATATATATGGTTAAAGATGGGGAGAGCATCATCAAACCATCATTTACATATGGTTAAAAGATGGGGAGAGCATCAATAAACCATGATATATATATATGGTTAAAGATGGGGAGAGCATCATCAAACCATCATTTACATATCGTTAAAAGATGGGGAGAGCATCAATAAACCATGATATATATATATGGTTAAAGATGGGGAGAGCATCATCAAACCATCATATACATATCGTTAAAAGATGGGGAGAGCATCAATAAACCACGATATATATATATGGTTAAAGATGGGGAGAGCATCATCAAACCATCATATACATATGGTTAAAAGATGGGGAGAGCATCATTAAACCATGATATATATATATGGTGAAAGATAGGGAGAGCATAATCAAACCACCATATACATATGGTTAAAAGATGGGGAGAGCATCAATAAACCATGATATAAATATATGTGGTTAAAGATGGGGAGAGCATGATCAAACCATCATATACATATGGTTAAAAGATGGGGAGAGCATCAATAAACCATGATATATATATATGGTTAAAGATGGGGAGAGCATCATCAAACCACCATATATATATGGTTAAAAGATGGGGAGAGCATCAATAAACCACGATATATATATATGGTTAAAGATGGGGAGAGCATCATCAAACCATCATCTACATATGGTTAAAAGATGGGGAGAGCATCAATAAACCATGATATATATATATGGTTAAAGATGGGGAGAGCATCATCAAACCATCATATACATATGGTTAAAAGATGGGGAGAGCATCAATAAACCATGATATATATATATGGTTAAAGATGGGGAGAGCATCATCAAACCATCATCTACATATGGTTAAAAGATGGGGAGAGCATCAATAAACCATGATATATATATGGTTAAAGATGGGGAGAGCATCATCAAACCACCATATATATATGGTTAAAGATGGGGAGAGCATCATCAAACCATCATTTACATATGGTTAAAAGGTGGGGAGAGCATCAATAAACCATGATATATATATATGGTTAAAGATGTGGAGAGCATCATCAAACCACCATATATATATGGTTAAAAGATGGGGAGAGCATCAATAAACCATGATATATATATATGGTTAAAGATGGGGAGAGCATCATCAAACCATCATATATATATGGTTAAAAGATGGGGAGAGCATCAATAAACCATGATATATATATATGGTTAAAGATGGGGAGAGCATCATCAAACCATCATTTACATATGGTTAAAAGGTGGGGAGAGCATCAATAAACCACGATATATATATATGGTTAAAGATGGGGAGAGCATCATCAAACCATCATCTACATATCGTTAAAAGATGGGGAGAGCATCAATAAACCATGATATATATATATGGTTAAAGATGGGGAGAGCATCATCAAACCACCATATATATATGGTTAAAAGATGGGGAGAGCATCAATAAACCATGATATATATATATGGTTAAAGATGGGGAGAGCATCATCAAACCATCATATATATATGGTTAAAAGATGGGGAGAGCATCAATAAACCATGATATATATATATGGTTAAAGATGGGGAGAGCATCATCAAACCATCATCTACATATGGTTAAAAGATGGGGAGAGCATCAATAAACCATGATATATATATATGGTTAAAGATGGGGAGAGCATCATCAAACCATCATTTACATATCGTTAAAAGTTGGGGAGAGCATCAATAAACCATGATATATATATGGTTAAAGATGGGGAAAACATCATCAAACCACCATATATATATGGTTAAAAGATGGGGAGAGCATCAATAAACCATGATATATATATGGTTAAAGATGGGGAGAGCATCATCAAACCACCATATATATATGGTTAAAGATGGGGAGAGCATCATCAAACCATCATTTACATATGGTTAAAAGATGGGGAGAGCATCAATAAACCATGATATATATATATGGTTAAAGATGGGGAGAGCATCATCAAACCATCATATACATATGGTTAAAAGATGGGGAGAGCATCAATAAACCATGATATATATATATGGTTAAAGATGGGGAGAGCATCATCAAACCATCATATATATATGGTTAAAAGATGGGGAGAGCATCAATAAACCATGATATATATATATGGTTAAAGATGGGGAGAGCATCATCAAACCATCATCTACATATGGTTAAAAGATGGGGAGAGCATCAATAAACCATGATATATATATATGGTTAAAGATGGGGAGAGCATCATCAAACCACCATATATATATGGTGAAATGATTGGGAGAGCATCAATAAACCATGATATATATATATGGTTAAAGATGGGGAGAGCATCATCAAACCATCATTTACATATGGTTAAAAGATGGGGAGAGCATCAATAAACCATGATATATATATGGTTAAAGATGGGGAGAGCATCATCAAACCATCATTTACATATGGTTAAAAGATGGGGAGAGCATCAATAAACCATGATATATATATATGGTTAAAGATGGGGAGAACGTCATCAAACCACCATATATATATGGTTAAAAGATGGGGAGAGCATCAATAAACCATGATATATATATGGTTAAAGATGGTGAGAGCATAATCAAACCATGATATATATATATCGTTAAAAGGTGGGGAGAGCATCAATAAACCACGATATATATATGTAGTTAAAGATGGGGAGAGCATCATCAAACCATCATTTACATATGGTTAAAAGGTGGGGAGAGCATCAATAAACCATGATATATATATATGGGTAAAAATGGAGAGAGCATCATCAAACCATCATTTACATATGTTTAAAAGGTGGGGAGAGCATCAATAAACCACGATATATATATATGGTTAAAGATGGGGAGAGCATCATCAAACCATCATCTACATATGGTTAAAAGATGGGGAGAGCATCAATAAACCATGATATATATATATGGTTAAAGATGGGGAGAGCATCATCAAACCACCATATATATATGGTTAAAAGATGGGGAGAGCATCAATAAACCATGATATATATATATGGTTAAAGATGGGGAGAGCATCATCAAACCATCATCTACATATGGTTAAAAGATGGGGAGAGCATCAATAAACCATGATATATATATGGTTAAAGATGGGGAGAGCATCATCAAACCATCAAATATATATGGTTAAAAGATGGGGAGAGCATCAATAAACCATGATATATATATGGTTAAAGATGGGGAGAGCATCATCAAACCACCATATATATATGGTTAAAAGATGGGGAGAGCATCATCAAACCATCATATACATATGGTTAAAAGATGGGGAGAGCATCAATAAACCATGATATATATATATGGTTAAAGATGGGGAGAGCATCATCAAACCATCATATATATATCGTTAAAAGATGGGGAGAGCATCAATAAACCATGATATATATATATGGTTAAAGATGGGGAGAGCATCATCAAACCATCATATATATATGGTTAAAAGATTGGGAGAGCATCAATAGACCATGATATATATATATGGTTAAATATGGGGAGAGCATCATCAAACCATCATATATATATGGTGAAATGATTGGGAGAGCATCAATAAACCATGATATATATATATGGTTAAAGATGGGGAGAGCATCATCAAACCACCATATATATATGGTTAAAAGATGGGGAGAGCATCAATAAACCATGATATATATATATGGTTAAAGATGGGGAGAGCATCATCAAACCACCATTTATATATGGTTAAAAGATGGGGAGAGCATCAATAAACCATGATATATATATGGTTAAAGATGGGGAGAGCATCAATAAACCACCATATATATATGGTTAAAGATGGGGAGAGCATCATCAAACCATCATTTACATATGGTTAAAAGATGGGGAGAGCATCAATAAACCATGATATATATATATGGTTAAAGATGGGGAGAGCATCATCAAACCATCATTTACATATGGTTAAAAGATGGGGAGAGCATCAATAAACCATGATATATATATATGGTTAAAGATGGGGAGAGCATCATCAAACCATCATCTACATATCGTTAAAAGATGGGGAGAGCATCAATAAACCATGATATATATATATGGTTAAAGATGGGGAGAGCATCATCAAACCATCATCTACATATCGTTAAAAGATGGGGAGAGCATCAATAAACCATGATATATATATATAGTTAAATATGGGGAGAACGTCATCAAACCATCATATACATATCGTTAAAAGATGGGGAGAGCATCAATAAACCACGATATATATATGTAGTTAAAGATGGGGAGAGCATCATCAAACCATCATATATATATGGTTAAAAGATGGGGAGAGCATCAATAAACCATGATATATATATGGTTAAAGATGGGGAGAGCATCATCAAACCACCATATATATATGGTTAAAGATGGGGAGAGCATCATCAAACCATCATTTACATATGGTTAAAAGGTGGAGAGAGCATCAATAAAAAATGATATATATATGGTTAAAGATGTGGAGAGCATCATCAAACAACCATATATATATGGTTAAAAGATGGGGAGAGCATCAATAAACCACGATATATATATATGGTTAAAGATGGGGAGAGCATCATCAAACCACCATATATATATGGTTAAAAGATGGGGAGAGCATCAATAAACCATGATATATATATATGGTTAAAGATGGGGAGAGCATCATCAAACCATCATTTACATATGGTTAAAAGGTGGGGAGAGCATCAATAAACCACGATATATATATATGGTTAAAGATGGGGAGAGCATCATCAAACCATCATCTACATATGGTTAAAAGATGGGGAGAGCATCAATAAACCATGATATATATATATGGTTAAAGATGGGGAGAGCATCATCAAACCACCATATATATATGGTTAAAAGATGGGGAGAGCATCAATAAACCATGATATATATATGGTTAAAGATGGGGAGAGCATCATCAAACCATCATCTACATATGGTTAAAAGATGGGGAGAGCATCAATAAACCATGATATATATATATGGTTAAAGATGGGGAGAGCATCATCAAACCATCATCTACATATCGTTAAAAGATGGGGAGAGCATCAATAAACCATGATATATATATATGGTTAAAGATGGGGAGAACGTCATCAAACCACCATATATATATATGGTTAAAAGATGGGGAGAGCATCAATAAACCACGATATATATATATGGTTAAAGATGGGGAGAGCATCATCAAACCATCATTTACATATGGTTAAAAGGTGGGGAGAGCATCAATAAACCATGATATATATATATGGGTAAAAATGGAGAGAGCATCATCAAACCATCATTTACATATGTTTAAAAGGTGGGGAGAGCATCAATAAACCACGATATATATATATGGTTAAAGATGGGGAGAGCATCATCAAACCATCATCTACATATCGTTAAAAGATGGGGAGAGCATCAATAAACCATGATATATATATATGGTTAAAGATGGGGAGAGCATCATCAAACCATCATTTACATATGGTTAAAAGATGGGGAGAGCATCAATAAACCATGATATATATATATGGTTAAAGATGGGGAGAGCATCATCAAACCATCATTTACATATGTTTAAAAGATGGGGAGAGCATCTATAAACCCTGATATATATATGGTTAAAGATGGGGAGAGCGTCATCAAACCATCATATATATATGGTTAAAAGATGGGGAGAGCATCAATAAACCATGATATATATATGGTTAAAGATGTGGAGAGCATCATCAAACCACCATATATATATGGTTAAAAGATGGGGAGAGCATCATCAAACCAACATTTATATATGGTTAAGAGATGGGGAGAGCATCAATAAACCATGATATTTACATATAGTTCAAGATGGGTAGAGCATCATTAAACCACCATCTACATATCGTTAAAAGATGGGGAGAGCATCAATTAACCATGATATATATATATGGTTAAAGATGGGGAGAGCATCATCAAACCAACATTTATATATGGTTAAGAGATGGGGAGAGCATCAATAAACCATGATATATATATATGGTTAAAGATGGGGAGAGCATCATCAAACCACCATATATATATGGTGAAAAGATTGGGAGAGCATCAATAAACCATGATATATATATATGGTTAAAGATGGGGAGAGCATCATCAAACCATCATTTACATATGGTTAAAAGATGGGGAGAGCATCAATAAACCATGATATATATATATGGTTAAAGATGGGGAGAGCATCATGAAACTATCATATATATATGGTTAAAAGATTGGGAGAGGATCAATAAACCATGATATATATATATGGTTAAAGATGGGGAGAGCATCATCAAACCATCATATATATATGGTTAAAAGATGGGGAGAGCATCAATAAACCATGATATATATATATGGTTAAAGATGGGGAGAGCATCATCAAACCATCATGTACATATCGTTAAAAGTTGGGGAGAGCATCAATAAACCATGATATATATATATGGTTAAAGATGGGGAGAGCATCATCAAACCACCATATATATATGGTGAAATGATTGGGAGAGCATCAATAAACCATGATATATATATATGGTTAAAGATGGGGAGAGCATCATCAAACCATCATATATATATGGTTAAAAGATGGGGAGAGCATCAATAAACCATGATATATATATATGGTTAAAGATGGGGAGAGCATCATCAAACCATCATTTACATATGGTTAAAAGATGGGGAGAGCATCAATAAACCATGATATATATATATGGTTAAAGATGGGGAGAGCATCATCAAACCATCATCTACATATGGTTAAAAGATGGGGAGAGCATCAATAAACCATGATATATATATATGGTTAAAGATGGGGAGAGCATCATCAAACCACCATATATATATGGTTAAAAGATGGGGAGAGCATCAATAAACCATGATATATATATGGTTAAAGATGGAGAGAGCATCATCAAACCACGATATCTATATGGTTAAAAGGTGGGGAGAGCATCAATAAACCATGATATATATGTGGTTAAAAATGGACAGAGCATAATCAAACCACCATATATATATGGTTCAACATGGGGAGAGTATCATCAAACCATCATTTACATATGGTTAAAAGGTGGGGAGAGCATCAATAAACCATGATATATATATGTGGTTAAAAATGGACAGAGCATCATCAAACCATCATCTACATATCGTTAAAAGATGGGGAGAGCATCAATAAACCATGATATATATATATGGTTAAAGATGGGGAGAGCATCATCAAACCACCATATATATATGGTTAAAAGATGGGGAGAGCATCAATAAACCATGATATATATATATGGTTAAAGATGGGGAGAGCATCATCAAACCATCATCTACATATCGTTAAAAGATGGGGAGAGCATCAATAAACCATGATATATATATATGGTTAAAGATGGGGAGAGCATCATCAAACCATCATTTACATATGGTTAAAAGGTGGGGAGAGCATCAATAAACCATGATATATATATATGGTTAAAGATGGGGAGAGCATCATCAAACCATCATATATATATGGTTAAAAGATGGGGAGAGCATCAATAAACCATGATATATATATGGTTAAAGATGGGGAGAGCATCATCAAACCACCATATATATATGGTTAAAAGATGGGGAGAGCATCATCAAACCATCATCTACATATGGTTAAAAGATGGGGAGAGCATCAATAAACCATGATATATATATATAGTTAAAGATGGGGAGAGCATCATCAAACCATCATATACATATGGTTAAAAGATGGGGAGAGCATCAATAAACCATGATATATATATATGGTTAAAGATGGGGAGAGCATCATCAAACCATCATATATATATGGTTAAAAGATGGGGAGAGCATCAATAAACCATGATATATATATATGGTTAAAGATGGGGAGAGCATCATCAAACCATCATCTACATATCGTTAAAAGATGGGGAGAGCATCAATAAACCATGATATATATATATGGTTAAAGATGGGGAGAGCATCATCAAACCATCATTTACATATGGTTAAAAGGTGGGGAGAGCATCAATAAACCATGATATATATATATGGTTAAAGATGGGGAGAGCATCATCAAACCATCATATATATATGGTTAAAAGATGGGTAGAGCATCAATAAACCATGATATATATATGGTTAAAGATGGGGAGAACGTCATCAAACCACCATATATATATGGTTAAAAGATGGGGAGAGCATCAATAAACCATGATATATACATATAGTTCAATATGGGTAGAGCATCAATAAACCATCATATACATATATGGTTAAAATATGGGGAGAGCATCAATAAACCATGATATATATACATGGTTAAAGTTGGGGAGAGCATCATCAAACCATCATTTACATATGGTTAAAAGGTGGGGAGAGCATCAATAAACCATGATATATATATATGGTTAAAGATGGGGAGAGCATCATCAAACCATCATCTACATATCGTTAAAAGATGGGGAGAGCATCAATAAACCATGATATATATATATGGTTAAAGATGGGGAGAGCATCATCAAACCATCATTTACATATGGTTAAAAGGTGGGGAGAGCATCAATAAACCATGATATATATATATGGTTAAAGATGGGGAGAGCATCATCAAACCATCATCTACATATGGTTAAAAGATGGGGAGAGCATCAATAAACCATGATATATATATATGGTTAAAGATGGGGAGAGCATCATCAAACCATCATTTACATATCGTTAAAAGATGGGGAGAGCATCAATAAACCATGATATATATATATGGTTAAAGATGGGGAGAGCATCATCAAACCATCATATACATATGGTTAAAAGATGGGGAGAGCATCAATAAACCACGATATATATATATGGTTAAAGATGGGGAGAGCATCATCAAACCATCATTTACATATGGTTAAAAGGTGGGGAGAGCATCAATAAACCATGATATATATATATGGTTAAAGATGGGGAGAGCATCATCAAACCATCATATACATATGGTTAAAAGATGGGGAGAGCATCAATAAACCATGATATATATATATGGTTAAAGATGGGGAGAGCATCATCAAACCACCATATATATATGGTTAAAAGATGGGGAGAGCATCAATAAACCATGATATATATATATGGTTAAAGATGGGGAGAGCATCATCAAACCATCATCTACATATGGTTAAAAGATGGGGAGAGCATCAATAAACCACGATATATATATATGGTTAAAGAGGGGAGAGCATCATCAAACCATCATCTACATATGGTTAAAAGATGGGTAGAGCATCTATAAACCCTGATATATATATGGTTAAAGATGGGGAGAGCGTCATCAAACCATCATTTACATATGGTTAAAAGGTGGGGAGAGCATCAATAAACCATGATATATATATGGTTAAAGATGTGGAGAGCATCATCAAACCACCATATATATATGGTTAAAGATGGGGAGAGCATCATCAAACCATCATTTACATATGGTTAAAAGATGGGGAGAGCATCAATAAACCACGATATATATATATGGTTAAAGATGGGGAGAGCATCATCAAACCATCATCTACATATGTTTAAAAGATGGGGAGAGCATCTATAAACCCTGATATATATATGGTTAAAGATGGGGAGAGCGTCATCAAACCATCATTTACATATGGTTAAAAGGTGGGGAGAGCATCAATAAACCATGATATATATATATGGTTAAAGATGGGGAGAGCATCATCAAACCATCATTTACATATGGTTAAAAGGTGGGGAGAGCATCAATAAACCACGATATATATATATGGTTAAAGATGGGGAGAGCATCATCAAACCATCATGTACATATCGTTAAAAGATGGGGAGAGCATCAATAAACCATGATATATATATATGGTTAAAGATGGGGAGAGCATCATCAAACCATCATCTACATATGGTTAAAATATGGGGAGAGCATCAATAAACCATGATATATATATATGGTTAAAGTTGGGGAGAGTATCATCAAACCATCATTTACATATGGTTAAAAGATGGGGAGAGCATCAATAAACCATGATATATATATATGGTTAAAGATGGGGAGAACGTCATCAAACCACCATATATATATGGTTAAAAGATGGGGAGAGCATCAATAAACCATGATATATATATGGTTAAAGATGGGGAGAGCATCATCAAAGCACCATATATATATATGGTTAGAAGATGGGGAGAGCATCAATAAACCATGATATATATATGGTTAAAGATGGGGAGAGCATCATCAAACCATCATTTACATATGGTTAAAAGTGGGGAGGGCATCAATAAACCATGATATATATATATGGTTAAAGATGTGGAGAGCATCATTAAACCACCATATATATATGGTTAAAAGATGGGGAGAGCATCAATAAACCATGATATATATATATGGTTAAAGATGGGGAGAGCATCATCAAACCATCATTTACATATGGTTAAAAGGTGGGGAGAGCATCAATAAACCATGATATATATATATGGTTAAAGATGGGGAGAGCATCATCAAACCATCATCTACATATGGTTAAAAGATGGGGAGAGCATCAATAAACCATGATATATATATATGGTTAAAGATGGGGAGAGCATCATCAAACCATCATATATATATGGTTAAAAGATGGGGAGAGCATCAATAAACCACGATATATATATATGGTTAAAGATGGGGAGAGCATCATCAAACCATCATATACATATGGTTAAAAGATGGGGAGAGCATCAATAAACCACGATATATATATATGGTTAAAGATGGGGAGAGCATCATCAAACCATCATCTACATATGGTTAAAAGATGGGGAGAGCATCAATAAACCATGATATATATATATGGTTAAAGATGGGGAGAGCATCATCAAACCACCATATATATATGGTTAAAAGATGGGGAGAGCATCAATAAACCATGATATATATATATGGTTAAAGATGGGGAGAGCATCATCAAACCATCATATATATATGGTTAAAAGATGGGGAGAGCATCAATAAACCATGATATATATATATGGTTAAAGATGGGGAGAGCATCATCAAACCATCATCTACATATGGTTAAAAGATGGGGAGAGCATCAATAAACCATGATATATATATATGGTTAAAGATGGGGAGAGCATCATCAAACCATCATCTACATATCGTTAAAAGATGGGGAGAGCATCAATAAACCATGATATATATATATGGTTAAAGATGGGGAGAGCATCATCAAACCATCATATATATATGGTTAAAAGATGGGGAGAGCATCAATAAACCATGATATATATATGGTTAAAGATGTGGAGAGCATCATCAAACCACCATATATATATGGTTAAAGATGGGGAGAGTATCATCAAACCATCATTTACATATGGTTAAAAGATGGGGAGAGCATCAATAAACCATGATATATATATATGGTTAAAGATGGGGAGAGCATCATCAAACCATCATCTACATATGGTTAAAAGATGGGGAGAGCATCAATAAACCATGATATATATATATGGTTAAAGATGCGGAGAGCATCATCAAACAACCATATATATGTGGTTAAAAGATGGGGATTGCATCAATAAACCACGATATATATATATAGTTAAAGATGGGGAAAGCATCATCAAACCATCATCTACATATGGTTAAAAGGTGGGGAGAGCATCAATAAACCATGATATATATATATGGTTAAAGATGGGGAGAGCATCATCAAACCATCATTTACATATGGTTAAAAGATGGGGAGAGCATCAATAAACCATGATATATATATATGGTTAAAGATGGGGAGAGCATCATCAAACCATCATGTACATATGGTTAAAAGGTGGGGAGAGCATCAATAAACCATGATATATATATATGGTTAAAGATGGGGAGAGCATCATCAAACCACCATATATATATGGTTAAAAGATGGGGAGAGCATCAATAAACCATGATATATATATATGGTTAAAGATGGGGAGAGCATCATCAAACCATCATATATATATGGTTAAAAGATGGGGAGAGCATCAATAAACCATGATATATATATGGTTAAAGATGGTGAGAAAATCATCAAACCACCATATATATATGATTAAAAGGTGAGGAGAGCATCAATAAACCATGATATATATATATGGTTAAAGTTGGGGAGAGTATCATCAAACCATCATTTACACATGGTTAAAAGGTGAGGAGAGCATCAATAAACCATGATATATATATATGGTTAAAGATGGGGAGAGCATCATCAAACCACCATATATATATGGTTAAAAGATGGGGAGAGCATCAATAAACCATGATATATATATATGGTTAAAGATGGGGAGAGCATCATCAAACCATCATTTACATATGGTTAAAAGTGGGGAGAGCATCAATAAACCATGATATATATATATGGTTAAAGATGGGGAGAGCATCATCAAACCATCATCTACATATGGTTAAAAGATGGGGAGAGCATCAATAAACCATGATATATATATATGGTTAAAGATGGGGAGAGCATCATCAAACCACCATATATATATGGTTAAAAGATGGGGAGAGCATCAATAAACCATGATATATATATGGTTAAAAATGGAGAGAGCATCATCAAACCACCATATATATGTTGTTAAAAGATGGGGAGAGCATCAATAAACCACGATATATATATGGTTAAAGATGGGGAGAGCATCATCAAACCATCATCTACATATCGTTAAAAGATGGGGAGAGCATCAATAAACCATGATATATATATATGGGCAAAAATGGAGAGAGCATCATCAAACCACCATATATTAGTTGTTAAAAGATGGGGAGAGCATCAATAAACCATGATATATATATATGGTTAAAGATGGGGAGAGCATCATCAAACCACCATATATATATGGTTAAAAGATGGGGAGAGCATCAATAAACCATGATATATATATATGGTTAAAGATGGGGAGAGCATCATCAAACCATCATCTACATATGGTTAAAAGATGGGGAGAGCATCAATAAACCATGATATATATATATGGTTAAAGATGGGGAGAGCATCATCAAACCATCATATATATATGGTTAAAAGATGGGGAGAGCATCAATAAACCACGATATATATATATGGTTAAAGATGGGGAGAGCATCATCAAACCATCATGTACATATCGTTAAAAGTTGGGGAGAGCATCAATAAACCATGATATATATATATGGTTAAAGATGGGGAAAACATCATCAAACCACCATATACTATATATATCGTTAAAAGGTGGGGAGAGCATCAATAAACCATGATATATATATATGGTTAAAGATGGGGAGAGCATCATCAAACCACCATATATATATGGTTAAAAGATGGGGAGAGCATCAATAAACCATGATACATATATATGGTTAAAGATCGGGAGAGCATCATCAAACCATCATATACATATATGGTTAAAATATGGGGAGAGCATCAATAAACCATGATATATATATATGGTTAAAGATGGGGAGAGCATCATCAAACCATCATTTACATATGGTTAAAAGTGGGGAGGGCATCAATAAACCATGATATATATATATGGTTAAAGATGGGGAGAGCATCATCAAACCATCATCATCATCATCAGCATATGGTTAAAAGATGGGGAGAGCATCAATAAACCATGATATATATATATGGTTAAAGATGGGGAGAGCATCATCAAACCATCATCTACATATCGTTAAAAGATGGGGAGAGCATCAATAAACCATGATATATATATATGGTTAAAGATGGGGAGAGCATCATCAAACCATCATATATATATGGTTAAAAGATGGGGAGAGCATCAATAAACCATGATATATATATATGGTTAAAGATGGGGAGAGCATCATCAAACCATCATATACATATGGTTAAAAGATGGGGAGAGCATCAATAAACCATGATATATATATATGGTTAAAGATGGGGAGAGCATCATCAAACCATCATATATATATGGTTAAAAGATGGGGAGAGCATCAATAAACCATGATATATATATGGTTAAAGATGGGGAGAGCATCATCAAACCATCATCTACATATGGTTAAAAGATGGGGAGAGCATCAATAAACCATGATATATATATATGGTTAAAGATGGGGAGAGCATCATCAAACCACCATATATATATGGTTAAAAGATGGGGAGAGCATCAATAAACCATGATATATATATATGGTTAAAGATGGGGAGAGCATCATCAAACCACCATATATATATGGTTAAAAGATGGGGAGAGCATCAATAAACCATGATATATATATATGGTTAAAGATGGGGAGAGCATCATCAAACCATCATCTACATATGGTTAAAAGATGGGGAGAGCATCAATAAACCATGATATATATATATGGTTAAAGATGGGGAGAGCATCATCAAACCATCATATACATATGGTTAAAAGATGGGGAGAGCATCAATAAACCATGATATATATATATGGTTAAAGATGGGGAGAGCATCATCAAACCACCATATATATATGGTTAAAAGATGGGGAGAGCATCAATAAACCATGATATATATATGGTTAAAGATGGGGAGAGCATCATCAAACCACCATATATATATGGTTAAAAGATGGGGAGAGCATCATCAAACCATCATCTACATATGGTTAAAAGATGGGGAGAGCATCAATAAACCATGATATATATATATGGTTAAAGATGGGGAGAGCATCATCAAACCATCATATACATATGGTTAAAAGATGGGGAGAGCATCAATAAACCATGATATATATATATGGTTAAAGATGGGGAGAGCATCATCAAACCACCATATATATATGGTTAAAAGATGGGGAGAGCATCAATAAACCATGATATATATATATGGTTAAAGATGGGGAGAGCATCATCAAACCATCATCTACATATGGTTAAAAGATGGGGAGAGCATCAATAAACCATGATATATATATATGGTTAAAGATGGGGAGAGCATCATCAAACCATCATCTACATATGGTTAAAAGATGGGGAGAGCATCAATAAACCATGATATATATATATGGTTAAAGATGGGGAGAGCATCATCAAACCATCATATACATATGGTTAAAAGATGGGGAGAGCATCAATAAACCATGATATATATATATGGTTAAAGATGGGGAGAGCATCATCAAACCACCATATATATATGGTTAAAAGATGGGGAGAGCATCAATAAACCATGATATATATATGGTTAAAGATGGGGAGAGCATCATCAAACCACCATATATATATGGTTAAAAGATGGGGAGAGCATCATCAAACCATCATTTACATATGGTTAAAAGATGGGGAGAGCATCAATAAACCATGATATATATATATGGTTAAAGATGGGGAGAGCATCATCAAACCACCATATATATATGGTTAAAGATGGGGAGAGCATCATCAAACCATCATCTACATATGGTTAAAAGATGGGGAGAGCATCAATAAACCATGATATATATATATGGTTAAAGATGGGGAGAGCATCATCAAACCATCATATACATATGGTTAAAAGATGGGGAGAGCATCAATAAACCATGATATATATATATGGTTAAAGATGGGGAGAGCATCATCAAACCATCATCTACATATGGTTAAAAGATGGGGAGAGCATCAATAAACCATGATATATATATATGGTTAAAGATGGGGAGAGCATCATCAAACCATCATATATATATGGTTAAAAGATGGGGAGAGCATCAATAAACCATGATATATATATATGGTAAAAGACCGGGAGAGCATGATCAAACCATCATATACATATGGTTAAAAGATAGGGAGAGCATCATCAAACCACCATCTCTATATGGTTAAAAGATGGGGAGAGCATCAATAAACCATGATATACATATGGCTAAAAGATGGGGAGAGCATCATCAAACCACCATATATATATGGTTAAAAGATGGGGAGAGCATCATCAAACCATCATCTACATATGGTTAAAAGATGGGGAGAGCATCAATAAACCATGATATATATATGGTTAAAGATGGGGAGAGCATCATCAAACCACCATATACATATGGTTAAAAGATGGGGAGAGCATCAATAAACCATGATATATATATATGGTTAAAGATGGGGAGAGCATCATCAAACCACCATATATATATGGTTAAAAGATGGGGAGAGCATCAATAAACCATGATATATATATATGGTTAAAGATGGGGAGAGCATCATCAAACCATCATCTACATATGGTTAAAAGATGGGGAGAGCATCAATAAACCATGATATATATATATGGTTAAAGATGGGGAGAGCATCATCAAACCATCATATACATATGGTTAAAAGATGGGGAGAGCATCAATAAACCACCATATATATATGGTTAAAAGATGGGGAGAGCATCATCAAACCACCATATATATATGGTTAAAAGATGGGGAGAGCATCAATAAACCATGATATATATATGGTTAAAGATGGGGAGAGCATCATCAAACCACCATATATATATGGTTAAAAGATGGGGAGAGCATCATCAAACCATCATCTACATATGGTTAAAAGATGGGGAGAGCATCAATAAACCATGATATATATATATGGTTAAAGATGGGGAGAGCATCATCAAACCACCATATATATTTGGTTAAAAGGTGGGGAGAGCATCAATAAAAAATGATATATATATGGTTAAAGATGTGGAGAGCATCATCAAACCACCATATATATATGGTTAAAAGATGGGGAGAGCATCAATAAACCACGATATATATATATGGTTAAAGATGGGGAGAGCATCATCAAACCATCATCTACATATGGTTAAAAGATGGGGAGAGCATCAATAAACCATGATATATATATATGGTTAAAGATGGGGAGAGCATCATCAAACCATCATCTACATATGGTTAAAAGATGGGGAGAGCATCAATAAACCATGATATATATATATAGTTATATATGGGGAGAACGTCATCAAACCATCATTTACATATGGTTAAAAGGTGGAGAGAGCATCAATAAAAAATGATATATATATGGTTAAAGATGTGGAGAGCATCATCAAACCACCATATATATATGGTTAAAAGATGGGGAGAGCATCAATAAACCATGATATATATATGGTTAAAGATGGGGAGAGCATCATCAAACCACCATATATATATGGTTAAAAGATGGGGAGAGCATCATCAAACCATCATCTACATATGGTTAAAAGATGGGGAGAGCATCAATAAACCATGATATATATATATGGTTAAAGATGGGGAGAGCATCATCAAACCACCATATACATATGGTTAAAAGATGGGGAGAGCATCAATAAACCATGATATATATATATGGTTAAAGATGGGGAGAGCATCATCAAACCACCATATATATATGGTTAAAAGATGGGGAGAGCATCAATAAACCATGATATATATATATGGTTAAAGATGGGGAGAGCATCATCAAACCATCATCTACATATGGTTAAAAGATGGGGAGAGCATCAATAAACCATGATATATATATATGGTTAAAGATGGGGAGAGCATCATCAAACCATCATCTACATATGGTTAAAAGATGGGGAGAGCATCAATAAACCATGATATATATATATGGTTAAAGATGGGGAGAGCATCATCAAACCATCATATACATATGGTTAAAAGATGGGGAGAGCATCAATAAACCATGATATATATATGGTTAAAGATGGGGAGAGCATCATCAAACCACCATATATATATGGTTAAAAGATGGGGAGAGCATCAATAAACCATGATATATATATGGCTAAAAGATGGGGAGAGCATCATCAAACCACCATATATATATGGTTAAAAGATGGGGAGAGCATCATCAAACCATCATCTACATATGGTTAAAAGATGGGGAGAGCATCAATAAACCATGATATATATATATGGTTAAAGATGGGGAGAGCATCATCAAACCACCATATATATATGGTTAAAAGATGGGGAGAGCATCATCAAACCATCATCTACATATGGTTAAAAGATGGGGAGAGCATCAATAAACCATGATATATATATATGGTTAAAGATGGGGAGAGCATCATCAAACCATCATCTACATATGGTTAAAAGATGGGGAGAGCATCAATAAACCATGATATATATATATGGTTAAAGATGGGGAGAGCATCATCAAACCATCATCTACATATGGTTAAAAGATGGGGAGAGCATCAATAAACCATGATATATATATATGGTTAAAGATGGGGAGAGCATCATCAAACCATCATCTACATATGGTTAAAAGATGGGGAGAGCATCAATAAACCATGATATATATATATGGTTAAAGATGGGGAGAGCATCATCAAACCATCATATACATATGGTTAAAAGATGGGGAGAGCATCAATAAAACATGATATATATATGGTTAAAGATGGGGAGAGCATCATCAAACCACCATCTCTATATGGTTAAAAGATGGGGAGAGCATCAATAAACCATGATATACATATGGCTAAAAGATGGGGAGAGCATCATCAAACCACCATCTATACATGGTTAAAAGATGGGGAGAGCATCATGAAACCATCATCTACATATGGTTAAAAGATGGGGAGAGCATCAATAAACCATGATATATATATATGGTTAAAGATGGGGAGAGCATCATCAAACCACCATATACATATGGCTAAACGATGGGGAGAGCATCAATAAACCATGATATATATATATGGTTAAAGATGGGGAGAGCATCATCAAACCACCATATATATATGGTTAAAAGATGGGGAGAGCATCAATAAACCATGATATATATATATGGTTAAAGATGGGGAGAGCATCATCAAACCATCATCTACATATGGTTAAAAGATGGGGAGAGCATCAATAAACCATGATATATATATATGGTTAAAGATGGGGAGAGCATCATCAAACCATCATATACATATGGTTAAAAGATGGGGAGAGCATCAATAAACCATGATATATATATGGTTAAAGATGGGGAGAGCATCATCAAACCACCATATATATATGGTTAAAAGATGGGGAGAGCATCAATAAACCATGATATATATATGGTTAAAAGATGGGGAGAGCATCATCAAACCACCATATATATATGGTTAAAAGATGGGGAGAGCATCATCAAACCATCATCTACATATGGTTAAAAGATGGGGAGAGCATCAATAAACCATGATATATATATATGGTTAAAGATGGGGAGAGCATCATTAATCCACCATATACATATGGCTAAAAGATGGGGAGAGCATCAATAAAACATGATAGATATATATAGTTAAAGATGGGGAGAACATCATCAAACCACCATATATATATGGTTAAAAGATGGGGAGAGCATCAATAAACCATGATATATATATGGTTAAAGATGGGGAGAGCATCATCAAACCATCATCTACATATGGTTAAAGATAGGGAGAGCATCAATAAACCATGGTATAGATATATGGTTAAAGATGGGGAGAACATCATCAAACCACCATCTATATATGGTTAAAAGATGGGGGCAGCATCAATAAACTATGATATATATATATGTTTAAAGATCGGGAGAGCATGATCAAACCATCATATACATATGGTTAAAAGATGGGGAGAGCATCAATAAACCACCATATACATATGGTTAAAAGATAGGGAGAGCATCATCAAACCACCATCTCTATATGGTTAAAAGATGGGGAGAGCATCAATAAACCATGATATACATATGGCTAAAAGATGGGGAGAGCATCATCAAACCACCATCTATACATGGTCAAAAGATGGGGAGAGCATCATGAAACCATCATCTACATATGGTTAAAAGATGGGGAGAGCATCAATAAACCATGATATATATATATGGTTAAAGATGGGGAGAGCATCATCAAACCACCATATATATATGGTTAAAAGATGGGGAGAGCATCATCAAACCATCATCTACATATGGTTAAAAGATGGGGAGAGCATCAATAAACCATGATATATATATATGGTTAAAGATGGGGAGAGCATCATCAAACCATCATCTACATATGGTTAAAAGATGGGGAGAGCATCAATAAACCATGATATATATATGGTTAAAGATGGGGAGAGCATCATCAAACCATCATCTACATATGGTTAAAAGATGGGGAGAGCATCAATAAACCATGATATATATATATGGTTAAAGATGGGGAGAGCATCATCAAACCATCATCTACATATGGTTAAAAGATGGGGAGAGCATCAATAAACCATGATATATATATATGGTTAAAGATGGGGAGAGCATCATCAAACCATCATCTACATATGGTTAAAAGGTGGGGAGAGCATCAATAAACCACGATATATATATGTAGTTTATGATGGGGAGAGCATGATCAAACCACCATCTCTATATGGTTAAAAGATGGGGAGAGCATCAATAAACCATGATATATATATGGCTAAAAGATGGGGAGAGCATCATCAAACCACCATATATATATGGTCAAAAGATGGGGAGAGCATCATGAAACCATCATCTACATATGGTTAAAAGATCGGGAGAGCATTAATAAACCATGATATATATATATGGTTAAAGATGGGGAGAGCATCATCAAACCACCATATACATATGGCTAAAAGATGGGGAGAGCATCAATAAACCATGATATATATATATGGTTAAAGATGGGGAGAGCATCATCAAACCACCATATATATATGGTTAAAAGATGGGGAGAGGATCAATAAACCACGATATATATATATGGTTAAAGATGGGGAGAGCATCATCAAACCATCATCTACATATGGTTAAAAGGTGGGCAGAGCATCAATAAACCATGATATATATATATGGTTAAAGATGGGGAGAGCATGATCAAACCATCATATACATATGGTTAAAAGATGGGGAGAGCATCAATAAACCACCATATACATATGGTTAAAAGATAGGGAGAGCATCATCAAACCACCATCTCTATATGGTTAAAAGATGGGGAGAGCATCAATAAACCATGATATATATATGGTTAAAAGATGGGGAGAGCATCATCAAACCACCATATATATATGGTTAAAAGATGGGGAGAGCATCATCAAACCATCATCTACATATGGTTAAAAGATGGGGAGAGCATCAATAAACCATGATATATATATATGGTTAAAGATGGGGAGAGCATCATCAAACCACCATATACATATGGCTAAAAGATGGGGAGAGCATCAATAAACCATGATATATATATGGTTAAAGATGGGGAGAGCATCATCAAACCACCATATATATGGTTAAAAGATGGGGAGAGCATCAATAAACCACGATATATATATATGGTTAAAGATGGGGAGAGCATCATCAAACCATCATCTACATATGGTTAAAAGATGGGGAGAGCATCAATAAACCATGATATATATATATGGTTAAAGATGGGGAGAGCATCATCAAACCATCATCTACATATGGTTAAAAGATGGGGAGAGCATCAATAAACCATGATATATATATATGGTTAAAGATGGGTAGAACATCATCAAACCACCATATATATATGGTTAAAAGATGGGGAGAGCATCAATTAACCATCATATATGTGTATGGTTAAAAGATGTGGATAGCATCATCAAACCACCATATATATGTTGTTAAAAGATGGGGAGAGCATCAATAAACCACGATATATATATGGTTAAAGATGCGGAGAGCATCATCAAACCACCATATATATATGGTTAAAAGATGGGGAGAGCATCATCAAACCATCATCTACATATGGTTAAAAGATGGGGAGAGCATCAATAAACCATGATATATATATATGGTTAAAGATGGGGAGAGCATCATCAAACCACCATATATATATGGTTAAAAGATGGGGAGAGCATCATCAAACCATCATCTACATATGGTTAAAAGATGGGGAGAGCATCAATAAACCATGATATATATATATGGTTAAAGATGGGGAGAGCATCATCAAACCATCATCTACATATGGTTAAAAGATGGGGAGAGCATCAATAAACCATGATATATATATATGGTTAAAGATGGGGAGAGCATCATCAAACCACCATATACATATGGTTAAAAGATGGGAGAGCATCAATAAACCACGATATATATATGGTTAAAGATGGGGAGAGCATCATCAAACCATCATCTACATATGGTTAAAAGATGGGGAGAGCATCAATAAACCATGATATATATATATGGTTAAAGATGGGGAGAGCATCATCAAACCATCATTTACATATGGTTAAAAGGTGGGGAGAGCATCAATAAACCATGATATATATATGGTTAAAGATGGGGAGAGCATCATCAAACCACCATATATATATGGTTAAAAGATGGGGAGAGCATCAATAAACCATGATATATATATGGCTAAAAGATGGGGAGAGCATCATCAAACCACCATATATATATGGTTAAAAGATGGGGAGAGCATCATCAAACCATCATCTACATATGGTTAAAAGATGGGGAGAGCATCAATAAACCATGATATATATATATGGTTAAAGATGGGGAGAGCATCATCAAACCACCATATATATATGGTTAAAAGATGGGGAGAGCATCAATAAACCATGATATATATATATGGTTAAAGATGGGGAGAGCATCATCAAACCATCATCTACATATGGTTAAAAGATGGGGAGAGCATCAATAAACCATGATATATATATATGGTTAAAGATGGGGAGAGCATCATCAAACCATCATATACATATGGTTAAAAGATGGGGAGAGCATCATCAAACCACCATATATATATGGTTAAAAGATGGGGAGAGCATCAACAAACCATGATATACATATGGCTAAAAGATGGGGAGAGCATCATCAAACCACCATGTATACATGGTTAAAAGATGGGGAGAGCATCATGAAACCATCATCTACATATGGTTAAAAGATGGGGAGAGCATCAATAAACCATGATATATATATATGGTTAAAGATGGGGAGAGCATCATCAAACCACCATATATATATGGTTAAAAGATGGGGAGAGCATCATCAAACCATCATCTACATATGGTTAAAAGATGGGGAGAGCATCAATAAACCATGATATATATATATGGTTAAAGATGGGGAGAGCATCATCAAACCATCATCTACATATGGTTAAAAGATGGGGAGAGCATCAATAAACCATGATATATATATATGGTTAAAGATGGGGAGAGCATCATCAAACCATCATATACATATGGTTAAAAGATGGGGAGAGCATCAATAAACCATGATATATATATGGTTAAAGATGGGGAGAGCATCATCAAACCACCATATATATATGGTTAAAAGATGGGGAGAGCATCAATAAACCATGATATATATATATGGTTAAAGATGGGGAGAGCATCATCAAACCATCATCTACATATGGTTAAAAGATGGGGAGAGCATCAATAAACCATGATATATATATATGGTTAAAGATGGGGAGAGCATCATCAAACCACCATATATATATGGTTAAAAGATGGGGAGAGCATCAATAAACCATGATATATATATGGTTAAAAGATGGGGAGAGCATCATCAAACCATGATATATATATATGGTTAAAGATGGGGAGAGCATCATCAAACCACCATATATATATGGTTAAAAGATGGGGAGAGCATCAATAAACCATGATATATATATATGGTTAAAGATGGGGAGAGCATCATCAAACCACCATATATATATGGTTAAAAGATGGGGAGAGCATCATCAAACCATCATCTACATATGGTTAAAAGATGGGGAGAGCATCAATAAACCATGATATATATATATGGTTAAAGATGGGGAGAGCATCATCAAACCACCATATATATATGGTTAAAAGATGGGGAGAGCATCAATAAACCATGATATATATATATGGTTAAAGATGGGGAGAGCATCATCAAACCACCATATATATATGGTTAAAAGATGGGGAGAGCATCAATAAACCATCATATATATATATGGTTAAAAGATGGGGAGAGCATCATCAAACCATCATCTACATATGGTTAAAAGATGGGGAGAGCATCAATAAACCATGATATATATATATGGTTAAAGATGGGGAGAGCATCAATAAACCACCATCTATATATGGCTAAAAGATTGGGAGAGCATCATCAAACCACCATCTATATATGGTTAAAAGATGGGGAGAGCATCATCAAACCATCATCTACATATGGTTAAAAGATGGGGAGAGCATCAATAAACCATGATATATATATATGGTTAAAGATGGGGAGAGCATCATCAAACCATCATCTACATATGGTTAAAAGATGGGGAGAGCATCAATTAACTATGATATATATATATGGTTAAAGATGGGGAGAGCATGATCAAACCATCATATACATATGGTTAAAAGATGGGGAGAGCATCAATAAACCATGATATATATATGGTTAAAAGATGGGGAGAGCATCATCAAACCACCATATATATATGGTTAAAAGATGGGGAGAGCATCAATAAACCATGATATATATATGGCTAAAAGATGGGGAGAGCATCATCAAACCACCATATATATATGGTCAAAAGATGGGGAGAGCATCATGAAACCATCATCTACATATGGTTAAAAGATCGGGAGAGCATTAATAAACCATGATATATATATATGGTTAAAGATGGGGAGAGCATCATCAAACCACCATATATATATGGTTAAAAGATGGGGAGAGCATCAATAAACCATGATATATATATATGGTTAAAGATGGGGAGAGCATCATCAAACCATCATCTACATATGGTTAAAAGATGGGGAGAGCATCAATAAACCATGATATATATATATGGTTAAAGATGGGGAGAGCATCATCAAACCATCATTTACATATGGTTAAAAGGTGGGGAGAGCATCAATAAACCATGATATATATATGGTTAAAGATGGGGAGAGCATCATCAAACCACCATATATATATGGTTAAAAGATGGGGAGAGCATCAATAAACCATGATATATATATGGTTAAAAGATGGGGAGAGCATCATCAAACCATCATCTACATATGGTTAAAAGATGGGGAGAGCATCAATAAACCATGATATATATATATGGTTAAAGATGGGGAGAGCATCATCAAACCATCATCTACATATCGTTAAAAGATGGGGAGAGCATCTATAAACCATGATATATATATGGTTAAAGATGGGGAGAGCATCATCAAACCACCATATATATGGTTAAAAGATGGGGAGAGCATCAATAAACCATGATATATATATATGGTTAAAGATGGGGAGAGCATCATCAAACCACCATATATATATGGTTAAAAGATGGGGAGAGCATCATCAAACCATCATCTACATATGGTTAAAAGATGGGGAGAGCATCAATAAACCATGATATATATATATGGTTAAAGATGGGGAGAGCATCATCAAACCACCATATATATATGGTTAAAAGATGGGGAGAGCATCAATAAACCATGATATATATATACGGTTAAAGATGGGGAGAGCATCATCAAACCACCATATATATATGGTTAAAGATGGGGAGAGGATCAATAAACCACGATAAATATATATGGTTAAAGATAGGGAGAGCATCATCAAACCATCATCTACATATGGTTAAAAGATGGGGAGAGCATCAATAAACCATGATATATATATATGGTTAAAGATGGGTAGAGCATCATCAAACCACCATATATATGGTTAAAAGATGGGTAGAGCATCAATAAACCACCATATATATATGTTTAAATGATGTGGAGAGCATCATCAAACCATCATCTACATATGGTTAGAAGATGGGGAGAACAACAATAAACCACAATATATATATATATGGTTAAAAGATGGGGAGAGCATCATCAAACCATCATCTACATATGGTTAAAATATGGGGAGAGCATCATTAAACCATGATATATATATATATATGGTTAAAGATGGGGAGAGCATCATCAAACCACCATATATATGGTTAAAAGATGGGGAGAGCATCAATAAACCATGATATATATATGGTTAAAGATGGGGAGAGCATCATCAAACCACCATCTATATATGGTTAAAAGATGGGGAGAGCATCAATAAACCATGATCTACATATGGCTAAAAGATGGGGAGAGCATCATCAAACCACCATATATATATGGTTAAAAGATGGGGAGAGCATCATCAAACCATCATCTACATATGGTTAAAAGATGGGGAGAGCATCAATAAACCATGATATATATATATGGTTAAAGATGGGGAGAGCATCATCAAACCACCATATATATATGGTTAAAAGATGGGGAGAGCATCAATAAACCATGATATATATATATGGTTAAAAGATGGGGAGAGCATCATCAAACCATCATCTACATATGGTTAAAAGATGGGGAGAGCATCAATAAACCATGATATATATATATGGTTAAAGATGGGGAGAGCATCATCAAACCACCATATATATATGGTTAAAAGATGGGGAGAGCATCAATAAACCATGATATATATATGGTTAAAAGATAGGGAGAGCATCATCAAACCACCATATATATATGGTTAAAAGATGGGGAGAGCATCAATAAACCATGATATATATATGGTTAAAGATGGGGAGAGCATCATCAAACCACCATATATATATGGTTAAAAGATGGGGAGAGCATCATCAAACCATCATCTACATATGGTTAAAAGATGGGGAGAGCATCAATAAACCATGATATATATATATGGTTAAAGATGGGGAGAGCATCATCAAACCACCATATACATATGGTTAAAAGATGGGGAGAGCATCAATAAACCATGATATATATATATGGTTAAAGATGGGGAGAGCATCATCAAACCACCATATATATATGGTTAAAAGATGGGGAGAGCATCAATAAACCATGATATATATATATAGTTAAAGATGGGGAGAGCATCATCAAACCATCATCTACATATCGTTAAAAGATGGGGAGAGCATCAATAAACCATGATATATATATATGGTTAAAGATGGGGAGAGCATCATCAAACCACCATATATATATGGTTAGAAGATGGGGAGAGCATCAATAAACCATGATATATATATATGGTTAAAGATGGGGAGAGCATCATCAAACCATCATTTACATATGGTTAAAAGATGGGGAGAGCATCAATAAACCATCATATATATATATGGTTAAAAGATGGGGAGAGCATCATCAAACCACCATATATATATGGTTAGAAGATGGGGAGAGGATCAATAAACCATGATATATATATATGGTTAAAGATGGGGAGAGCATCATCAAACCATCATTTACATATGGTTAAAAGATGGGGAGAGCATCAATAAACCATGATATATATATATGGTTGAAAGATGGGGAGAGCATCAATAAACCACCATATATATATGGTTAAAGATGGGGAGAGCATCATTAAACCACCATATATATATGGTTAAAAGATGGGGAGAGTATCATCAAACCGTCATTTACACATGGTTAAAAGGTGAGGAGAGCATCAATAAACCATGATATATATATATGGTTAAAGATGGGGAGAGCATCATCAAACCATCATCTACATATGGTTAAAAGATGGGGAGAGCATCAATAAACCATGATATATATATATGGTTAAAGATGGGGAGAGCATCAATAAACCACCATCTATATATGGCTAAAAGATAGGGAGAGCATCATCAAACCACCATCTCTATATGGTTAAAAGATGGGGAGAGCATCATCAAACCACGATATATATATGGTTAAAAGATGGGGAGAGCATCATCAAACCATCATCTACATATGGTTAAAAGATGGGGAGAGCATCAATAAACCATGATATATATATATGATTAAAGATGGGGAGAGCATCAATAAACCATCATATATATATATGGTTAAAGATGGGGAGAGAAACAATAAACCACCATATATATATGGTTAAAATACAGGGAGAGCAACAATAAACCACGATCTATACATGTTTAAAAGATGGGGAGAGCATCATCAAACCATCATCTGCATATGGTTAAAAGATGGGGAGAGCATCAATAAACCATGATATATATATATGGTTAAAGATGGGGAGAGCATCATCAAACTACAATATATATAAGGTTAAAAGATAGGGAGAGCAACAATAAACCACGATATATATATATGGTTAAAGATAGGGAGAGAATTATTGAACCACCACCTATATATGGTTAAAAGATGGGGAGAGCATCATCAAACCATCATCTACATATGGTTAAAAGATGGAGAGAGCATCATTAAACCATGATATATATATATATATGGTTAAAGATGGGGAGAGCATCATCAAACCACCATATATATTAGGTTCAAAGATCGGGAGAGCATCAATAAACCATGATATATATATATATGGTTAAAGATGGGGAGAGAATCATTAAACCACCATCTATATATATTGTTAACGATGGGGAGAGCATCATCAAACCATCATCTACATATGGTTAAAAGATGGGGGCAGCATCAATAAACCATGATATATATATATGGTTAAAGATGGGGAGAGCATCATCAAACCACCATATATATATGGTTAAAAGATGGGGAGAGCATCAATAAACCATGATATATATATGGTTAAAAGATGGGGAGAGCATCATCAAACCATCATTTACATATGGTTAAAAGATGGGGAGAGCATCAATAAACCATCATATATATATATGGTTAAAAGATGGGGAGAGCATCATCAAACCACCATATATATATGGTTAGAAGATGGGGAGAGCATCAATAAACCATGATATATATATATGGTTAAAGATGGGGAGAGCATCATCAAACCACCATATATATATGGTTAAAAGATGGGGAGAGCATCAATAAACCATCATCTACATATGGTTAAAAGATGGGGAGAGCATCAATAAACCATCATATATATATATGGTTAAAAGATGGGGAGAGCATCATCAAACCACCATATATATTTGGTTAAAAGGTGGGGAGAGCATCATCAAACCACCATATATATATGGTTAAAAGATGGGGAGAGCATCATCAAACCATCATCTACATATGGTTAAAAGATGGGGAGAGCATCAATAAACCATGATATATATATATGGTTAAAGATGGGGAGAGCATCATCAAACCATCATCTACATATGGTTAAAAGATGGGGAGAGCATCAATAAACCATGATATATATATATGGTTAAAGATGGGGAGAGAAACAATAAACCACCATATATATATGGTTAAAATATAGGGAGAGCATCATCAAACCACCATCTATATATGGTTAAAAGATCGGGAGAGTATCATCAAACCATCATCTACATATGGTTAAAAGATAGGGAGAGCATCAATAAACCATGATATATATATATGGTTAAAGATCGGGAGAGCATGATCAAACCATTCAATACATATGGTTAAAAGATGGGGAGAGCATCAATAAACCACCATATACATATGGTTAAAAGATAGGGAGAGCATTAATAAACCATGATATATATAATATGGTTAATGATGGGGAGAGCATCATCAAACCACCATATATATATGGTTAAAAGATGGGGAGAGCATCAATAAACCATGATATATATATATGGTTAAAGATGGGGAGAGCATCAATAAACCATGATATATATATATGGTTAAAGATGGGGAGAGCATCAAGAAACCTCCATATATATATGGTTGAAAGACGGGGAGAGCATCAATAAACCACGATCTATACATGTTTAAAAGATGGGGAGAGCATCATCAAACCATCATCTATATATGGCTAAAAGATAGGGAGAGCATCAATAAACCATGATATATATATATGGTAAAGATGGGGAGAGCATCATTAAACCACCATCTATATATGGTAAAAGATAGGGAGAGCATCAATAAACCATGATATATGTATATGGGTAAAGATAGGGTGAGCATCATTAAACCACCATCCATATATGGTTAAAAGATTGGGAGAGCATCAATAAACCATCATCTACATATGGTTAAAAGATGGGGAGAGCATCAATAAACCATGATATATATATATGGTTAAAGATGGGGAGAGCATCATCAAACCACCATCTATATATGGTTAAAAGATGGGGAGAGCATCAATAAACCATGATATATATATGGTTAAAGATGGGGAGAGCATCATCAAACCATCATCTACATATGGTTAAAAGATGGGGAGAGCATCAATAAACCATGATATATATATATGGTTAAAGATGGGGAGAGCATCATCAAACCATCATCTACATATGGTTAAAAGATGGGGAGAGCATCAATAAACCATGATATATATATATGGTTAAAGATGGGGAGAGCATCATCAAACCACCATATATATATGGTTAAAAGATAGGGAGAGCATCATCAAACCACCATCTATATATGGTTAAAAGATGGGGAGAGCATCATCAAACCATCATCTACATATGGTTAAAAGATGGGGAGAGCATCAATAAACCATGATATATATATATGGTTAAAGATGGGGAGAGCATCATCAAACCACCATATATATATGGTTAAAAGATGGGGAGAGCATCAATAAACCATGATATATATATATGGTTAAAGATGGGGAGACCATCAATAAACCACCATCTATATATGGCTAAAAGATTGGGAGAGCATCATCAAACCACCATATATATATGGTTAAAAGATGGGGAGAGCATCATCAAACCATCATCTACATATGGTTAAAAGATGGGGAGAGCATCAATAAACCATGATATATATATATGGTTAAAGATGGGGAGAGCATCATCAAACCATCATCTACATATGGTTAAAAGATGGGGAGAGCATCAATAAACCATGATATATATATGGTTAAAGATGGGGAGAGCATCATCAAACCACCATATATATATGGTTAAAAGATGGGGAGAGCATCAATAAACCATGATATATATATATATGGTTAAAGATGGGGAGAGAATCATTAAACCACCATCTATATATATTGTTAACGATGGGGAGAGCATCATCAAACCATCATCTACATATGGTTAAAAGGTGGGCAGAGCATCAATAAACCATGATATATATATATGGTTAAAGATGGGGAGAGCATCATCAAACCACCATATATATATGGTTAAAAGATGCCGAGAGCATTAATAAACCATGATATATATATGGTTAAAAGATGGGGAGAGCATCATCAAACCACGATCTATACATGTTTAAAAGATGGGGAGAGCATCATCAAACCATCATCTGCATATGGTTAAAAGATGGGGAGAGCATCAATAAACCATGATATATATATATGGTTAAAGATGGGGAGAGCATCATCAAACCACGATTTATACATGTTTAAAACATGGGGAGAGCATCATCAAACCATCATCTACATATGGTTAAAAGATGGGGAGACCATCAATAAACCATGATATATATATATGGATAAAGATGGGGAGAGCATCATCAAACCACCATATATATATGGTTAAAAGATGGGGAGAGCATCAATAAACCATGATATATATATATGGTTAAAGATGGGGAGAGCATCATCAAACCACCATATATATATGGTTAAAGATGGGGAGAGCATCAGCAAACCATCATCTACATATGGTTAAAAGTTGGGGGCAGCATCAATAAACCATGATAGATATATATGGTTAAAGATGGGGAGAGCAACAATAAACCAACATATATATGGTTAAAATATAGGGAGAGCATCATCAAACCACCATCTATATATGGTTAAAAGATCGGGAGAGTATCATGAAACCATCATCTACATATGGTTAAAAGATAGGGAGAGCATCAATAAACCATGATATATATATATGGTTAAAGATGGGGAGAGCATCATCAAACCATCATCTACATATGGTTAAAAGATGGGGGCAGCATCAATAAACCATGATATATATATAAGGTAAAAGATGGGGAGAGAAACAATAAACCACCATATATATATGGTTAAAATATAGGGAGAGCATCATCAAACCACCATTTATATATGGTTAAAAGATCGGGAGAGTATCATCAAACCATCATCTACATATGGTTAAAAGATGGGGGCAGCATCAATAAACTATGATATATATATATGGTTAAAGATCGGGAGAGCATGATCAAACCATTCAATACATATGGTTAAGAGATGGGGAGAGCATCAATAAACCACCATATACATATGGTTAAAAGATAGGGAGAGCATCAATAAACCATGATATACATATGGCTAAAAGATGGGGAGAGCATCATCAAACCACCATGTATACATGGTTAAAAGATGGGGAGAGCATCATGACACCATCATCTACATATGGTTAAAAGATGGGGAGAGCATCAATAAACCATGATATATATAATATGGTTAAAGATGGGGAGAGCATCAATAAACCATCATATATATATATGGTTAAAGATGGGGAGAGCATCAATAAACCACCATATATATATGGTTAAAATATAGGGAGAGCATCATCAAACCACCATATATATATGGTTAAAAGATGGGGAGAGCATCATCAAACCATCATCTACATATGGTTAAAAGATGGGGAGAGCATCAATAAACCATGATATATATATATGGTTAAAGATGGGGAGAGCATCATCAAACCATCATCTACATATGGTTAAAAGATGGGGAGAGCATCAATAAACCATGATATATATATATGGTTAAAGATGGGGAGAGAAACAATAAACCACCATATATATATGGTTAAAAAATAGGGAGAGCAACAATAAACCACCATCTACATATGGTTAAAAGATAGGGAGAGCATCATCAAACCATCATCTACATATGGTTAAAAGATGGGGAGAGCATCAATAAACCATGATATATATATATGGTTAAAGATGGGGAGAGCATCATCAAACCACCATATATATATGGTTAAAAAATAGGGAGAGCAACAATAAACCACCATCTACATATGGTTAAAAGATAGGGAGAGCATCAATAAACCATCATATATATATGGTTAAAAGATGGGTAGAGCATCAATAAACCATCATATACATATATGGTTAAAATATGGGGAGAGCATCAATAAACCATGATATATATATATGGTTAAAGTTGGGGAGAGCATCATCAAACCACCATATATATATGGTTAAAAGATGGGGAGAGCATCAATAAACCATGATATATATATATGGTTAAAGATAGGGAGAGCATCATCAAACCACCATCTATATATGGTTAAAAGATGGGGAGAGCATCATCAAACCATCATCTACATATGGTTAAAAGATGGGGAGAGCATCAATAAACCATGATATATATATATGGTTAAAGATGGGGAGAGCATCATCAAACCACCATATATATATGGTTAAAAGATGGGGAGAGCATCAATAAACCATGATATATATATATATGGTTAAAGATGGGGAGAGCATCATCAAACCACCATCTATATATATGGTTAAAGATGGGGAGAGCATCATCAAACCATCATCTACATATGGTTAAAAGATGGGGAGAGCATCAATAAACCATGATATATATATATGGTTAAAGATGGGGAGAGCATCATCAAACCACCATATATATATGGTTAAAAGATGGGGAGAGCATCAATAAACCATGATATATATATGGTTAAAAGATGGGGAGAGCATCATCAAACCATCATCTACATATGGTTAAAAGATGGGGAGAGCATCAATAAACCATGATATATATATATGGTTAAAGATGGGGAGAGCATCATCAAACCATCATCTACATATGGTTAAAAGATGGGGAGAGCATCAATAAACCATGATATATATATATGGTTAAAGATGGGGAGAGCATCATCAAACCATCATATACATATGGTTAAAAGATGGGGAGAGCATCAATAAACCATGATATATATATGGTTAAAAGATGGGGAGAGCATCATCAAACCACCATATATATATGGTTAAAAGATGGGGAGAGCATCAATAAACCATGATATATATATATGGTTAAAGATGGGGAGAGCATCATCAAACCACCATATATATATGGTTAAAAGATGGGGAGAGCATCAATAAACCATGATATATATATATGGTTAAAGATGGGGAGAGCATCATCAAACCACCATATATATATGGTTAAAAGATGGGGAGAGCATCATCAAACCATCATCTACATATGGTTAAAAGATGGGGAGAGCATCAATAAACCATGATATATATATATGGTTAAAAGATGGGGAGAGCATCAATAAACCATGATATATATATGGTTAAAAGATGGGGAGAGCATCATCAAACCACCATCTACATATCGTTAAAAGATGGGGAGAGCATCAGTAAACCATGATATATATATCTGGTTGAAAGACGGGGAGAGCATCAATAAACGACCATCTATATATGGTTAAAACATAGGGAGAGCATCATCAAACCACCATCTATATATGGTTAAAGATGGGGAGAGCATCATCAAACCATCATCTACATATGGTTAAAGATAGGGAGAGCATCAATAAACCATGGTATATATATATGGTTAAAGATGGGGAGAGCATCATCAAACCACCATATATATATGGTTAAAAGATGGGGAGAGCATCAATAAACCATGATATATATATGGTTAAAGATGGGGAGAGCATCATCAAACCACCATATATATATGGTTAAAAGATGGGGAGAGCATCATCAAACCATCATCTACATATGGTTAAAAGATGGGGAGAGCATCATCAAACCACCATATATATATGGTTAAAAGATGGGGAGAGCATCAATAAACCATGATATATATATATGGTTAAAGATGGGGAGAGCATCATCAAACCACCATATACATATGGTTAAAAGATGGGGAGAGCATCAATAAACCATGATATAAATATATGTGGTTAAAGATGGGGAGAGAAACAATAAACCACCATATATATATGGTTAAAATATAGGGAGAGCAACATCAAACCACCATCTGTATATGGTTAAAAGATGGGGAGAGCATCATCAAACCATCATCTACATATGGTTAAAAGATGGGGAGAGCATCAATAAACCATGATATATATATATGGTTAAAGATGGGGAGAGCATCATCAAACCACCATATATATATGGTTAAAAGATGGGGAGAGCATCAATAAACCATGATATATATATATGGTTAAAGATGGGGAGAGCATCATCAAACCATCATCTACATATGGTTAAAAGATGGGGAGAGCATCAATAAACCATGATATATATATATGGTTAAAGATGGGGAGAGCATCATCAAACCATCATTTACATATG